>NC_134853.1:167105022-167463281 GCF_049852395.1 Peromyscus maniculatus bairdii
GGGTACCAAGGAGGCCAGAAGAGAAGGTATGGATCTGCCGGAGCTTCAGTGACTGGCGCTTGTGAACTGCTTGACATCAGAGCTGGAACCGAACCTGGGTCCTCTAGAAGAGAAGCGAATGCTCTTAACTACTGAGTCCTTGAGTTTGGTGTTTTGATTTGTAAGGTTAGCATGCAAGGTGATTCTGCATATTCATACCTATGTGTCATTCTACTGTGTTCTCCTTCCCGCCCCTCCCCTCCCCTCCCTGCCCCGCCCCCAGCCCCCTCTTGGTTTCTCTTCCTCCCCCCAGTCAGGCCCTTCTGCTTTCTTATGTCATGTACTCCATGGCTACCTCTGTTTCTCCGTTAAGACCTCCTCCCCTTCTGCTCCCCTTCCTAGCTTTGTGGACCCTCCACACATACAGACAGATGTATTTTAAACATAGGTTCTACACAGAAGAAACATGCAGTATTTGCCTGCGACGGGCTGATGTTGTTTAACATAATGATTTCCAGTTGCATCCATTTTCCTGCCGGTGTCACGATTTAATTTTTTTTTTTTTTTTTTTTTTTTTTTTTTTTGATGGCTGCATAAAATCACCCTGGAAAGCCAGGTGTGGTGGTGAGCTCCTTTAATCCAGCACTCAGGAAGCAGGCAGGAGGATCTCTGTGAGTTCGAGGCCAGCCTGGTCTACATAATGAGTTCCAGGACAGCCAAGGCTATGTAGGGAGACCATGTTTTTTTTAAAAACAAAAAAATCCATCATGTATACGTACCACATTTTATTTTCTCTCTCTCTCTCTCTCTCTCTCTCTCTCTCTCTCTCTCTCTCTCTCTCTCTCTCTCTCTCAGGTTCTTCAAGACAGGGTTTCCTGGAACTCACTCTGTAGACCACATTTTCTTTACCCATTCATTTCTCTATGCATGAACATCTATTCCGGTTCCACTGTCTGGCGACTGTGAACAGGGCAGCAGTGACCGTGGTTGTACAAAAGTCTCTCTGATAGGGTAGAGTCCTCTGGGTTACACCCTCTGGGTATGTATCTGGGTCATATGGGACCTCTATTTTTAGTTTTTGAGGAACCTCCATACTGACTTCCATAGTGTCTGCTCCCTCCTCATAAGATGCTCAGACAGCATGGCCTGTTCTTAATCTTCCGCTGTGCAGAGGAACCTTTCTTTCCCGTAAGGGCCTTTCCTCTCTTCCCCTCTTCTCCTCCTCCCCCCTTTCCTTCCTTCTGCTTTTTCCTTGATTAACCATCCAGTGTTGGCTACTTAACACCCCGTCTGTTAGACCCAGTAAGGGCTGAGGCTGGAGAGATGGCTTGGTGGTTAAGAGCACTTGTTACTCTCGCAGAGGACCTGGGTTTGGTCCCCAACACCCGTATGACAGCTCACAGCCATCTCTAAGTCCAGTTCCAGAGGAGCCAGGTCTTCTTCTGGCCTCCACAGAACTGCACGGGCATGGCACACATACATGCATGCAGGCAAAACACTCAATGCACAAAAATGTTTGGAAAAGAGCCAGTAGAGGAAAACATGAAATCCTAAATACCAAGGATGTGGGCAATTGAGTGCCCAGCTCCCCTAGAGCAGAGGCCACCCCAGAAGCCAGGATGTCATCTGCCGTTGCCAGGGTCCGCCTTGGGGACCAGTGCAGGGGCAGGTATTGAACACTTGCTCTTTTCTCCTGGGAAGCGCAGACAGCTCCTGCCGTGCCCAGTCTGGCAGCAGACAGTGGTGCCTCCTCAGAGTGCTGTTCCAGAAAGCAAGCCTGAGGTCTTTGTTGTTTCCACATGTAGCCCAAGGTGGCCTTGAACTTGCCTGGATCTTCCTGCCTCTCTGTTCTGAGTCCTGGCATTACAGGCATGTGCTCTCACACTCTCCTCTGAGCCTGATTTTTTTTTTCTTAGATGTTTTTAAAACTTAATATGTGTGACTTTCCTGCCTGTATGCCTGTGTACCGCATGCAATCCTGGTACCTGTGGAAGTCAGAAAAGGGTGTCAGATCCCTCCAGGACTTAAGGATGGTCATGAGCTACCATGTGGGCGATGGGAACTGAACTCAGGTCCTCTGAAAGAACAATACATGTTCTTTAACTGCTGAGCTATCTCTCCAGCCTCACTAACGGAATTTTTGAGGTTCACAACTTCCAAGTTGGTCTTCTAGGAGAGAGGTGATCAGCAGTTAAGAGCACCAAGTCCGTCTTCTTGAGGCCCACCTCTAATACCCCCGTTCCTGGGCCAAGCTTCTCTCTGTTGTCTCCAGCAGGATGGACAGGGGTCAGCTACAGCAGTGGACCCAGGTCTCTGCCCCCACAGCCACCACTGTTGTGCCTGAGTCGCAAGACCCCTTCCAACACCCCTACCCCCACCCCACCCCCGAGCAAGACCACCACAGAGCTGCTATCCGATGCAAAACACACAGGGGTTATTGATAACAAGCAAGCCCGGGCTTGGTCTGTGTCCAACACTTGACACAGTGGGTGGAGGAGGACGGCCCTGAGCTCTCCGAGTGAGGGGTTTTTAAAGGGAAAAACCACAAGCAGGGTGGGATAAGCCTTTGCATCCTATGATTGGGTGAGGGTATGTGGCCTTTGAATTTACTGGTTGGGGTTACAGTTATCATTTTGGGGCAGGCCCAGGCTTTGTCCTTGAGCTGCCGTGGGGGCTGGCTGGCCTCGCACGTTCCCCTTGACCCGTGCACGTAGCTCTAAGTTGGTGAGGGGTCCCAGACAGTAAACAACCGGCTGAACCTTGTGCAGTCAGAGGACGTGCAGAAAGGGAGCGACTGCAGGAACTATGTCTTTTGTTCATAGCCCTCCCAGAAACTGCTTGCTCGAGTCTCAGGAAGCTGAGATTGAGGCCTGATCTCTGAGAGAAGACTGACAGCCTGTTATGGCGTCTGCTGGGTCCCTTGAACCGCCACCTTCCCAGTCACCGGCCAGCCTTTCCCATGGCATCTGTGTAAGGACAAAGCAATTCCTTCGAGCTCTGTCACGGCAAAGTCCAAGAGGATGTGGGAAGTGTGGTCAGAGCCACGGTGGTCATCCTCAGCGCTGGCCTCCTTCCAAGTTGGGTGCTTCAAGCTCTTGTCCTGTGGTCCCCAGAGCAAGGGAAAGGAGCATGGCTTCAAGACACTAAAAAGAGAAGGCCGTAGCCCAGCCTCACCCGGTCGCTCTCGTGAATGTGGCTTTTCTTCTGGAGGCCACCTCTGTGACCCCACCTCAGCCAAGCCTCATCAGGGGACATTAACGTGGCCTCTGCATTCCCACACATGGCCTGCGTGGGGGGAGGGGGGTGTCTCACAGGCTTCAGTTTCTCACACAGATGGTGCCACCTGGGCTGTCTTGCTGGGTCAGGTGACTGCCATGAGGCTCCTCCCATGGTGCAATTTTGTTTTGCTCTTTTATTTTTTTAAGGCAGTCTCATGTAACTGAGGCTGTCCTCCTGCCTCCACCTCTTAATCACTGGGATGACAAGTATAAGACACCATGCTAGGCTCCTTTTTAAAAATTTTCATTCATTCATTTATTCATTCATTCATTCACTTTGTGTGTATGCATGTGTGTATGGGTGCATGTGTGTAGAGATCAGAGGACAGCTTCTGGGAATGGGCTCTTTCTATTTATCATGTGGATCCAGGGATCAAATCCAGGTTGTCAGGCTTGGCAGGAGACACCCTTGCCTGCTGAGACAAAGTCCTGGTATAGAAAGCAGGCTGGCCTCAGACTCCAGCTCTTCTTGCCTCAGCCAGACTCTAGGGATATGATCATGCGCTGGACTCCACTCTGTGTCTGGCATTACACTGTGAAGTGCTGTTGGGGGATGTCCCGAGCCTGATCCTCTCTCGTTGGGTGGTAGCTAGAGGGTCAACACCAGGGACAACTCGGAGAACAGTGACCCACACGCTGAGGAGCAAGGTGGAGCTGGGGAAGGCAGAGCCACTCATGGGCCGTCGAGCACCATGGGCCCAAGCTGGTGGGGACCTCGCTCACTTTCCCCTCCCATCTCCACGTGCTATTTACTGAAGCCCACGGAGGCCATTTAGTGCTGTCTATACATGCATGGGTGAAGGATCATTTGCCGGAGCACAGGCAACCTCTCAGGGACCATATCCCCGAAGAGCCTGATACCCGCTCACCCTCAGCAGCCGTCAGTGACCAGTAGCTCCTCAGCTGGAATAGGACTTCATGAGCCCCTCCCCGTCCATGCTGGGGTTTTGGCTGGCTGTCTTTGTACAGGACTTGTGAATGTAGTCACAGCCACTGAGTTAATGTGTGCAATGGCCCTGTAACGACCTGCAAACACTGTTTCACTGAAGACATTCCCTACCACCAACTCTTACCATCCCTTTGCCCCGCCCCCTCCCGAGACAATCCCTGAGTCTTGAGTATGATTGTGATATGGATGTCACATTTAGGGTTGAACATTACACAGCCTTATTCTCTGCACACTGTCCAGTTGTGGGTCTCTGTTAATTTCCATCGACCACAAAAAGCAGATTCTCTGATGGGGGTTGAGAGATGCGCTAATCTGGATCTTTTTTGTTTACAGTTCTGGGAATGAAACCCAAGGTCTCAAGCCAAGCCAGGGCTCCACCAGCTGAACGACTGCCCTGGCCCAGTCACTGGATCTTAAGGCAGCCTGTAGGTAATGGTCAGTTTTCTGTGTAACTGGAGATGGGAGTCCAAGGCGATCCACCCCAACATCGGCCTGGGTGTTGCTGTGGAAGACTCCAACTTCCTGAGTCACTCACTATCTTGAAATAAGGGTATCCTCACCCTTAGATTGTGGGCGGGCTTCATCTAATCACTTATGGAGCGTATGAGGTTTCCCTGGAGAAGAATCACTTCCCATTGACCCCAGGGTCCGCTCTTCAGGCCTAACCAGCCCCGCTGGTCATTTGGGTTTGGTTGGGGGAAGGTTGCTGTTGTTTTACATTTCTTTGTTTGTTTGTTTGGGAGGGCAGGGGTGGGAGGGTGGGGTGGGGGAGGGAGTGTAGCATGTGTGTGGAGGTCAGAGCACAGCTTGCAGGAGTCAGTTCTCTCCTTTCTGACATATGGGTTCTGGGGACTGAACTCAGGTCATCATGCTTAGTAGTAAGTGCCTTTACCTGCTGACCTGTTTTACTGGCCCACTTTACTTATTTTTAATGTGCATAAGTGTGTTACCTGATGTATATACACCGTGTGTGTGTGTGTGTGTGTGTGTGTGTGTGTGTGTGTGTGTGCCTGATGCCCCCAGAGGCCAGAGGAGGGCATCAGATTCCCTGTGACTGGAGTTACAGATGGTTACGAGCTGATGTGTGGATGCTCAGAACTGAACCTGAGTCCTCTGCAAGAGCAGCAAGTGCTCTTAACCACTGGGCCACCTCTCCAGCCTCCTGTTTTTGTTTTCTTTAGTCTCACTATATTGCCCAGACTGGTCTCGAACCCCTGAACTCAAAGGAACCTCCTGACTTAGCCTCCTAGTGGAAGTTGGAAGGAGTTCCTGAACATCTCCTGGTGGTGCTGGCCCTCGAGCTGAACTCTGACTAGTCAGTGTGTCCTCTGTGGGTGCTAGGACAGGGAGGCACTAGTGCATGCTGCTGGTCCCCCACCACCCCACCCTCTGTGCCAGCACACTGACTTCAAAGTGCTGGAGGAGCCTGTTGTGCCTTGTAGGGTCTGTTGCACAGCTCAGCTTTCTCCCGTAGCCTCCCTGTCCTCCTGCAACTTCGGGTCATTTTGTGCCTGTCCACGGATCTCCACTTTGTGCCTGTCTGCAGATCCTCACTTCTTGCCTGTCCATGGATCTCCACTTTGTGCCTGTCTGCAGATCCTCACTTCTTGCCTGTCCATGGATCTCCACTTTGTGCCTGTCTGCAGATCCTCACTTCTTGCCTGTCCATGGATCTCCACTTTGTGCCTGTCTGCAGACCCTCACTTTGTGCCTATCTGCAGATCTTCACTTCGTGCCTGTCTGCCGATGCCCAGCCCAGCAGGCCAGCTGTGAGTGCTTCTTTGGCAGTGTCTTAGCTGGTTGTTGTGAGTACTAGTGAAGGAAGCAATCAGCAAGTATACTGCCCTAGAAGTGCTGCACGTTATTGGGCCAAGAAGGAAGGAAAAAGGTGAGAGATGCCCAGACCTTCGAGAGGTACCAGGACTTTGCAAACTGGTAGGTAAGGGCTTCTGGGGGAGGCAGGCTTTAGCACCCTCAAGAGAAGCGTGTTTAGGGGTGTTGAGTGGCAGGGGGAGGCACAGGGACTGGGGTATAAGCTGCTTCTGACTGAGAGAAGGCTGCATGTAGAGGTAGTAATTAGAGCATTTATGAGGCATGTATGTTGTAGGTTTATCTTCCTAGCCAAGCGGCTGCCCTCTTGTGGAATTCAGCTGGACCCCCTTGCAAAAGGGTTATTCCAGCTGGGGTTGACTATTCACACTTCCACAAGGAGGGCTGAGGAGGGTCACAAGACCCTCACCTGAGTATCCAGCTGCTCCCTTCCACCTGCTCTATGCAACCCTGCCTTAAGTGCACGTGGCCTCAGGGAGAGGCTAGACTGTATAGGCTGGGGAAGGCTGGATAAGGCTGGGGGAGCAGGGTGGGGGGGGGAGGGGCTGCCATCTGTGCAGCTACTGGGTAAAGGCTTTCCACATGCAGTCGGTTGGGGAGGCACACCCACACTTTAGTTGCAGCAGCAGCAGCAGCAGCCACAGTCGCAGCAGCCGCAGCAGCAGCCGCCTCCCTCTGTGGCCCGTCATCGGGTGCCTTTCCGCTGTCAGCAATGCGACATGTGCACCCCTTAAAGGTGCCTGCCAGGCGCATCTCGCTCTCTTTGCCTCTTCTTTCTTCTCTCTCTCTTTTTTGGCTTTTCTAGGCAGGGTTTCTCCGTGTAGTTTTGGCGCCTGTCCTGGATCTTGTTCTCTAGCCCAGGCTGGCCTTGAACTCACAGAGATCCACCTGCCTCTGCCTCCCGAGTGCTGGGGTTAAAGGTATGCATCACCACCCGGCTTTCTTTCTTCTCTTGCCTCTTCTTTTCTCTCTTGCCTTCCTTCCCTGTTCCCTGTCTGTCTGTCTGCCTGCCTCACTCATGTCCCCACTCCAACACGGCCTTTCTCTTCCCCCTCCCCCAATAAACCTCTTACACTAACTGTTTCGACTGGCATGTTTGCTTAGTGGAATACCTTGGCAGGGCCCGCCGAAAGATACCCGCTTTGCCATTTCCTTACTTATCACACACCCCTGTAAGTAACCCCTCATCTATGTGCCCAATAAACTCTTTGGTATCCCAGAGCACCCTTGGCACAGTCATGCCTGGGTTTGCCTTTGCGGCCCTAGGAGGTGGGGTAGATGTTGCTTACATCCCTGGGAAGGGATTTTAGCAATAGCATATATACTAGTTGTGAAGCTCCATGCTCAGTGCCCCAACCACATTCCCTAGGAGCAAGGGTCTGCTGTGATCTGCATCTTACAGAGAGAAACACAGAGGGTCCAACAGGAAGGGTGGCTAAGGGCGCAGATCGCAGTGAGGGACTGAGTACAGAGTCTAGGCCTCCAGGGGCTGTCCCTGGCGATGGGCCCAGGGCTCAGATCTGCCTTGCTGAGTGAACCCGTGTTGGCTCTTCTCATGGCATATTTAAAATGCATCTCAGAGAACCTGGATGAGTCAGGCATGGTGGCTTAGGCCTGCAATCCCAGCATTCAAGAGGATCACTAGTTGAAGGTCAGCCTGAGCTATACAGTGTGAAACCCTCAAAAAAAAAAAAAAGACCAAAACAAAACAAAAAAACGTTCCTGGTTCAAGTTTTCCTTTTCAGCCAAAGCCAGTCCAAGAATGCTGATGGCTTTGAGGCCCCTGGGGGTAACCTCTGCCATTTGGGGTCTAACCTTAGACTGAACATCCTTGGAAGAAAAATACCCCTCTCTTCTCTCTCCATTGTTTCTTCAGTTATTTATTTCTTCTTCTTGTGTATGTGGGGTGCTGAATGTCTTCCATGGCTCATGTGTGGGATCAGAGGGCAGCTGTATGATGTGAACTTTTTCTCCTTTCACCTCTGCGTGGGTTCCGACCAGTCGGCACGCAGGTCAGGCTTGTGTGTCAAGAACCTTTACCACTGAACCATCCATCCCTGTGGCTCTCTGGTTTCTAGAGACAGGTCTCACGGTGTAGCCCTGATTAGCCTGCAACTTGTCATGGAGACCAGGTTGACCTCAAACTTGAAGCAATCCTCCTGTCTCAGCCTCCCAATGCTGGGACTGCAGGCACATGTCATCACACCCGTCCCCTCCCTGTCTCCTAATGTCAAGGGGGAGTTGTAGCCCGCCCTTCAGCAAGCCCCTCCACACAGGAATTGTTCTTGTCCCTGAATAGACCTTTGCGCTGAGGCCGCCTTCAGAGAGGGCCCCTTTGTAATGAGGCCGGGCGGATGGACCATGCTCCCCAGCCCTGGGGAAGCAGGCGTGGGCTGAAGTGGGGCTGAAGAAATGTCAGGAATGCCGAGTAGTGACAAGAAACCTCAGAGTCCTCCAGGAGGCTTGCCTGCGGGCGCACATGAAGGAACCTCCAGCACAGTCTTCACATTTTTTCAGTTTTCCCGCAGAAGTCAAGAATGTCTGACCCTCCCCCTCCCGCCCCCCCAGCAGTTGACTGGCCCTGGACTTGTAAATTAAAGGGGCCCCACTCTGGCTTCTGGTGGGTATTATCTTGAATTCAAGTGAAGTCATTTTCAAGAAACTTCTTTTTCAGCCCAGCTTGGCTTTTATTTGTGCCAACAGAACAACAAGAAAAATGGTCCCTTTTAGGGAGAATTCACCTGCAAAAAAATGCCTGGATTGTTGGCTATGGTGGCACACACCTTTATTCACAGCCTCTGGAGGCAGAAGCAGGTGGATCTCTGTAAGTTCAAGGCCTGCCTGAACTATGTATAGCGAGCTCCAGGTCTGCTCAAGCTACACAGTGAGACCCTGTCTAAATAAATAAGAAAGTTTCTTAAATGTCGAGACAACAAGGACTCAGAAGTGGCAGCTTGGTGGGGTGGTTCATACCTGTAATTCCAGCACTTGAGGGGCTGGAGGCAGGAGGACCAGTGCAAAGTCAACTGGGGTTACATGAGACCCTATCTCAAAAACCAAAAAAGCAGGCCTGGAGAGGTGGCTCAATGGTTACTGCTTTCCCAGAGGACCTGGGTTCAGTTGCTGGCACCCACATGGTGGCTCACAGCCATTTGTAACTCCAGTTCAAGGGGATCTGATGCCCTCTTCTGGCCTCCATGAATATTGCATGCATGTGTGCACACACATGCAGAGAAAACTCTCATGCACATAAAATCATAAAGCAATCACTAAAAAGTTTTAAAAATAACAGAAAAGTAATATGTGAGTGTTAGTTTGTTTAGTGCTGGGTGTTGAGTCCAGGGCTCAGTCGTGCTAAGTAGCTCTGCGCCCCCATATGCAGAGCTCCCGGGCCCCTGTGACGTCTTTGAGACATAGTTGGTGCTGGTGTAAGAAGGTCACGCTAGAGGAAGCTGGACGGCGGGCAGGTGTGCAAGCTCCGTACTGTTCTGTGTTCTAAGATTATTCCAAAATAAAAATGTTTATTAAAAGCAAAAATGAGTATCTGTGCATTTGTGAACACACATCTTTATACCTGAATACATCTATACCCCTTAGGCCCTTAAAGAATTCCCTGTCTTGCTGGGCGGTGATGGCACACACCTTTAATCCCAGCACTCAGGAGGCAGAGGCAGGCGGATCTCTGTGAGTTCAAGGCCAGCCTGGTCTACAAAGCGAATTCCAGGAAAGGCGCAAAGCTACACAGAGAAACCCTGTCTCAAAACAAAAACAAAAAAAGAAAAAAAAAAAAAAAGAAAAAAAATTCCCTGTCTTTAGATCTCTGAGCCTGAGGCCAGCCTGGTCTATATAGTGAGTTCCAGGCCAGCCAGAGTTACCTGGTGAGAGCCTGTCTCAAAAAAAAAAAAAGAAAGAAAGAAAAAAGAAAAGAAAGAAAGAAAGAAAAAGAAAAGAGGAGGTCCTTTGGTGCTGGAGAGATGGCTCAGCAGTTAAGAACACTGGCTGCTCTTCCAGAGGACAGGGGTTCAATTCCCAGCACCCACATGGTAGCTCACAACTGTCTGTAACTCCAGTTACAGGGTATCTGATACCCTCACACAGAGATACATACAGCTAAAACACCAATGCACATAAATAATTTTTAAAAATTTGCTCCTTCAAAAAAGTCCTTTAATATACATTAAACAAAATATTTTTTAAGGCAAAAACAAACAAAACTGGATACCAGTTAAATAGGATTGTGACTCAATGACCTCTTTTTAATCTAATCACCTCTTGGAAAACTCCATCTCCAAACAGTCACACTGGGAGGTAGGACCCAGCATCTCAGCATATGAATTAGAGAGCAGGCATGCTGAGGCTGAGGACAACACCAACACCCCCCCCATCCCCCCACCCCCCACCCCCACACCCCCCAACCCCCAACCCCCCCCACCCCCCCACCCCGGCACAGGCACACAAGCTCTTTCTGGGTACTTCCTAATCCAGCTGGAGTATCTCTACAGTATGCTTCTGATCTGGGGCCAGATGCCAACCCAGGGCCTGTCTCCAGCTCCGGGAAGAGGCCTTGAGTCTAGGACACAGACAGTGTGTGTGTGTGTGTGGGGGGGGGGGGGGCGAAGGCTGTGAGGCTGCTGGAATTCATCCTGGCTTTCGGATGCCATAGCAAGAGAACCTAGAGAGTGCCAGTCGGCTGCTCCTTAGTTCCTGGGAGGTGGAGCAAGAGGAAATGAGTGGGCACTGGAGGAGTCCGCTCAGACATAGGCAATACACAGCCTTGAAAGCAGAGCAATCGTGCTGGGAGGCAGGACCAGGCTTAGGATGGGAGCTGCCAAAGGGAGCCTGATGAACTTGAAGACTCTGAGGCCAGATCCTGAGCATACGGGGCCCTGGACAGCTGGAGTGCTCAACAGGCAGGGTGTAGATTGGTTCTTGGCTCCCAGGGGCTCTTATGCTTTGTACATGCGTGAAATGTCCATAACATATATTTACAAAATTAAAAAAAAAAAAAATGGTTCAGGAACCCAGCTCCACCCCCTCAGGAGAGAGGTGATGTCCTCTGACATGGGGGAAGCGTCGCCACCTGGTGGCCTGCAGAGGGCAATGCCAGCACAAAGGAGGAAACCAGCCTGGGCACCCAGCAAGGTGACTAGTGCCATGCTCCACCCTAGGGCTGTCTGCAGGGAATGGAAGGCAGCCCCTCACAGCGAGATCTCCTTTTCTTTTTCTCCTCTCCTCTTCCTCTTTCCCCTCCCCTTCTCCTAGACAGGGTCTCACTATGTAGCTTTAGCTGTCCTGGAACTCTCTGTATAGACCAGGCTGGTCTTGAACTCATAAAGATCCACATGCCTCTGCCTTCCAAATGCTTCTGCTCCCTCTTGTTCTTCCTCCTCCTCTCTAGGTTCTCACTATGTAACCCACGCTGGCCTCAATATCATGATCCTCTTGCCTCAGCCTCCTGAGTATTAGAATTACAGACACCCACTACCATGTCAAACTTCAAAGTAACAATCATACTCTCTCCCTCCCGCCCTCCCTCCCTCTCTCTCCCAGTTCCTCCCGTCCTGAGATGGGATCTCAATACGTACCCTTGGCTGACCTGGGACTCCTTGCACTTCTGGTCCCTTCTCCATTATCTCCCACGTTCTAGGGTCACAGGCCTTTGCCATTGCACCTGGCCAGAGCCAACTCTTACCCTCTGCTGGCCTGGCAAATCCTATGGACCCTTGAAACAAGTGTCAAGTCCACAGGAAGCCAGGTGTGGCGCTGCACTCCCGCGGGAGGCCAGGTGTGGCTGCACTCCCGTGGGAGGCTGAGGCCACAGGAGTGCAAGTTTAGGGCCAGCCCAAGCTATTTCGTGAGACCCTATTTCAAAATTTAAAACTATGTCACAGAACCTGTGAGATGGCTCTGTGGGTAAGGACTCGTGATGGAGGGACAGAACAGACTCCCAAAACACGTTCTCCGACCTCCGTGTGCACACGCAATCGCATACACACACATACACAAATTAATAAACAAATCCACAGTGGTGCATGTCTTTAATCCCAGCACTCAAGGGCTGAGGCAGGCAGGCCCCTCTGAGTTCTGGGCTGGCTAAGGCTACATATGAAACCCTGTCTCAAAAACAAAACCTCAAGATAATAGATAGATGTAAAAAGAGAAGTGTATTGTATGCCTTGGCCTTTTGGCTAGGATCAAGTGTAAAATAAGCGGTAAAAAGGTATAACTGGGTGGTAGAGGGCTTGCTTAATAATGGTGAGGCTCTGGGTTCAATGCCCAGAACAAAAAGAAAAATACATGGGGTTACACAACCAAGCAATTATAGTGGTCATGAGTATTCAAACACGTGATGAAAATAAATTTGGTGTAGAGCAGCATTTGTGCATCTTATTGACACACTGCTCACCAGAAAGCAGCCTGTCTGATGGCGATGAGTCAGACATGGCCACATTCGGCAGGTAGGAGAGAGAGAGCAGGAGGATCAGGAGTTCCTGGAAGTCCTCAGCTACATAGTGAGTTCCAGACCAGCCTGGACTACATGAGATCCTATTTCAAAAACAGCATCGCCCCAACACTGAGCATGCAGAGGCAGGCAGATCTCTGTGAGTTTGAGGCCAGCCTGGTCTACATAGTAAGTTTAAAGCCAATTAGGGAAACACAGTGAAACTGTTTCAAAAAAATGAATTAAATAAATAAAAATAGTAATGAGCATTGTGACATTTTAAGAATTTGAAACATAATATAAAACTTACATAGTGTCTATTGCTCTTTAGAAATTTTTATATATACTTTTAAGGAAATCTCTCCCTGAATTGCCCAGGCTAATCCCAACTCTCACCCCAGGCCAAGCTCTCCTGCTTGCTCAGCCCCTGGGGGAGCTGGGTCTACAGGCACGCACCATTGCCCCCAGCTTAGGGCGTCTGTTGCTAACACAACTGTAAGTATTGCTAAAATACAAAGAAAAATGTGTTGCTAAAGACAGGAAACACGCTGTGCCTATGAGCCCTGGTAAGTAAGTGCATGGCCATTCTCCATACTGCTGGACTGTAGGCCAGGCCCTTAGACAGCCAGGTAGACTGCACATCACATCATCTGGCTGCCCACATTGGCCATTAATCCCACAGGTCCTGGTACAG
Organism: Peromyscus maniculatus bairdii; assembly: GCF_049852395.1. NCBI lineage: Eukaryota > Metazoa > Chordata > Mammalia > Rodentia > Cricetidae > Peromyscus > Peromyscus maniculatus. The sequence continues at coordinate 167,118,195 of NC_134853.1, forward strand.
GGCCAACTGATCTAGACCATTGAGGCCCCTGCCCTACCAATCACTCAGCACAGGAGACACACAAAAACACACAGAACAGGTTCCACAAGCTGAACATGCAGGGGAAAAGATCTGACTGGATATATTATGTACTATATAACAGTGTTTGGGGCATAATTAACTATAATTCTTATAACTGAAGGTTTTCTTCCAATACCGTTTGCTTTAAAACCAGGGATTTGGACCTAGTTTAGCCCATGTTGGGGTCCTTTTTTTTATAAAACACCACACACACACACACACACACACACACACACACACACACACACACAGCCACAAAAACCTCTCACATTCTCTGGAATATTCTGATGGGCTCCAGAACAGTTTTTAATCTTTTTTTCCCCACCCATATTAAAGAGCTAGGCTAGGTGTAGCATCCTGTAATCCCAGCATTTGGGAAGTGGAGACAGGAAGATCAGGAGTTCGAAACCAGCCTGGGCTACAAGAGATCCAGTCTCATGAAACAGAGAGGCAGGGTCACTATTCACAGAGGTATTGCTCTCCATGCCAAGAGGCAAAACAATCTGAGTATCCATCAATGCATAAATGGATGGAGGAGAAAATGTGGCCTCCCTGCACAGTGGCACATCTCCAGAGTCCCAGCTACTCAGGAGGATGAGGCAGGAATTAATCCCTGAGACTCAGGGCCAGCCTGGGCCACACAGTAAAACTTCATCTTAAAACCAAACAAACAAAACGTGATCTGGTCAAACATTATCATATTGTTTGGCCACAAAAAGACACAAGATTCTGACACACGCCGAAGCAGGGGTGAGTCTGGAAGACCGGCACGATGAAGAAAGTCAGATGTCAAGGGGCAAATGTCACCGAAAGTCAGACAGTCGAGCAGCAGGAGGGACGATGGACAGCTGTTGTGTCAGGCCCACGAAGCTGTTGGGAGTGATGAAAGCATTTTGGAAATAGATGGTGGTGACCGTTGCCCAATACTGACCGCCATTGCATGAAACGCTGCTGCATCATGTGCTTAAGAATCGTTAAACTAGGGGCTGGAGGGATGGCTCAATGGTTGAGAGCACTGGCTGCTCTTCCAGAGCACCCGGGTTCAATTCCCAGCACCCACATGGCAGCTCATAACTGTCTGTGACTCCAGTTCCCTGGGATCTGACACCTTCACACCAATACACATACAATAAAGTTAAAAATAAATTATTTTTAAAAAAGAATCATTAAATTAAAAAATTGGGTGGACAGGATGGTGCACACATGTAATCCCAGTGCTCAGGAGGTGGAGGGAGGAGGATCAAAGTCATCTTCACCTAAATAGCCAGTTTGAGGCTAGCCTAGGTACGTGAGACCCTGTTTCTAAATAAATAAATAAATAAGTCAAATAGCGGATTATATATATTGTTTGTTTGTTTTTGTTTTTTGTTTTTTCAGGATAAAATTTCTCTGTGCAACAGCTCTGGCTGTCCTGGAACTCATTCTGTAGACCAGGCTGGCCTCAAATTCCCAGAGATCTGCCTGCCTCTGCCTCCTGAGTGCTGGGATTAAAAGTGTATGCCATCACACCTGACACATTCTTTTAAATTTCTATTTATAGATTTATTTTATGTGTATGAGTATTTTGCATATACGTATGTATACCATGGGTATACCTGGTACCCACAGAGGTCAGAAGAGGGCATTGGGTCCCCTGAAACTGGATTACAAAGTGGGTGTGGTTGTGAATTACCATGTGGGTGCTGGTAACTGAACACTGAGGCACATACAGCTCTGGCTCCTTTCCATCTTGACGCTGGCTGTCCACTGCCAAAGTTCTAGCTGCGAAGGGAGGGCCCCTGTCCCTTCAGCGCTCTACACCGCCCCCAAAGTGCTCCACACCCTGACCCCTTGGCTTGTCTACCCGAAATCTAATGCTCCCGACCTGAGAAAGCTGCCGCCTCCCGTCAAACATGCTCTCTTGAACTGGGCATGTTGGCACACCCTGTAACCCTAGCATTGTTAACCTCAGAAGTCTAGAACCTTCTCCCTTTGTGTATCCCTTACTTGTACTCACAAATGAGCCTTATAAATCTTGTCAGCTCTACCTCCTGAACAGAGCCTCCCACATTTATATTTGACTGAATAATCAGGGGATGGCAGGCTTGGCTTGGAACAAGGTGGATCTCTAAAATCCTGCCCACCAAACATGGACAGGACAGGGGGCGGAGCTAGAACTGGGGTCTTCCTCCATACCCTTAAACCTTTCTTCTGCTACTAACTATATCTTAAGGGAGTTTTACCTGGAAAAACAAAGCCCTGAGTAGAGAAGTAACCTTCCCCTTTGGTGGCTTGGCTAGTTTTTAATTTGGCCAGCTCTCCTTGACTCACACATGGAGGAACACCGAGGCAGCGGAGCCACTCTCCAGAGCTACCAGGCCCAGGAGGACCAGGCCCTATGCACAGGCAAGTGGGCTGGTCTTAGCAAGGTGGGAGCAATCACCTTAAGTTAAAGGTAGAGCACCAGATGCTGGGGGTGGAGTTTATATGCCCTGACCTCCCATCAGCCACTGCTCCTTGAAGACCAGGGCCCCTAATTCCAGCAATGCAATGGCCAGGTTTGGCTGACTCACGGTCTCCTCTGGGGATGCTGGGGGCAGGGGAGAGGGTAGGAGAGGGGCCTGCAGGCCATTTCCTCTTCCTGAGGTAAGGCACATGGGTAGAGGGAAAGAAACAGCTGCTTTGAGTCCTGATGAGGGCAGGGCTTTTGTCCTGCTCACCTTCAAATGGGGAAGTGGGACAGGTGGCCATGGTGGCTTCTCCAGGAGCACAAGGAAAGTCCCTCTCTGTTCTAGTTTCAAGAACCACATATGTGGCCTCTTATACAGAATCGACCTCAGAAAATCACTCAAGTCGTCCAACTTAGAGGTCCTGAGATATATCTCACACACACACTCACACTCTCATATACATGCACACACACTCTCGCTCACATGCTCCCCCCACACTCTCACACTGCCACACTCACAATACACACACACACACACACACACACACACACACACACACACACACCCTGCTGCCTTGGAGGCAGAGACTATTGAGCCTCTTCTTGGGATGAGATTTGTAAGACAGTGTAAAGGGAAACTGAGCTCCTCCAGCTGATGTGATGGGGCTTTTCTGGGTCTGGGCCTCCAGCTCCCAAGCCAGACTATTGGGATACAAGGAGCTGGGGATAATGTGGTAGGACATTGGCCATGGCCCCTGAGGACGCTGGAAGTAGAGCAAGTGACAGCTGTCCTCTGGCTCAGCCACTGGAGAAACCTCAGGGTCAACTCCTCTGAGTGCCTCCATGACAACAAGAGGGTGAGGTCTGGCACACTGAGCAGAAGTGAGTCCCCGACACAGAGACAGTGAGCCAGATCACTGAGGATTGGGACTGTGGAATGAGCCTGTGGCTTCTCTTAGTATGCTATTCTGGAATCATAGCCCCTGCACAGGAGAAGCTTAGCCTCAGGAGCCCGGAGCCTGGGCGTTAGTTCCTGACTCTTTGGGTGGAGGCCACATTCATGGCTTAGCATCACCCAGCAAGCTGGGAACCAGGATCTTCACTTCACGTAAGCATCAGTGAGCCTGAAAGAGGAGATTTGGCTTGAAGCTCAAATCTCAGCAGATTAAAGCCATGCCATGGCACATCTCAACAATTTCCCTATGAAGAGAGCTGTTGGCCTGCTGTTTCCCAAGACAACCAAGCAACCTCCTGATCCAAAGAGGCAGTTGATTCCTCAAGGCATCGCTTGAACGCCTGCACCTCCGTAACACAGGAAAGGTGCAGCCAGCATTGATCTGACAAGTTGAGAACACCGGTGGTCCCAGCCCTGGGGAGGCTGAGCAGAAGGCTGAGACTTCACGGCCAGCCTGGGCTATGTAAGGAGACTGTCTTAAACAAGCAAAGCAAACAACAGGAAGACAGAAGCAAGCTTGATCCACAGACATCTTAGGCACTCGGACCTCTCCTACCTCCTTATATCACCCCGCCCCCGCACTCCAACATGCCCTAAGGATTAAGTGACCATGATCTGAACACAGGGAACATTCCAGGCGCCTGCCCTCCCTAGTGCCAAGGCACAGCGCTGTTGCAAAACTATTCACACCAGCTTAAAAAAAAATCTAAGGGGCTTCAACGGCAGCTCTTAGCCAGGGTCACTCTGACAAGGACCTTCAGGGGGAGGTTAGGGGGCTTTTGAACAATAAAGAGTGACTGGGAAAGACAGCAGCTGTTCTTGGACTCTCTTCGATCACGCTCCATAAATAGGTTTGCTGATGCTACTAAAAATTGCTTTTAGTAACTTTTTCATTACAAAAAAAAAAATATATGCTCATTCTCTCTTATAAGTAACAAAACTTTGGAAACAACCCCAAATGTCCCAAACCAACAGCATATCATTTGTCTTAGTTAGGGTTTTTAGTGCTGTGAAGAGACACCATGACCACGGCAATTCTTAGAAAGAAAACATTTAATTGGGGTGGCTCGCTTACCGTTTCAGAGGTTCAGTCCATTATCCTCATAGTGAGAGTCGCGGGGTGTGCAGGCAGATGTGGTGCTGGCTACATCTTAATATTCAGGCAACAGGAAGTCGTCTGTCACACTGAGTGTTATTCTGAGCATAGGAAACTTCAGAGCCCGCCCCCACAGTGACACACTTCCTTCAACAAGGCCACACCTCCTAATAGTACCACTCCTTATGAGATTATGGGGACCAATTACATTCAAACTACTACAAGCCTCCCCTGGGCTCTCTTCATGGTGCCAGCTTCTCGGCATGACCCCTTTACCAGGCCTTCAACTGCTACCATTGACCTCTCCTGACCTCTCACAGTGACCCCCTCATGCCTTCAAAACCAGTACACCTGGGGGACTCTGACACTACCAAACTTGGTTGCCAGCTCAAGTTACAACCTAGGCCACATCTAAAACAGTTTCTATGTGCTGACCCTGAGGATACACCTCCCAGAAGATTTTACCTCAGTGATGCTGGTCTCTTCTTCTTCTTTTCTTTTCTTTTTTCTTTTTTGGTTTTTCGAGACAGGGTTTCTCTGTGTAGCTTTGTGCCTTTCCTGGAACTCACTCTGTAGCCCAGGCTGGCCTCGAACTCACAGAGATCCACCTGGCTCTGCTTCCCAAGTGCTGGGATTAAAGTCGTGCGCCGCCAACACCGCCCGGCCTGGTCTCTTCTTAATCACCACTAATTTCTTAGTTCCAGCTAACCAGCATCAATTGTTAGGGCAAAGCAAAATAATATCACAAATATTAAATCAAATAAGGTAAAGATCTATATTTGCTTTTTTGTTGTTGTTGTTGTTGTTGTTTTGTTTTGTTTTCGAGACAGGGTTTCTCTGTGTAACTTTGGTGCCTTTCCTGGAACTCACTCTGTAGCCCAGGCTGGCCTCGAACTCACAGAGATCCGCCTGCCTCTGTATCCTGAGTGCTGGGATAAAAGGTGTGTGCCACTATCACCCGGCCCCTATATTTGCCTTTAATAAATAAATAAGAAAATGTTTTACTTTAGTGGTTCTGGTCTCTTGTTAACCACGGCTGATTAATTCTCCAGCTCCAGCTGACCAGAACCACAGATTCTTCACACAAAAGGCCCGTTGGAATCTTTGCTTCCCTCTGAAAACCTCACAGGCCAGGTCTCCACCGTCTGCCCTGTTCTCAACATTCCTATCTTCCAAGATCCTCAGAACATCCCACTGAGCTCTCAACACGCAATGGCTCTTCTAGCCCAAAGTTCCCAAGTCCCCACGATCCTCCCCCAAACAACATGGCCAGGTCTGTCACAGAAATACCCCACTAGGCTGGCACCAATTTCTGTCCTAGTCAGGATTACTATTAATGTGATGAAACACCATGACCAAAAAGCAACTTGGGGAGGAGAGGGTCTATTTCAGTTTATACTTCCATCACTGAGGAAAGTCAGGGCAGGAAGTCACACAGGGCAGGAACCTAGAGGCAGGAACTGGTGCAGAGGCCATGGAGGATGCCACTTACTGGTTTACCTCCCATGGCTTGCTCAGCCTGTTTTCTTATAGAACCCAGGACCAACAGCCCAGGGATGGCACCACCCACCATAGGCTGGGCCCTCCCCCATCAATCACTGATTAAGAAAATGCCCTACAGCTGGATCTTATGGAGGCATTTTCTCAATTGGGGCCTCCTTCTCTCAGATGATTCTATCCTGTGTCAAGTTGACATAAAATCAGCCAGCACGCTAGCTGAATAAATAATTTTTTTTTTTAAAGAAAGGGCTTTATGATGCAAGTCTGTAATCTTAGCACCCTGGAGAACAAGAAACTCAAGGTCAGATTGTTTCAAGGCCAGCCAGAGATACATAAGATCCTGTCCAAAACAAATATGTTGGGAGAAATCAAAACTGTCCTTCCTGTCCTGCTAGTAAGGAAGAGCATGCAGACACTCTGGACAGAGGCCACGCTTTCCTCACGAAGGCAAACATAGCTCTTTTCCTTAGGACCCAGCAATCCCAGGCACATGCCCAAGAGAACTGGAAACGTCTGTCCACACAGCATTTCTACCTGAGTTTTCACAGAAGCATCATTTATCACAGCGAAAGGTGTTTCCATCAGCTGATGAGTGCACCCAACCATAGAATACGATTACACCTAGGAAAGAAAGGAATCCAGACACATTCCAGCGAAGGAATCTTGAAAACGCCAAGTGAAGGAAGGCAGGCACAAGCTCCATGTACTATGTACATGCACTATGTAATCCCATTCATAGGAAATATCTAGAGTAGCCAAATACATAGACACATTATAAAAATTAATGGTTGTGCAATTTCACAAGAAGTTTAAACTGGCCATTTAGTGCTTTTGAATATTGATAGAGGATCATTTCTTGGCTTAAAAATTGACTATAAAATTCTTTTTATTGAAAATAGATTTCCTCATACAATATATCCTGATTACAGTTTCCTCTCTCTCTACTTCTCCTGGTTCTTCTCCACCTCCCCTCCCATCCGGATCCACTCCATTTCTGTCTCTCCTTAGAAAAGAACAGGGTTTGTTTATGTGTGGTCTATGTGTGTATGAGAGTGTGCCTGCACGTGCACCCGTGTGAGCAGTGCTGGACTCCCAGAAGAGGGCTTCCAATACCCCAGAACTGGAGCTGCAGGTTGCCGTGAGCCCATGTGGGTGCTGGATCCTGAACTCAAGCCCTCTGCAGGAGCAGCAAGTGCCCTTAATAATGATCAATCTTTCCAGCCCAAGTACTTGAGGGTGAGCAAATGCTGTAGAATTAGATAATTACCATGGTAGCACAAACTTGCAAATGTACTAAACCCAGTGACTTATAGGGCTAAGAGGGTCAATGTTATGACAATTAAAAATACAAACATTTGGACGCTGGAGAGATGGCTCAGCGGTTAGGAGCACTGGCTGCTCTTCCTAGAGGTCCTGAGTTCAGTTCCCAGCAACTACATGGTGGCTCACAACCATCTGTAATGAGATCTGGCACCCCCTTTTGGCCTGCAGGCAGAACACTGTATACATAATTAATCAATTAACAATCAATCAATCAACCAATTAGTTAATTAAAAAATACAAACATTTTTAAAAATTATTTTTATTACTATTAATTATGTGTGTGTGTCCATACCGGCTTATGTGCATATGAGTACGGTACCCTCAGAGACCAGGGGCATGGGATACACTTATAACTGGAATTGTAAGTGGTTGTGAGCCACCTAATACAAGAGCTGGTAATGCAAACCAGGTCTTCTGTAAAAGTATCTCCATCCCTGAAAAATACAAAATGATTAAACAAGAAAAAGACTCTATAAACCGGGAACTAATATTTCCTTCAGTTTTTCTTTTTATTTTACATTTTTAAAATTACATTTTTTTTTTTTTTTTTTTTTAGTTTTTTTCGAGACAGGGTTTCTCTGTGTAGCTTTGCGCCTTTCCTGGAACTCACTTGGTAGCCCAGGCTGGCCTCGAACTCACAGAGATCCGCCTGCCTCTGCCTCCCGAGTGCTGGGATTAAAGGCGTGCGCCACCACCGCCCGGCAAAATTACATTTTTTAATTGCATGTGTTCAGTGGGGTGGGGGAGAAGTGTGCTGTGCACAGTGTGGAGGTACGGTGAAAACTTACAGGAGTCGATCTCTCTTTCCAAGTGCGCCCTGAGCATCAAACTCAGATTGTGGTCGTTTTGCCAGGGACAGGCACTAATGTTTCATTCCGTAAAATTCGCACCTCGAGAGAGATGGTCACTTGCTGCTTTTACAGAGGACTGGGTTCAAGTCCAGGACCCCATGATGTAGGGGGTATGATGCCCTCTTCTGGCCACTGTAGGCACTTCACTCACGTGTTGCACAGACATCCATGCAGACATAATATCCGTGCACGTAAAATAATAAAATATTTTTTAAATCGCACCTAATAAACTATATAGAATAACTATGAACTAAAAGTATATAGCTCAGTAGAAGAACACTTCATTGGGATGTGTGAGGCCCTGAGTTTCATTCCCAGCTCCGCAAAAACAGTACATTCATTGTAACAAAAGTTAAACACTTCCCCAGATCAGCACCACAGACCTTGTGAACATTGGACGTACCCAGGCTTCAAGAATGTGGGTCATGCTCTGGACCTGTTTTTGCCACCATCGGAAAGAATGTCTCCAACAACCGCCCTCCTTGCCCCAACACACACGTAAACAGGCTGACCTGGAGGAAAGTAACATTAGCCCTAAAAATGTCGTTCTCCCTTCCCTCCCAGGACGGGATGTCCTAGCCATTTGCTAGCCTCCTAGAGTAGCTCTGGGACGCTTAAGGCAATGACTGGGACCATGACCGGGAGCTACTAGGGAGGAGAGAGGTGTAGGGGCATAGAGGCGTGGGGAAGCTCATGAGCGTGGTGCTGAATGAGCATCAGGGGTGGAGCAGTGCTCGAGTGGGGGTCACGGGAGGAGCTTGGAAGGAGCTGGGCGGTGCCCTGGAGCCACGGGGCGGGACTTGGAGAGCTCAGAGGCGGCGCGCGGAGAGGGCTCAGCATTACAGAGGCGGGGCGTGGAGGGCTCGGGGGCGGGGCGAGGCGGGGCAGGGGCAGGAGCTGGGCTCCAGAGCTTGGGATGAGAGAAGTGGAGAATTTAGGAGCAAGGTATAGGGACGGATTTGGGGCATGGAGAACGCAGGGGCGGGCGCCAGGGCTGGGTGCTGAGGTTACCGGGGCGGAGTGTGGACAGCGCTGAGAGCGTGGGAGGCAGACACAGGGATACCGAGCTTGCAGAGCGCAGGGGTGGGGACTAGGGAGCTCAGGGGAGGGGCCTGGAGGGCGCAGGGGCGGGGCGTGGAGAGCTCAGGAGCAGGGTTTTGAGAGCTCAGCGAGGGGTGTGGGGGATCAGGGGTGAAACGGGAAGAGCTCAGGGGCGGGGATTAGAGGGCTCAGGGGCGGGGATTAGAGGGCTCAGGGGCGGGGATTAGAGGGCTCAGGGGCGGGGATTAGAGGGCTCTAGGCAGGGCGTGGAGGGCGTTGGGATGAGACTGGTGGCTGCTTAGTCGATAGACTGGGCGGGGTTGGGACGCAGGCGGGACCCGTGGGGACGCGAGTCCTGGGCGCCTAGATGCCCAAACAGAGGCGACCGCGGGCTCGGCTTGGCCTCGACCTCTCGGCACCCTTGGACCTGTGCACCCTGGCCGTCTGCCCTTGGTCCCCAGCCGGCCATGCCCTCACCCGCGCCTCCCACCGAGCTGCTGCCGTGGGAGCGCGCCGTGGTGCTGCTGTCGTGCGTGCTGTCAGCGCTGGGCTCGGGCCTCCTGGTGGCCACGCACGCCCTGTGGCCTGACCTGCGTAGCCGGGCGCGGCGCCTGCTACTCTTCCTGTCGCTAACGGACCTGCTCTCGGCTGCCTCGTACTTCTACGGGGTGCTGAAGGACTTTGCGGGCTCTTCGTGGGACTGCGTGCTTCAGGGCGCGCTCTCTACTTTCGCCAACACCAGCTCCTTCTTCTGGACGGTGGCCATCGCCCTCTACCTGTACCTCAGCATCGTCCGAGCTGCGCGCGGGCCCAGCACGGACCACCTCCTCTGGGCCTTTCACCTCGTCAGGTGAGTAGGAGACGCTACTTTGCCGCCAGGCTCCAGACCCAGTCTTACTGGTCCCTGGCCTTGCCTGCTGCACTCGCGCGTCCTCCATCTAGATGGCAAGGTGGCGTGTCCTACTGGTAGTGATGCCCCCAGGCATCCCGGAACCATGGAAGGATGCCTGGCTTGCCCAAGAGATTGGAGTCAACCTATCTGAGCATCTCTGAAGAGGGTGGTTGGTGTCTGCCCCAGCTGGAACCTTCAGGCAAGGTGAGGGTGGGAGCAGAGCTTGCCCACAGGGGTGAGTCCTGCCATTTAGAAAGGATCTGGGGATGACGACACTGTGCCTTTTGCCTCCTGCTTCACGGTGACCTGGCAGTCTCTGCTCCAGTCTGCAGGCTGGGAGGTGAGTTAGGTGTCTGTCCTGGCCAAAGAGCCCACAACTTCCAATTCTGGGTGGATGTACCCACAGTGGGTGTGGTGCATCCAGCCACTCCCAGGCCACAGTGTCTCAACTATAAAATACAGAAAGGTATGCTTTTAAGTTTTTCATGCCATTTATAGACTTCAGGCCCCAGTCACCAGAATTTTTCTTCTAAGTTTTTTTAAGATTTATTAATTTTATTTTATGTGTGAGTATTGACTGCATGTATGTATGTGCATCACGTGTATGTATGTGTACTTGATGCCCTGGAAGGACAGAAGAGGGCATCAGACCTCCCCTACCCAACTGGAGTTACAGGTGGCTGTGAACCATCATGTGGGTACTGGGAATTGAACCCAGGTCCTCCATAAGAGCAACAAGTGTTTTTATCCACCAAGCCACCACTCCAGCCCCTTCTAGGAGGTCTTGACTGCCTAGCATTCATGATCCTCAAAACTGAGGTTTGGGGCTGGTTAGGATCCGAGCTGTCAGCCACCTGGAGCCTCTGAGTGTGGAAACCAAGGCCTTGGCCTGCCCTGCTTGTCAGCAAGAAAACTGTACCCAGAGGCCAGCCTCCCCTGTGTCATTTCGGAGTTCAAAATTCTCAGTGTCCTGTGCTGAGCCCAAGGCAGGAATCCTAAGGCTGTTTCCCTGTCTCCTTGCCTCAGCTCAAGGCCCCAGAGTCTGCCCTAATTATAGGTCCTTTCTGAAAACTTGAGTGCTTTCCAAGGACTGAGAGGGTAGTCAGCACTTTGGTAGAGACAGGTCACCTGGTTGTCACACGCTGAGACAAGCTGGGAAGAGTCACTTGACCTCCTGTTCTTGTAACTCTTGGAAGGAGACCAGCTAGTCCCACTTCTCAGCTGGCCAGACAAAATCTTCGTAGCATGTCATTCACTGCACAGGGACCTGCTGAAAAGGAGGCTGCGGTTGGTTCCTCTCCCCTCCAGCCTGCACCAGATACCAACTGTCAGAGACCGAAGTCTTCCATGGCAGAATTGGAGTCTGGACACAGGTGGCCATTGGCATTGAAAACCAGGCCCAGGCTGGACCTTGCTTTGCCGGAACCTCTCCTCTTGGCTGTACTCCTTCAAAAAATGGAAGAATGCAGTATATTTTTAAGCAAAGGGACAGACCCTTCTGTATAGCCCCGACAGAAGATGATTCTCCTGGCCAACCTGAGTTGGGAGTGCTCTGCTCAGTTCTCATCAGAGGCCCTCTAAGAAGATTCTGTGATGCTCAGGGGAGTCCTTCTAGGGAAGGCTGTGTTCAAGAGACTTGCGAGAACCTGCCCAACTGGTCCATTTATGACCCAGATCCTCCCACGCTGGTTGCTACGGCCTCTCCACTCTATAGCCTTGGAGTATTAGGTTACTCCTGCCGATGGATCTGTTCGTGTGAGAAATCTCCTCCCTGGACACAGACTACTTACTGCCTACTATGTCTTTTCTCACTTAGTTATTAGACAAGGCCTCCCTATGTAGCCCGGGCTGTAACCTCCTCCCGTGGGTGATGAGATTAAAGGTGTGTGCTATCATACCCATCAATGATCTACTTTTCGACTGACTATTAAAAATCAAGTCTCTCTTCAACCCTTACAGCCTTGGAAAGGATTTTAAAACATTAGCAGCATAAATGGTGGCTATCCTGTAAAGAATTCTGAAGAACAGTTGGGGGTTGATGGTACCCCTGTAATCCCAGGGGAGGCGGAGGCAGGAGAATCAGGGGTTCAAAACCTGCTTCAGCTCTATTTAAACTTCAGGTCAGCCTGCCAGCCTGGACTGCACGGGACCCTGTTCCCTCCCTACCCCCCAAAAAAGTTACTGGGAATTGATCAAACAATGGAGTGGCGTTTTCTCATTAAATTAGAAGAAAAATCATGAGACTGCTAACATGAAAAAGTTAGGGAAGCTGAACTGTCCTGCTCCAGTGCTTCTGGAAACTGGAGTGATCCTTGGAGGAAGCTCTTGGTTCCTACCTTCCCATCTAGTAATCCTGTTGACCGGAGCCTAGTCTAAGAAAAATGCAAAGCTCACACAAAGCTGTGTGGACTCAGGACTTCCTGAGGTGCTGATGCCATAGTGAGAATTAGAACTAACTTCAATGTCCAACAAGAGAGGAAGCAGTAAGTTAAGGGACTTCCTCTCCTTCCTATCCAAAATGCGACAGAACTATTAAATGTCCGTGGTTGATGCTCAAAATCATGTTTTTAATGGCATAATAGAATGTGAGACGAAAAGGAAATCTTTTTTGCTTGTTTTCTGGAAGTGCTGGAGATGGAAGCCAGTGCTACCTCCCCAGACCTGAGAAATCCCATCTCTAAAACCAACTACAGGCATGAAACACAGAATTCTGGAGACTCCTCTGCACACACAAGTTCCCGGGAAAGCAACCATGTGACCCAAGAGCCTTCCTCTTAGTACTGAACACGGTCCCATTCCCAGTGACCTTTCTCCTTGACTGAAGTAGGGCAGCTGAGACCCCATCATCTGGCTCCTGAAGGTTTTACAAAGTGATGCCCTGTTATTAGATCATAGATCACCAGTGGTCCAACCAGATGGATGGGGCAGTCACCCATCACTCACAGAAGACAAGTCGGGGGCTCAGGGGTAGACACTCATTCTGACCCAGAGTCTGTGCCCTTGATGAGTCTACCTGGCTGGAATAACAATAACTTTAACAAAACTTACTTATACTTTGCAGATTTCCCAATTGTTAGCATTTTATCTTCTCCCATTATTTTTCTTGAATAGACATGATGCCCCCTCATGTATGTTTATGATATGTGACTTTCCTGCACAGGTACACAAACCAACACATGCCTCTCAGGACAACACTGTCACCTATTGGTAGACTTTCTTGAACTTTTGTCTGTGATCTAACAGTGTCTCTGGGGGAAATTCTGAATTATGCGTTGATCCATTTTTTCACATCTTTTTATCCCTTGAAAATCTTCCATTTCCCCATCAGCCTTTACTTATTTTTACTTATTACTAGTGTTTGGAGGGTACGTGTGCCATGGCGCCTGTGTGTGGAGGTCTCTCCTTCCACCTCTATGTGGACTCAAAGGCTTGAACCTCCAGGCTTGGACATGGAGCACCTTCCCCCTGAGCCATCCTGCTAGGCCAGCATTGCCTAGTCATTTGTTTTTGGTTTTGGTTTTGAGTCTGATCCTCCTGTCTCCACTTCCCTTATGGTGTGATTATTAGTATGTATGCTGCTATACCCGGTCTGTGCAGTGCTGAGGGTCAGGGTCAGACCCAGGCAAGCGCTACCAACTGAGCTATACCTCAGCTCCTATTTAGTGTGTAGGCTAGGCTGGCCTGAAATCCAACATGTAGCCCAAGCTAGCTTCAGACTCAGGGCAAAACCTTTGCCTCAGCCTCCTGAGTGCTGAGGTTATAGACTTGTGTCACTACCCCTGGTTCATTAACATTGGCATTGGGAAGAGTACAGCGTGATAATGTGTAGGACGTCCCGCAGTTTTTGTATGTCTGGTGAGTACAGCATGACAATGTGTAGGACGTCCCGCAGTTTTTGTATGTCTGGTGAGTACAGCATGACAATGTGTAGGACGTCCCACAGTTTTTGTATGTCTGGTGAGTACAGCATGACAATGTGTAGGACGTCCCGCAGTTTTTGTATGTCTGGTGCTTCTTCACAGAGCTTCAAGTTTTGCGCTCCAGCAGGTTTCAGAAGCGCTTTGATATTGACATGCTAAGGTCACATCTGCCAGACATGGTGTAGTTCTCTCTGTTTGTGTGTGTCTCTCTGTGTCTCTGTCTCTGTCTCTCTCTGGGTGTTTTGCTTGCCTGTTTGTACCGCATGTGTGCAGTGCCCAGGGAGGCCAGAAGGGGGTGTTCTCTTGGGACTAGAGTTACAGATGGCTGGGAGCCACTGTATGGGAGCTGAGAATCGAACCTGAGTCCTCTGGAAGAGCAGCCAGTGCTCTTTACCACTGGGCCCCCTCTCCAGCCCTGCTTTTGCTTTGGTAGTTTCTGTTGCACATCTGTGTGGATGTGCCTCTGTGGTCATTCATTTCCAGTGCCCGCCAGGGCTAGAATTGCCTGAATGGGTCATTTCCCATCCTTCCTTTATGGCAACTAAGATAACCCTGTCTCCACCCTCCCCTTGGGCAAGGGCTCCAGAGTCAGCAGGGGCCAACTAGCACCTCTACCCCCTGTTCTGCCTGATCAGTTCTAGAGCCCTGTGAACAGGGGTGGGATGTGGGATGTCTCTAGGGGTCAGAGGCAAGGTCCTGACTGAGCTGGCCTCCAGCAGTCTGGACTTCTGGCTCTATTTCTGAGTGAGAGTGAATGCAACAGCTGTAGTGCTCTCTCTCTCTCTCTCTCTCTCTCTCTCTCTCTCTCTCTCTCTCTCTCTCTCCCCCCCCCCTCCCACCTCTGAGGCTCCCTCCGGTTTGTGGAGGAAGTCTGACATCCCAGCTGACCATAGAGTCTGCTGTGGGGAGTGGGAAGTCCCACCATAGTGAAAGGGGGAACAAGGGAGGGTCTAGCCATGCATAGTAGTGTGTGACTGAGATCCCAGCACTTGGAGGCTGAAGCAGGGGGCTTGCTATGAATTCAAGGGCAGAGCTGGATTTTGGGGTTCTTCCTGCCATGTCCCAGTGTCCTCTCCAAGACTCATGCTGGAGAGGGAGGTCAGGGGAGAAGAATGAATTTGCTTGTGTTTTTTTGAGGCCGAGTCTCAGCTCAGCCTGGCCTCAGACTTGCTACGGAGCCCAGAATTCTCTCAAACTCTTGACCTTCCTGCCTCCACTTCCCAAGTGCAAGGATTACAGGCTCGAACCCCCATGCCCACCTTGGCATTTGTTCTAGACAAGGTCTCACACTGTAGCCCAGGCTGGCCTAGAACTCACTCTGTGGCCCAGTAGACTGGCTTTGAGTTAAGGTCAGGCTTCTCTTCTCTGCCTCCCAGGCGCCATGCCCCCCTCGGTCAGTTGCTGGTGCAGGGGTGCAGACTGAGGGCTCTTGCAGGGGTGCGTGCTGAGGGGGGAGGGGTGGGCTCTGCCGGAGGGTGTTGGATCTTCGTGTTCTCGTTCTTGTGGCTTGTTGTTTTCTGTGGGTTTGTTTGGTTGGTTGGTTAGTTTTTTGTTTTTTGTTTGTTTGTATGTTTTTTGAGAGACAGATCTCACTCTGTAGTTCTGGCTGGCCTGGAACTCATAGAGACCTGCCTGCCTCTTGCCTTTGTATACGAAGTGCTGGGATTAAGTCATGTGCCACCATGCCCTGCTCATCCTTAAGTATTTAAACAACCAAGATTCTTTCCAGGCTTGGTAGAGAGATGTTGAAGGAGGCAGATTGCAGGTGAGACATCCTTTAGTACCATAGGGGGGGGGGGGGGGGTGGTGGCAGACGGAGGCGGGAGGCAGAGACTGGCATAGGGGTCCACCAGCAATCCACAGGACAAAGGAATTCCTTCATGGACTTTATAGAGTGCGCATTATGTGAAAGCACCAGCAAGACTAGCTCAGGAAGCTGATCCTATTGCCCCACCCTGTCTTGGGGCTGCTGCATGCTAGGACTTGAGCTGCTTAGGGAAGATACTTGATAGGAAGGAAGTGAGGCCTCTGATTCCCTCTACAGTCTGCGGGGCGACCGCTCATCTGACTCTGGGCGGGCGGCCTCTTGAACAGCACGCCAGGGCATCAATGCCCCCCAAATCGGAGCTGGTTTGTGTTTGTTCTACTGAATGTTTTTTCCAAGATTATATGGTAAAATCTTAGCAGTCGAAACCCAGGGCAAGAGCCCCAGGGACAGCACCAGAGGTGGGTACCCTTGATCCTTCCAAGAGAAGAGTCAAATTGTTTATCCTTCCCCAGGACCCAGGTGGCCAGGGGCGTCTGCTGAGGGCTACAATGTCATCAGGTGGCTTGTGCATTGCACAGGACACCCCTCCCCCTCCCCCAGCTGAAGCCACAGAATGACCTCATGGTGGCCTTCCTAGAGACTGACCCCCTGAACCTCTCCCACGTCCTAGCTCTGCCCCCTGAGAGGAACAATAAGTAAGCCATTGTCCTGGGGAAGCTGCCTCTGCAGCCTCCTCTGTTCGCCTGGGCTCCCCTCTGGCTCCTCCCCAGAGCTTTTTTAAACTGAAACATTGTTGCCTGTCAGGTTCCTCTATTTTTTCCCCCAGTTCTGTTAACATTTTAAAGTTTTCCATAACCACCAGGTCCTTAAACCAGGAATTGCCATTTGGCACACAGAGGGAGTGAAGGAAGACCCCCCCCCCCACTTTGTTTCCTACCCAGCAGTTGCCAGCCTCCGCAGATCAGGAGGAACTGGGAAACACAGGAACCTGGTTGTGGGAGTAGCTGACGGCATAAATGATGCTGGAGCCCACTTGCAACCTGGGCCCTTAGTGGGATGGGCTGGGGCCTGGGCTGGCGGTTCAGATGCTCTTTGGAAAGCAGTGGGCAGCTTTTCCATTGGACTCTGAGAAGGAGGAGGAGGGATGTCCTTACAGAAAAATGCCCCACTCTATAACAGATGGGCAGAGCTGGGATCCCCAAGGGGCCTGGTTCCAGCGGGCATCCTGCACATTGCTATTCTGAGGACAGCCACCTGCCTGTGGCTGTCATATAAATGCCAGGGGGTTCCTAGTATGAGGGCGGCTTGCCTCTTCCCTGTGCAACTGTTTCCAGTTTCACTTCCCTGGGGATTTAAAACTAGAATGATAGAGTCCCCAGAGGGCCTTGACTGGAGAAAGTCAAGTGGCATTGTTTCAGTTTTCTCTTCCTTAAGCCCTTCTGGTTCATTCCTTTGATGCTGGAGCCTGGCTCCCCAGGGGCTGGGGTAGTGGCCCTTCCCAGCACGTGTGCCTATGTTCTGCATGTGTACCAACAACAACGGCAGCCTGGGCAGCTTGAACTTCTTCCCTCAGGGCTCTGGAGCTGGAAGTTCAAGGTGTGGGCCAGGAGATTTCTCCCTGGCTCATAGACTGTGTTGTCTCCCTGGATCCTCACAAGGACGCCCTTTGTGCTTGTCAGTGTCAAAATATGTTCCTAGATTTTGAGATCCGGTGCTGTTGGATGTGGGCCACTCTGGCCGCCTCCTCATGTGTATTTAGGTAACTCTTGAAGGACCTTGTCTCCAAACAGTCATAGTCTCAGGCTCTGAGAGTTAGGGCTTCAGGAGACAGATCTGGGATGGAGCCTGGTTCAGTCTGTAACTGCCTGAGGAGGGAGGAAGCTGGTGCAGAGCTGTGGGGGACCAGCCCCCACACTTATTTACCCCAGGGACGCTTGAGGAATGAGGGATAAGAGACTTAGTTAGAAATGGTGAGGAGAGAAACAGAGAAAACACAGGATAGACGCGGGTGGGCCTGGATCCTTATCCACCGGCCCAGAACTTTATTCCAAAGGTCTGTTTATAACAATGCCAAGGGGTGGAGCAAAAGACCGCCCCCTTGCTAGTTACAGTCACCTGGTACCCAGGCCCAGGGTCCAATCAGCCTCCCGTGCAGTCCTGCTGGGTCCAGCCACGAGGAAACCTAGTGGGCTCCAACAGAGCCAGACCTTGGGTTCTAGACCAGCACAAACCAGGGGCCCTGGCACTGAGGGGACAAGTGAGAGATCTGCCAGGGTGTGGTGTGCTAGCCTTCTTCTGGACACTAATCCGTGAGGTCTCCTGCTTCAGAATCAGAGGTTTCAAGAGGCGAGGCCTTATCCAGCCTGGTCTACACCAGACCCAGTTTCAAAAAAATGTAAGTGATAGAGACAACTTTAATAATACAGAGAACTGTGGAGCAGAGGCAGGCTGGAGAGGTGGCTCAGTGGTTAAGAGCGCTTGCTGCTCTTGCAGAGGACCCGGGTTTGGTTCCTAGCACCCACCTGGCAGACCATAGCTGCCTGGAACTCCAATTCTGAAGGATATGACACCCTCTTCTGGCCTCCATGTGATATACATGCATATCTGCAGGCAACACACTCGTATCCATGAAATAAATAAATCTGTAAAACATAAAGCTTAAAAGCATTATTAGGCCAGAATTGAAGCAGAGATGGTGCTTTGTCGGGGTAGATGGGAAGCTGTGTGTTCAGCCGAGAGGTTGACCAGGAGAATGGATCAGAAAGAATGGTGAATATCCAAGCATCATGGCAACACCAGTGCTTCGTGGAGCAAAGAAGTCCCTTAGTCATGGCCTGGTGAAGTTACAGTCTGTTTCTTCAGATAGGGTCTCACTATGTAGCCCAGGCTGGCTTCAGACTCCTGGCAATCCCCCTGCTTCAGCCTGTCTAGTACTGGCATCACAGGCCTAGCTTTCACTTTCCTCTTAGATGTTACAGAAAATGAAGGTTATGAGGCTGCCTTGCGGGATGGTATCTTCTTAACTCCTGAGCGTAGCTGCTCTGGCATAGCGGGGCTCCCCGAAAGCAACCCTGGGGAGTCCATTGGCTGTATGGCCTTGATCTATACGCGGTATAGAAATGTAAATACATGTTTGTGCTTGTGTGTCTTTTAAAATTACACTTATTTATTTTTGAGGGGCGGGCACGAATGCACCCTGGCACACATGTGGAGGTCAGAGGACAACTTGTGGGAGTCAGTCTGTCCTTCCACCACGTGGGTCCCAGGGGTGGAACTCAGGTCACCAGGCTGAGTGGCAAGTGCCTTTATCCACTAAGCTGTCCCAGCAGCCCCAGGTACTGTATACTTCAGTCTCACTTACAGGCTGTTGTTGTGGCTGTCCTCTGAGCCCACTTATCCCAGCCGGCCCTGATGGCTGTTCCCTCGTGAGGAGGTAGAGAGGTCACAAGACGCTCACCTGAGTGTCCAGCCGCTTCCTGCCACCTGTTGTACGCACCTCTGACTGACTTACACATGTCCTTGGGGAGGGCCTAGAATATGTAGGCTCAGAGGATAGAGGAAGACTAAGGGGCAGGGGCTAGGACATTTGGCCCAGAGTATAAAGGAAGACTCAAGGGTCGGGGGCTTTCTGTCTAGATGGCCCTGGGGAAGTCCTCATCCCTACTGGCTAAAGGAAAGGCTTTATGATGCGGCCTTTTTGTAAGGAGCACCCACACCCCTCTAAGTAACCCCTCACCTATGACCTGTAAGGAAGCCCTGAAAATTCATTCGGCTCTCCAGAGGGAACTTTGGCAGAATCATTTCTCAGTTTGGGACCCCCCCCCAACCCCCGCCCCAAGGGATTTCAGCTAGAGCTGAATGCTTCACTCCCTTCTATCAGTGGTATGTATGATGAATGTATGCATGTGTGTGCATACATGTGCACACACTATACACATCCACCTGCACTCTTCTGATGGACATTAAAACATTCCAGCAGGATAAGGTCCCGCCTCGGCGCCAGGTTGGCCTCCGGAGTGTCTGCCTTCCATGTGCTGGGATTACAGGCATGCGCTGCCCTGCCTGCCTCTAATCACAGTCTTCACGGCTGCTGGCACATGTGTGGCTGCCTGGGCTTGTGTGAGCTGCATGAATGCTCATCTGGTTTTCCTCAGATGCTGCCATCATCACCCCCACCCTGTGAGAACGCATGCCGAAGCTAAGCGACCTGCCCAAGTGGTGACAGAGCGATAATTGGGACCCAACCCATTGCATCAAAGTCAGAGCTCCCAATCCTGTGTCACCTCCATAAGAGGTGCCCCTCTGATAAGTTGTTTTGGAAGGAGACTGGGCAGGGATTCTTGGAAAGGGGACTTGGGACTTGGGCCTAATTCCAGTTGTGTTGCAATGGGTGCATTCTCCAAATGGGGGAGCAGAACAGTGTCCCCAGCGGTGGGCTGCCGACGAGATGTTCTAGACAGTCACTTTGACTCTTGTCAGCCTGCACTCCCTCCACATAAGAAAGGGGGCCTTGCTGGGTGGCAGTGGTGGCGGCAGTGGCACACGCCTTTAATCCCAGCACTCAGGAGGCAGAGGCAGGAGGATCTCTGTGAGTTCAAGGCCAGGCTGGTCTACAGAGCGAGATCCAGGACAGGTTCCAAAGCTACACAGAGAAACCCTGTCTCGGAGAAAGAAAGAAAGAAAGAGAGAGAGAGAGAGAGAGAGAGAGAGAGAGAGAGAGAGAGAAAGAAAGAAAGAAAAAAGGAAGGAAGGAAGAAAGAGAGAGAGAGAGAGAGAGAGAGAGAGAGAGAGAGAAAGAAAGAAAGAAAGAAAGAAAGAAAGAAAGAAAGAAAGAAAGAAAGAAAGAAAGAAAGAAAGAAAGAAAGAAAGAAAGCCTTAGGGCCAAGGGGATTTGCCTACACATAGCCTGTGATCTAGCTCTGGATTCTCCCAAATCCTACAACCCCAAGTTCTCCCAGGTTGCCTGGGCACTGACTGAGGGTGTGAGTGAGTGTTGAAGCCCAGACATGCACGCTGATGTTTGCATACTGGTGTCCACACCCCTTTGGGTGTAGGGAGAGAAGCCAGGCTTCTAAGAGCTGGATCTGTCTGGCCACACCCCTCTCTGAGGAGCACTGAACCTTTCTTTTTTAATTATTTTATTTTTCAATATGAGTGTTTTGCATGTATGTCTGCTTACCACGTGTATGCCGGAAGAGGGCATTGGATCCCCTGAAACTGGGGTTAGCAATCTGCAAACACCAGCATTTGTGTTTTGGCCTAAGTACTCACAACCTCAGCCAGTCCCCTGGCAACCTGGGGGGCTCTTGGGGTACAGGAGTTGGGAGTGGATTCTCTGGGTCTGGATGGGAAATTATAGGCTATGGATAGGCAAATCCCCTGGGCCCCAAATGGTTGTGAGTTACCATGTGGGTGCTTAGAATCAAACCTGGGTCTTCTGGAAGAGCAGCCAGTGATTGATTGATTGATTGATTGATTGATTGATTATGTATACAGTGTTCTGTCTGCATGTATGCCTACTCACCAGAAGAGGGCATCAGATCTCATTACTGGTGGTTGTGAACCACTGTGTGGGTTGCTGGGAATTGAACTCAGGACCTCTGGAAGAGCAGGAGACAGCCAGTGCCCTTAACCTCTAAGCCATCTCTCCAGCCCACAGCCAGGGATCTTGATCTCTGAGTTGTATCATTTGGGAGATTGTTTTGAGGGAGTCTCATTCTGTAGCCCAGGCTAGCATCTCACTGTGTAGTCCAGGGTGGCCTAGAACTCACAGTGATCTGTCTGCCTCCACCTCCCAAGCCCTGAGGTTACAGGCATATACTATCATGCCCAGTTTCTGTGGCACTAGAGTTTGAGCCGAGGGCTTCATTCATGCAATCACTCTCCTGACCAGGCCACAAAGTCCTGAAACGCTAAGTTAGAGCGGGCTCCCCCCTGCCCTTCCTGCCCTCCCTTGATTACAGGAACACACTATCTGATGCTGGTTTGGGGAGCATTGCCCTCTGCAGAGAGGACCCCAGTCAGTCATTTTTGCCCATGACAACACTGCAGGGTGTTATGGGCTAACCTCGGCACCTCTCTTTTCATGTTATTCTTCAGCTGGGGTGTCCCACTGGCCATCACAGTGGCCGCTGTCTCTCTAAAGAAGATAGGCTACGATGCTTCAGATGTGTCCGTGGGCTGGTGCTGGATCAACCTGGAGGCTGAGGACCGTGTCCTGTGGATGCTGCTGACTGGGAAGCTGTGGGAGATGCTGGCGTATGTCTTACTGCCTCTGCTTTACCTTCTGGTCAGGAAACACATCAACAGAGCGGTAGGTGTCTGATGTGCTGGCCCTTCAGGGACAGGCTGGTTCTCTGAAGGACCACACTAGTGCCAGGCCACAGGGCATGTGTGCTTGGACTGAATATGGGATCATGAATAGACTTGTTGTCTAAGTAGTCCTGGTCTAGGTGAGGGGACTCAGTGGTCGAGTAGCTGGACCACAGAGCTACGCTCTCCACTGCGGTCCTGCACTGCCCCCGTGTGGCCAGCTCCAATATTACACTAAAGAATTTCAAAGTCAAGGATGATGGCCACAGATAACTCACCTCCCCTTGGTGGTCAAAATTGTGTCCCAAGTGTCAGGCTTTTCAGGAGATCATAAGTCATTAGGGCTATCCAGAAAGAGAGGCTGGCTCTCAGAGAGGTGAAGCCTAAGCAATTACGGTCAAAGATAAACCAATCAGTGGCCGAAGCAGTCACAGCTTTTCCCTGAATTCAGACTCCAGTCGGTGAGAATCTCATTTCCTTTCGTTTGTTTATGTCTTTTTTTTTTTTTTTTTGAGACAGAGTCTTGCTTTGTTTTGTTGTTGTTGTTGAGATGCAGGTCACATGTAGTTCAGGCTGGCCTGGAACTCACTACAGAGTTCAGGATAATGGTAAACTTCTGACCTTCCTGCCTCCATCTCTCAAGTACTAGGATTAAAGGTCTGCACCACGCCAGTTTCTGCAGTGCTGGGGATCGAACCCAGGGCTTCATATGTGCTGAATGAGAGCTCTATCAAATGGCCAACCTCTTTGAATGCTCTTCTCACTTCCCACCAACCTGGGAAGATGGAGGCGCTTCTGGAGAATGAAGCCGGCCCCCTCCAATCCCACCAGGCCCCATCCTGTTGGGTGTACCTTTTGTCCTTTCTAGAGCAGGGCAGGAGGCCCCTGCTTGCCAGAGTGGCTCCTGCGTGCGACAGTCAACTCTTGCAATTTGGCAAGGGTTTTCAGAAAAGAAAAGGAATGAAGTGGGCAAGGAGGTGAGAACATAGTCATTCCTGCCTGGAGATGGGGGAGAGCCGAAGATAAATGGGGAGGCGCGCTTGGTTCTGAGGAGCCGCCCAGCTGGTCCAGCTTCCCCAAGCTGCACCACCTCCTTTGAACTCTCTGCCCTGCCCCTCCCCATCTTGTGAGGTGGACATTCAGCTCCCCGGGCTACTGTCACAGACCCTCAGGGGAGGAGGAGGTGGGCCCTTTAATTAGGTGAGCTGTCCAAGCTTGACACTCAGATGCCAGGCCTATGGTTATTCCCTCACCAGCTTCAGTGTCCTAAACACATGACCAGGCTCAGACCGACACCTCTCACTGGCCAGTTCAGTCGGCCTTACAGATTTGATTGTGATTTGAAACTGAGCATCCTTCCCTGCTATGAGAAACGGTCCTCAGGAATGCACGAGCCAAGGCTGGCTCCTTCCTTTCCTCCACCCCTTCTGTGGGCAATCTTGCTTTGGGCAGGGAGGAGGGGGAGGGGGATGGCACCAGTAAGCTGAGCAACAAGGGTGAGTGATGTCAGGGGGTGGAGGTCGGGAAGAACCACGGAAAACAGACAGCAGTCCATGACTGGAATGGGCTCAGGGCTATTTGCAAAATGGCTGCTTGTGAGCTTCATCCAGGACGTGACCCTGAGTAAGGACCGGAAGGTGAGGGAGCTGTGAGTAACTGGGCGTGCTTCTCCAGATACGAGGACCAGCTAAGACCTGGGGTTGGAGGAGAGCAATGTGGCTGGAAGAGAGGGAAGGGAGAGAATGGGACTGAGGTCAGAACTGAGCCGGAGCTCACCTGAGGGGACAGGGTAAGGAAGAGTTGAAACAGAACCACCAAGAGCTCTGAGTAGAGGACTTGCCAAACCTGCTCAGACCCTCTGAGAACTCCCCTCCTGCGCTGGGGATGGCCTGGGGGAGGGGCAGGGGAGACCAAACAGACAAGATGATCATTCTGTGGCGGTGGGTCCAAGGATCCAGTTTCCGGGTCTGTTCTGCAGGTGGGGGCCTTTAGGACTTGCCTGTAGGTCAGGTGTGACTGGGGAAGAAAAGATGACGCCACATGGTGACAGGAAGGATGAAGTGTCTCTGAGCTGAAACGAGTGTGCACTAGACCTAAGGGCTGAGATGACTTACTCATCCCGGGCAGGGCTTCTGACATCTCTGAGACACTCCTGTGGCCATGTGAAGGAAGTGGGCAGGGGATCCCATCTGGGAGTTGAGGCTGGGGGATGGCTCCTGGTCTGATAGACTCCAGGCCTCAGTGTCCAAGTGGAAAAGGCAACAGTACCCCCTCTTGCTCTTCCGGGCTGGTGTGGGCATGTGGGTGTGCGGACTTGTGAGTGTGTGGGCGTGTGGATGTGTGGGCATGTGGGCCTGTGAGCGTGTGGACGTGCATGGGTGGTTGTGGTAAGAGGCACCCCTGGCTCAGGTCTTTGCTCTCTGTCTTTGACACAGCACCAGGCGCTCTCCGAGTACCGGCCCATCTGGGAGGGGCGCCAGCTGCAGCGGGGCTCCTCCGCCATGGCTGATAAGAAACTGATCCTGATTCCCCTCATATTCATCTGCCTCCGGGTCTGGAGCACCGTGCGCTTCGCCCTGACCCTCTGTGGCTCCCCAGCTGTGCAGTCTCCGGTGCTGGTTGTTCTGCATGTATGTCTGTCCGTGGGCCCTGCTGCCCCGCAGTGGCAGGGCCAGATCCCTTCCCTACACACTGATGATCTCAGGTCCCAGGTGTTGGCCAGGATGGGCCTATGGGAAACAGGATAGCTCAGTGTCCTTTCCCTGTCCCCAAGCAAGTGTAGCTTTGCAGGGAGGGATGGGGAGAAATCTTGTGTGGCTGTTCTCAACAACCCAGAGAAGTCCTGGTAGAGTTGACTGATCCTGGATCCTTCTCATTGCGGAAGGCCTAAATGCAGGTCTGGCTAGGTGGCCAGTTCAGGCCTGTCCAGAATCTGCTTTAAGGCCACTTGTCTACGCTCATCCCATGACAGCTTAGGGGCAGGCACAGGAAAGGTCATAGGATTCATAGCAGTCCACTGACTCCCCTTGATTGTGTTTCTAAGATACCCCCAACCCTGTGCTTATGCCTCTCCCCCTCCCCAGGGCATCGGGAACACCTTCCAGGGAGGGGCCAACTGCATCATGTTCGTCCTCTGCACCCGCGCAGTCCGCACGAGGCTCTTCTCCCTTTTCTGCTGCCGCTGCTATCCTCAGCCCTCGACCCAGAACCCCTCTGGAGCTCCTGCTCCCCCCAGGATGAGAGAATCTCAGGAATCCGGACTGATCCCAGAAGTTCCCAGCACTTGAGGGGTTGACTTTCCTCATTGCTCGCACCACACCGGCGCCGCCTTCCTGGTTCATGCTGCGGAGACAGGGTCATGCGCACTGGAAGCCTCAACTGGTGAAGCTCGGACCCACCCCCGTGAAGGAACGGCCATCAGTGCAGCCTCTTCTACCTCCTCTTCTCAGGCAGGCCGTGGACACCCGCGTCCTGGTTCCGTGTCCCGGTTCAGTGGGGTTTATTTGTGGAAGCCCAAAGATGTGGGATTCGGGACGCCAGCAATGCAGGATTCTGTCAGGGCACTGGTTCTCAGTGTCCTGCGGCCACCAGCACGGTTTACTGTCTGAGGGACTCAGATCCATGGACCTCTCCCATAGGTGACTGATAATGTGTTATGGATTACAGAGATGCGTCTACCCAGACATCACAGAATGGGGTCCAGGTTTGCCAGGGAACTGAGATCCCCTGGAGAGCCTGGAGTAGTTAGAGGTGAACAGTCCCCAGTCCACGGAGGTCACAGGAGACTCCTTCATGGCACCCAGGCACACACTCATGGGCATCTCCCGGGTTCTCTGCTAGGGTCATAGGCCCTCAATATTTATTGCATTGAATTTCAGCACAGGCCAGAGTCCAGAGTCTTGTCCCGTTAGTCAATCACATAACATCCAGGTCCCTTCCAGTACCAGGACAGACGGCAGCTCAGCTCTAGTCCCTAAGGACGACACTATTTCACTCACCCCTGTTCTCAGTGATTCACGTAGGGGTGAGTTGGGAGGGCGTCTGACTTTGTTTAGTTGTATTTTGTTTGTTTGTTTTGTTTTTTTTTTTGTAGGAAAGGTGATCGGAGAGCTGGCGAATGGTCCAAATACTGATTCCTCCCGAAGGGAAGTGTTTTGAGATTCAGCCTTGAGCTGGGATGTAGCTCAGTGGTAGTTGCCAGGTTGGTCCCTGCACCAAAAATATTTTAAAAGCCTTTTTTTTTTTTTTTTTTGTAGTTATTTGTGGCATATGGAAAGAGGATTCTGAGATGATTACATTAATTTTATTGTTTGAGACAGGATCTCATTACGTAGCTCTGGCTGGCCTGGAACTTGCTATGCAGACCAGGCTGACCTCTAACTCACAGAGATCTACCTGCCTCTGCCTCCCAATAATTACATCTTTAAAAAATGTTTTGTTTGTTTTGTTTTGTGCTCTCTGTACTAGGGCCTTGTGTCCGTTAGGCAAGTGCTCAGCCTCTGGGTTCTACCCAAGCCTTCCTTTTAGTTTTTGTTTTGAGACAGAGTTGCCTAGACTGGCCTTGAACCCCTGTCAGCCAGGCTGGTCTTGAACTTGCGATTTTCCTACCTCAACCTCCCAGGAAGCTAGGATACAGCCTTGGACTACCATGCCCCACCAGAGAAGAGCATAAGTGAGCTGTGTGTCCGTTTCTACTCAGTGGCTCTTCCAGCTGCACTTCCTCGATTCAGAGAGCACTCAGAACGGGAAGTGTGACCGCCACCTTGCGGCGGGTCGAGGAAACGTTCTGCTATACCTGTGCCCTTGGATTCTGTCGGTACCCCGCAAAGCTGAGAGGGTCACAGAGCATAGTCAAGTGGTTCAGGGTGAGAGCAAAGCCACACTGGGCTATCGATTCCCATTTTGCTCTCAAAACGACATCTCTCTCAGGAAAGGAATAGTCACTCAGAGGACTGTGTCCATACGCTCCTTTTCTGATTTCCCTAGAAAGCATTTCTTTAGGAAAATCTGCAAGAGGTGGGCTCCCTCTTGGGAGTCAAAGACAGCTCCTGGGCAGGGGGCTGTCTGTTTACAGAAACAGCCAACAGTCGGGCGTAGGGCATGCTGAGGTCCTGTGAGGATATAACAGCCAATTTGTGCACTGCCAAGCATGGTCCCCTGGCTTCTAAAATGGAACCGAAATTTGAGGAATTTGTTTCCTGCAGAGGAGAAAATGATCTACAAACACCACAGAGGAAATGATATTGGAATAAACCCAGCTGGGCAGGGCATTGTGGAGCCCTGGCTGTCTGAGGCCTTGTTCAGAAAAAGCCTGCAGAGGGAGTCGGGGGCCTTAGAAAGCATGCCCTAGCTGGAGTCGGGGGCCTTAGAAAGAATGCCCTAGCTGGAATCGGGGGCCTTAGAAAGAATGCCCTAGCTGGAATCGGGGGCCTTAGGATGCCCTAGCTGGAATCGGGGGCCTTAGAAAGCATGCCCTAGTTGGAATCGGGGGCCTTAGAAAGCATGCCCTAGCTGGAATCGGGGGCCTTAGGATGCCCTAGCTGGAATCGGGGGTCTTAGAATGCCCTAGCTGGAATCGGGGGTCTTAGAATGCCCTAGCTGGAATCCGGGGCCTTAGAAAGCATGCCCTAGCTGGAGCCCGGGGCTCACTCAAGCTCTCTCTTTGATGACTGATGA
Organism: Peromyscus maniculatus bairdii; assembly: GCF_049852395.1. NCBI lineage: Eukaryota > Metazoa > Chordata > Mammalia > Rodentia > Cricetidae > Peromyscus > Peromyscus maniculatus. Next base: position 167,146,017 of record NC_134853.1, read on the forward strand.
CAGGATAGCTGTCTGTAAAACCCTCCACCAAGTCGACACTTTGGCTCCCTCCATCCTCTCCCACACTGCCCTGTCACTGCAGGTGAATGGTGGTGACCCCAGGCTTGGTGCCTCTAGCCCTGTGAGCTCACAGACATCAACCTTAGTGGGTGTGGAGGGTGCTCAGAGTTCAGAACCGAAGACAAAAGGAAGGTGAGTGGGTCCCCAGTGCCAGGGGGAGGCACTAGAGGCTGCCAGCTCCCATGTTGCCTTGCTCAGTCTGGAGGCTTTCTATCTCTATTAATATTAATATTAATGTTATTCACATTTATCTGCATCTGCCCCTCAGTCACCCAAATGTGACCTCAGCCTTAACGGGTGCTACAGCCCTTGCCATGTCCCCATCACCCTTTGTCAGCACTTTGTGACTCTCGTTCTCCTGGTCAGTTGCCAGCTGCTTCCTGCCTCTGTCCATCTGAGGCTTTTTTTTTTTTTTTTGGCGATATGTATACATATCACCAAATATGTTTGTATATATATATATATGTGTGTGTATACATATATATTTTGCAGTATATATGTATATATCTCAATATATATGCATACTATATATACACAAATATATACATATATTTTGCGATATGTATGTATGCCTATTGCAAAAATGTTTATATGTGTATATATGCATATATTTGCCATATATATGCATATGTATATATACCACAATATATACAATGTATATACATATATATTTTTGTGATGTATGTCTATATCACAAAATATGTTTATGTATATATGTCTATATAATTTTTGGAGATAAAATTTGGCCAGGGGATTAAGCCTAGGCCTTTGTGCGTCCTAGACAAGTGCTCTAGTACTTAGCTGTTTCCCAGTCCTTTTTTGAGTTTTGAAGCAAGGGGTTCTCACTAGTTGTCCAGGCAGGCCTTGAACTTGAGATCCTCCTGTCTCAGTTTCACTGTTTCTGGAATTGCAGGCCTATGCCACCAAACCCAGCCAACTTTCTGAAGCCTTCTAGTTCATTCTTTCTCTCTCTCTCTCTCTCTCTCTCTCTCTCTCTCTCTCTTAAAAGAATAATAAAGATTACATGTGTCCAAAGCTTAGAGTGCAAATGAAGTCGTTCGTTTGTCTTTACTTTGTTTTTTTTTGTGTGTGTGTGTGAATGCTTTCGTGTATGTAAGTGCACATATGTGTGCAGTGCCCTTGGAGGCCAGAGGGAGGCTGACCCCCAGAAACTGGGGCTATGGGTAGTTGTGAGCAGAGGGTAGAGGGAACTAAAACAGGGTTCTCTGCAAGCACAGCAAATGCTCCTAACTGCTGAGCCGTCTCTCAGGCCCTTCTTCGTATGTTTTTATAAACTCACAGTTGTGGCGCAATTAAGTCTAGCATGAGATTGTTTGGAAGCATGATGTTAACCCTGGCTGGGTGAAAGTCCAAACTCTTGCTGTTTTAAATTAAATGAATTGATTATTTTTTTCCTGTGTGTTTGCTAAACTGATTCCCACTGATGTGGGGAGGGGTGGGTGGCCTGAGGGGTGGTGGCTGAGGCCTGGAGAATCCTTTCTTTCAATGTATGTCATCACTGGCCACGCTTGGGCTTCATAGACACTTGAAAAGGTGCAGGTACACGTGTTGATCGGCTGCAGGCCCGCCCTCTTGTCCAGCTTCTGTCCTTAAGTCCTGGGCAAGTTGTACTCTGTAATCCTGGACTCACCCACCGCCCTCTTCCATCCATCAGAACCTTCCACCTTGGGTAGTTGGTTCTCGTACACACTGTGTTTCTCACCCTCTCTCACTCTCTCTGGCTCTCCATGACCCCCCACAGCCCTCCCTGACCCTCAATGACCCTCCGCTCTTCACTGACCGCCATGCCTCTCTCCCTTTCCGTCCATCCCTCCCTCCTGACCTGACTGCCAGCCTCCTTCTGAATGCCACCTCCTGTCTTCTTTTCCTGCTCAGGAGGTCTTCTGCAGCACCCAACTCCATCTAGACCATGAGTTCGAACCTCAGCTTCTCATTGCTGGAATCACAGGTCTTGCACACCTGTGTCCTGATTCCCTGGAGTTTGTTTGAGCATAAAGAGGTGGACTTCAGGGAAGCCATCCATGAAGGGTCCACACATGCAGGCCCTGGCTGGGGGGGGGCATCCATGAAGGGTCCACACATGCACCCCCTGGCTGTGGGGGTGTCAGCCATGAAGGGTCCACACGTGCACCCCCTGGCTGTGGGGAGTCAGCCATATATGGTCCACACATGCAGCCCCTGGCTGTGGGAGGTCAGCCATGTATGGTCCACACATCCAGGCTCCCCTGACCTGGTGCTTTTTCCCTGTCTCCCAAGCTCTCTCCAACCTTCTCCCTGCAGAAAATGCAGCTTGCTGCTCTTCCCTGCTCTACACTGTCCCTGTGCTTCGTGGCCTTTTGCTGCCCTTGTCCGATGGACATCTAACAGGATGACCTCTTGTTCTCACGGATTCCCCAGCAGAGCTCTACATACTCCACTTTCTTCTGGGGCTGTGTGTTCCAGGGGCCAGCCTGACATGCATCTGTGTCCTGGTGTCATTTCTGTGGCTGTAATAAAATACCGTGACAAAAGCAACTTAGGAGCCAAGCCTGGTGGCACACCCCTTTAATCTTAGCGTCTGGGTCTTCAAGACCAGCCTACTCTACACAGAGAGTTCCAGGCAAGCCATGGCGACATAGTGTCTCAAAAACAAAAACAAACAAACAGAAAAAAAGCAACATAGAAAAAAGGTTTATTTAACTTATAAATTCAGGTCACACATAGTCCATTGTTTCAGGAAAGTCACAGCTGCAGAAACTCAAACCAGCTGCTCGTATCACATCCACAGAAGAGAACAGAGTGATGGCTGCAAGCAAGCTTACTAATCTTAAGCCCAAACCAGAGAATGGCACTGCTCACTTTCATGCTGGGGCTTCCCACGTCTTTTAAGGCAAGCAAGGTAATTCCCCACAGACATGCTGTCTCAGTGGGTAAAGTGCTTGCTGAGTGATTATGAGAGTTCAAGTCCTGGCACCCACTGAAAAAGTAAAGTGTGATGTTGTGGGAGGCAGAGAGAGGAGGACCCCCGGGTCTTCCTGGACAGCCAGTCTAATCACCGAGGCCCAGGTCCCAGGAGAGACCCTTTCTCAAAAGAACAAGGTGGATGATACTGGAGGAACAACACCTGATGTTATCCTTGGCCCCCACATCATACACATGCACACACGTACACACATTCACCCTCGCTCAGGAGCACCCACATGTGCACACATGCACACAAATGCGTGCTTGTGCATACACATATATACATATGCACACATACAAAGAAAGAAGAAACTGATGGAAATGAGAAGCAGGCAAGGGCTGGAGGTGTGTCTCAGCATAGAGTATTTTCCTTGAGTGCATGTTTACCCAGGTCATTAAAAAGGAAAAGAGAAAAGAGGGTACATAAGCCTCCAGGCTCTGGAGAGAGACTAGATTGCAAGCACAGCCTCCCTCCTGCTAATAATTATATCACTGGGTGTCAACGCTGGCCTCCCAAGTTCAGTTGTCGTAACTAGGTAACAATGAGACCAAAATGACCCCAGCACGTCACACAAAGACACCTGGAGAAAGCCTGTGACCCAGGATGTCACCTCCAGTGCAAGTCAGCCTTGAAGCCATCCTGAAGATTCCAGTTTCTGTCTGGCCCTACACAGAAGACACCACAGTTGAGAGCCCAGGCACAGCCATGGTCATCAGTGATGACCCCAAAAGAGAGAACTATTTTTTGTTCTGGGACAAGGTCTCACTATGTAGCTCTGGTGTCCTAGAACTCACTCTGTAGACCAAGCTGGCCTTGAGCTCACAGAGATGTGCCTGCCTCTGCCTCCTGAGTGCTGAATTAAAGATACCACCACACCTGGCTAATTTTAAAATGTTTTATTTATGTATGCGTGTTTTGCCTGCTTGTGTGTCCTTGTGCATGCCCAGAACTCTTGGAGGTCAGAAGAGGGGTCAGATCCCTGGAATTGGAGTTACAGGAAGTTGTGAGCCACCATGTGGGTGCTCGGAACTGAACCTGGGTCCCCTGGAAGAGCAGCCAGTGCTCTAACCTCTGAGCCATCTCCCCAGCCTCCGTCCTTTTAAAATTTTAATTATTTTTATGTGTATGGGTGTTTTGCCTACATGTATGTCTGTGCACCATTGCATACCTCCTCCAAGGAGAGGCCAGAAAAGGGCATCGGGGGTCCCCAGGGTCTGGAATCACAGACAGTTGTGAGCTGCCATGTGAGTGCTGGAAATTGAACCTGGATCCTCTAGAAGAGCAGCCAGTGCTCTTAACCACTGAACAATCTATCCAGCCTAATACTTACTCCATTGATGCCTCTATTTATGCAAGAATTCCTGACAATTTCTTACACCCATGCTGCCAGAGAAGGAGGCAGGCCCTCCCACCCTCTGGTCCTTCTTATCACTTTTCCTCCTGGCAGACAGCCGGGGCACAGGGCATTAGCTTGCCTGGGCACATTGTGCCACCAAAGTCAAACGATTCCAAGGTTTTCTAGAACAAACTGGCAAAGACAGATTTGTTATAGAATATGCAAAATTGCTATATCAGAAAGATTATCCATGAAATTACCCATTAGGCCAGCATAATTCATAACTTGTGTGTTTCTTTTTCCATAGAGGAGAAATGTAGACAGATTTCAGGAGTGAAATGGTTGTGGGAGGTAGTGACCCCTAGAGGCAGGAATTAGCTTGTAAACATTATATTTGGGGTACATCCAGGTCTGGTGTTATGGATGGAATCCAGGCCTCACATGCTGGGCATGTGCTCTCTGAACCACACCCCAGACCCAGGGCTACTTTGCTGAGGTTTGGTTTTTGGTAATTTAGCAAGCCCCAGACCTTAATGGCCCGAGACCTTAGCACAACTGACTCCATGATGGAGCTACCATTCGAGCTGTAAAACGCAGCACACAGACAGCACCCTACCAAAATGAGAACAAAGAGCTGATCCATCAAAGTCCTAGTCCTGGGGAAAGTCTCTGAATTGCTTTTTAGCTTCTGTAGTTCCGATTCTGGCTAACTGCTCTTGTTAACTGAAGTATGTCAACCCAGAACATGGTTTTTGTGCTTAAAAGCTCACCCCGAGAAAGGCTCACTGCTATCGGGACTCCAAATGCAGTTGCCAGCCAGCTAATCAAGACTTTATTGGCTTACAACTGCAGCCAAGTCGTCTTCTCAGGTGGATACCTCACCACGGTAACTGTCCTGATTAGTTGTTTTTTGTTATTTTGTTTTGTTTTACTTGTTTGTTTTCTCAACTTGACACAAGCTGGAGTCACTTGAGAAGGGGAAACCTCACTTGAGAAAAGGCCTCCATCAGATTGGCTGGTAGGCAGGTCTGTGGAGCATTTTCTTAATTAATGATTGATATGGGAGGGCCTAGCTCAGTTGTGGATGGTGCCAACACACACACACACACACACACACACACACACACACATACACACACACACACACACACACACACACACCGGGCAGGTGGTCCTGGGTTTAAGAAAGCCAAAGGAGCAGGTAAGCGCCGTGGTCTCTGGTTTAGCTCCTGCCGCCAGGTTCCTGCCTTGCGTCTCTGCCCCGATGTCCCACCATGATGGCCTGTAGCTGGAAGGTAAAATAGCCCTTTCCTCCCCAAGTTGCATTTGGTCATTTTGTCACAGCAATAGAAAGCAAACTGAGACATGGTTATTGAGACAGGCTCTCATATAGCCCAGGCTGGCCTCAAACTCATTATATAGCTAAGGATGGCCTTGAACTCATGATCCCTCTGCCTCTACCTCCCCAGAGCTGAGATTACAGGTGTGCACCACTATACCCAGATAGCTTGTTTTTCACTGTGTTGCCTGGACTTCAATCAAGCTTCGAAATCAAGCATCCTCCTGTCTCCGTTGCTGGGATTATGGCATGCACTTACCACCACACCCCAGCCTCTGGCAGTCTTCCTTTGTGTAGACCTTGAGCGTGCAGGGTGGAGGTACAAGGCAGGCATGTTTTCTTGCTCGGGTCTGCCTTTATGCAGATAAGATGCCAGAGAGAGCGGCTCACTGGGCTGAGGGGAACAAACCTGCCTCTTCCCTTCGTCACCCCCTTGGCTACCATCCCAGGAGGAAGCACAGACCTGCACGAGACTTCTCTCAGGATCTGCTGGAGGAGCACGGAGGAGAGAGAGCCTTGAGGGTGAGTCGGCTGTAGGCTGGGCATAGCTCTGGGAGGAATTTGTTTTGGATGTTTTGAGTCAGGGTCTCATTCTGTATAGTTCAGGCAGGCCTGGAACTCCTGGTCACCTTCCTGCTGGGGCTTCCCAGGGCTGGAATGACCAGCTTGTGCCACCATACCCAACTTGGAATTATTGATGGGTGACGTTCAGGAAAAGCAGAGGGCAATGCTTCTCTTGTTTGTGTCAGTCTTAACCAACTGGAGGTCTGAGTGTCTCACAGCCAAGATTTGCGGTATTGGAGGATCAAAGCCAGGTTCATACAGATGCTAGGTAAGAGCTCTACCACTGAGCTGCAGCCCCACCTGGTCTCTATCTATCTATCTATCTATCTATCTATCTATCTATCTATCTATCTATCTATCTATCTATCTATCTATCTATCTATCTCCCGGACTTGCTGTATAATCTAGGCCTCTGTATAATCTCCAGCCTCTCCCTGGAGGTGGGATCACAGGCATACTTGCAGTACTGAGGAGTGAGCCACCCACTTAGCCAAGCGCCTGCAGCTGAGTGACATTCTTTTAACGGTTTGAGACAGTTAGGGCCCACGAGAGGGAACACTGACACACGTATGCAATCAGCAAGAGCATTTAATTCTCCAGCATGCTGGGGCCGCATATCCGTGACAAAGGCAAAATGGTGACCCCCAGAGATGCTTGCAGGCTCCTTTTATACACAACAGAGGGAAAGCTAAAGGCGGCGAGGCCCTTCGATCTTGGATTGGCTTACATGAGTGGCAATCATATGAGTACATTCCTGATTGGTCAGGGCTAGCAGGGGTTGGCTAAGGTTATATATAGTTTTTCTCTTTTTGAGCAGGTTTGAACAAGTCTCAGGCTCTGTCCTTATTTGGTTATTGCCTTAGAAACTATGGGTGGGCTCCTGCCTGGTGAAAGCAGTTCCCCTCATCCTTGCTGGGGGTGGGGGTTAGCATGGGGGGGGGTAGGGTGGTGGTGGTGTAGGCCCTTGGTGAATAATTGCCCTTTTCTGGCTTCTTCAGAAACTGCCTGTCCAGTTTCAAGAGGTAGGAACTGAGGCCTAGTTCTTAACTGAGTCATTAGGAACCTGTCATATTTGTGGGGCCTTCTCAGTCCCCATTGCCTGGCCTTCTTAGAGACAGGGTCTCACTAAGTTACCCAGGCTAGCCTGGGATTCATTCTGTAGTCCACCCAGACAGGACCTGAACTTGCTTGATCCTTCTACTTCAGCCTCTAAGGGATTAAAGGTGTTCTTCACTACGCTCAGCTAGACCTGGCAATACCAGTGCCTTTCCAACAGCCCCTGCGGTGGTATGGCCTACAGACCCAGCCACCTGGGGGAACTCCCACTTCCAGGAGCCCTAAGGGTGTGGGGCTGTTGCTCATAGTTTGGATGCAAAGGGGAGCCATGTGGCCCCCACAATGCTGCCAGCTTCCACAACACGTCCTCCCCAGCTGTGAAGGTGGGAAATGGAAGACAGATTATCTGGACTTAGCTCTGCCCTGTGCTGGTGAATGCTGGACAATGTGGCAGGGCCCTAGGGTTGTAACGCTTGCTGATCTGTGGGCTGATTTGAAGATTTCACACTACTGCAGGGGAACATGTGTGCACTTCCTGTCCTGCCCTCCCGTGGCCCTGAAGCACACAGTGCCACACAGCAGTTAACTGAAGCTCTCACATAGCATGATGAGGAGCCCTTCCCTGAAGAGATGTAAGCCATGCCTACCTCTGCCTCCTAAGGTCCCGTCTAAATGGAATCATGTGGCAGTCTTCTGTGCAGATTTTTTTTAATTAGCATTATGCTTTTTTACAATATGTTTTTTAAAGATTTATTTATTTATTTATTATGTATACAATGTTCTGCCTCCATGTGTGCCTGTATGCCAGAACAGGGTATCAGATCTCATTATAGATGGCTGTGAGCCACCCTGTGGTTGCTGGGAATTGAACCCAGGTCCTCTGGAAGAGCAGCCAGTGCTCTTAACCTCTGAGCCATCCCTCCAGCCCTTAAAATATGTTTTTATTGAAATAGAATTATGTCACTTTCCCCCTTTCTTTCCTCCCTCTAGCCCCTCCCAGATGTCCTCCCTCCAACAGCAAATAGCAATGATTTGCTTGCTTTGCGATGCTGGGGATCAAACCCTGGCGACATGCACGCTTGGCAAGCGCTCTGCCTCTAGGCAGCATCCCCATCACAGGCTGAGAGCATTGGCCGCTCTTCTACAGGACCCTGGTTCCACTCCCAGCACTTGGCAGCTCACAACCATCTGTAACTCCAGTTCCAGGGGATCCAGGGCCCTCCTCTGGCTTTCTCAAATATATCGCCTATATGGTACACAGATACACATGCAGGCAAAACACCCTTACACATTAAAAAAAATTATAAAGTGTTTTAAGATGACTGAGGTGGTACACACCTGTAATCCCAATATTGAGGAAGTTGAGGCTAGAGAGTTATGAGTTTCCACCAGGCTAGGGTACATCCTGAGACCCTGGCCCCAAAACTCCAAACCAGCAGCTATATCCTAGAGATAGAACACTTGCCTAACCTGTCCAAGGCAGATCTGGGTTCTATCCCCCAACATAACCATAAGAAGGCTAAAAGGCTAGAGAGGTATTTCAGTCATTAAGTACTTGTCTTGCAAGCATGAGTATCCAAGTCCAATCCACAGAACTCCTGTGAAAAACTGAGGAGGTGGAGACAGGAGGATTCCTGGAGCTGGCTAGCCAGCCAGTCTAGCCTAAGTTGTGAGCTCCAGGCCGATGAGATGCTTCATTTCAGAGGAGGTGGGCAGTGTTTCTGAGAATGATGCCCAGCTTGTCTTCTGGCTTCCACAAGCATATGTACACACATGCACATGCACCACACACACATTCAAATAAAAAAGTCAACAAAGTCAATAAATAAATTAAGATATATAGCCCTTATGTATTTTTTAACCACAATTGAAACGTGCTGGCATTGGAGGGTGGGGTGGCTAGCGAGACGGCTCCATGGTTAAAGGTATTTCCTGCCCTTTCTGAGGACCCGAGTTGGGTTCCTAACACTGATGTCAGGCATCTCTCAGCCACTTGTAACTTCAGCTCCAAGAGAAGTGGACCCCACTGGCCTCCCAGGGCACCTGCACACCCGTGACATGTGTGCATGCACACACAAATAAAACCAAAAACAATAAATCTTAAAGAAAACAAGTGGTTATTTGTAGCAGTAATCTTAACAGGTCTTTTTTTTTTTTTTTTTTTTTTTTTTTTTTTTTTTTTTTTTTTTTTTTTGGTTTTTTGAGACAGGGTTTCTCTGTGTAGCTTTGCGCCTTTCCTGGGACTCACTTGGTAGCCCAGGCTGGCCTCGAACTCACAGAGATCCGCCTGCCTCTGCCTCCCGAGTGCTGGGATTAAAGGCGTGCGCCACCACCGCCCGGCTTAACAGGTCTTATTAATAAAATCAAACCTGAGGCCAGGTATTGGGGTGAACTGGAAGATCAGAGAACCAGAATAAGCCACAGATAACCTCACCTGGCCAACTTCTCAGCTGGTCTTGTTTCCTCAGACTGGATGCCTCTGTGTCCTCATATCCGAATGGCTCTCAGCTGAACTGTGCTGCTCAAAACCTAAAAGCTTAACCAGCCAAATGCTTAACCAGCCAAATGCTTCTAGTTTCTGGTCCTCACGCCTTATATACCTTTCTGCTTTCTACCACCACTCCCTGGGATTAAAGGCTTGCTTTCTGGGATTAAAGGTGTGTGTCACCATGCCTGGCCATTTCCAATGTGGCCTTGAACTCACAAAGATCCAGAGGGATTTCTACCTCTGGAATGCTAGGATTAAAGGTGTGAGTGCCACCATTTTCTAGCCTCTGTATCTAGTGGCTGTTCTGTCTCTGACCCCAGATAAGTTTATTAGGGTACACAATATTTTAGGGAACACAATAACATCACAGTTATTTAAAACAAAGAGGACATGCTTAATTATCAGAAGCCATGCCCAGGCTAGAGATGGCTCAGCAGTTAAGATCACTGGCTGCTCTTCCAGAGGTCCTGAGTTCAATTCCCAGGACCCAGAAGGTGGCTCACAACCATCTAGAATGAGATCTGGTGCCCTCTTCTGGCATGCAGGCATACATGCAGGCAGAACACTATACATAATAAATAAATCTTTAAAATAGATAAACAAATAAACAGAATCCATGCCTATTACTGAGGAATGGTAACAACCTGACTCTCATGCTCTGGGCCCGCGATTCTGAGGAACTTCTGTGCTGTACTGTACTCTATGATAGACGAGGTCAAATTCTGTTCTTAGGGAAAGAACATAGTAAGCTGGTCATGCCTCTGGAACTTCCACTCCAGGTGCCGAGTCAGAGTGCGGACGGCAGCCTCCCTGCTTCGGAGACATGGGTCAGAAGCGTGGACAGCTGCTAGAGGGATGACAGAGCAGACTCCTGCCCCCCTCCTTCATTACTCACCGTTTTGGACTTGGGTTCACACACCCTTGTAGTGCACAGCTGGAGACGGGCCACAGGTGAGAGCAGGCACTTTGGGCGGGCATTGGACTTCAGACTTCTCAGGTCAAGCCCTCTCTAGACAAGGTGCAACCCAACAGCCCAGCTGAAGAACAGATGTGCATGCTTGGACCTCGTTATGACCCTTTCCTTATCATGCCGGCTGAGGGACCGCTGCCAGTCCCTGCCTCAGCAACCTCCAGCACACGCCCGCCTCAGTTTGTGCCCCCAGGCATCCAGGGCTGTCCACGATGCTGTGCATGCATGCTGCTGCATAGCCTGCCATGCTGCCCCGTGGCCCAGAGAGATAACGACGTAAGGAGAGACGTAAGGAGAGACGCGTTGGTTGCTGCTGACTAGAATACTCTATAATTTGAATGCAAAAGAAAGTGATTGCAGTTGTGATAAGGTAGAAGCTGGAAAACCTCCATCTGCATCCATCAGCACACCAGGGTCCTCAGGCCACTCACTGCCAGGAGAATACTATGTCCTTGGCTTTAAAATCTGAAGAGGTGGCAGTGTTGCTCAGTGGCAAGAGCTGTGAGCACTACACCAGCGTGGAAAATTAGGTAGAATCAGAACAAAGCCTGTATGTGGGGGTGTCCTCTCTTCTCTTCACACCTCCACCAGTTAGGTGAGACATGTAATCCCAGCACTCTGAGGTGGAGGCAGGGGGACCAGGAGTTTCAGATCATCTTCACTACATATGGAGTTTTAGGTCAACCTGGGTTATATGGGATAAGCATCAAGGGACTGGAGGCATGATTCAGAAGTTAAGAGCACTGGCTGCTCTTCCAAAGGACCCGGGTTCAGTTCCCAGCACCCACATGGTGGCTCACAACCATCTTTAACTCCTATTTTAAGGGGTCTGATATCCTCTACTTGGCTTCCTTGGGCACCAGGCATGCACATGGTACACATACATACATGCAGGCAAACACTCATAGATATAAAGATTAAAATAAATAAAAAATTAAAATCTTTTTCAAAAAAACAACCTCTACCAAAAATCACACTTTGTATCATTTTATTAAACTTTTTCTTCCACATTTACAGTGTGCAGGTGAACCCAGGGCCTCATTCATGATGGGCATCTGGACAACACTCCCAGTTACCTTCCCAAACATCTTTGAGACCAAGTCTCAGTATATAGTCCAGACTGGATGCTACTCAAATCTTCCCATCTCAGCATTCCCAGTGTAGGGATATAGAGCTATGTAGAGATATAGATATATACTATGATGCCCAGTGTGATGGTTAGTTTTAAATGCCATATTTGTGTCAACCTAGAATCATCTGAGACAAGAGCCTCAGCTGAAGAAGTGCCCAGATCAGGCCTGTGGGCATGTCTTTAGGGGACTGTCTTGATTGTGGATTGACATGGGAAGTCCCTGTCCATCGTGGGCAACGCCATTCCCTAGGCAGGACTCCTGCACTATACAGAAGAGGGGAAAGCTACATGAGACCAGCAGGCAGCTTGGGTGCATTTGATCCTCTGCCTTTGACTGTGACTGTGATGTGACCGATTACTGACTGAGTTCCTGCCCTGATTTCCCCCCAGTGATGGACTGTGACCCAGAAGTATAAGCCAAATAAACCTCTCCTCCCCTAAGTTGCTTTTGGTCAGGGTGTTTTATCACAGCAACAGAAAGGAAATCAGGACACCCAGCTTCTCCCAGATTCTTAATGCCTTCTTCTCTACGTTCCTAAAAGCAAGTTCCTGAACTCGGGAGGAGGCAGTCGGATCTCTGTTAGTTTGAGGCCAGCCTTATGTACATAGTGAGTTTCTGGATAGCCAGGGCTGTGTAGAGAGATTCTGTCTTAGAAATAAAAACAAAACAAAAATATAAAGAAGGCAAGGCTACAAGCCCTGACAGGTGTCTGCCTGCCTGTGGGAGTCCACAGAGGTTTAGTGAGATCTGAGCTTGCTTTACCCAGCAGGGCTGCATAAGGGGATGGATTGACCACGTGCGTGGTTACCAGGTGTCCGGAAGGGTCTGTACTTGGATGTGCAGTAGGCTTTGATCTAGCAAGGGGAGGGCTTTTGCTCTGCCCTTGGCATTCCTTTAAAAAGCCCTTTAGAAGAGACAGAGGGGGCCGGTGGATAAGGATCCAGGACCTCTCGAGCTATCCTGTGTTTTTATCTGACTCTCTCTCCTCTATCCTTCTATCTAAATATTTCTCACTTCTCCCTCCTCAAGAGTGCCCTGGGGTAAAAGTGGGAGTGGGTCTCCCACACCCGCCATCCTGCCAGTCTCCCCTCACTGCTCCTCCTGTTCCCTCCACGCACTTCAGACAACCTGATGTTGCAATTCCTTCATTGCAACACGCATGCTATTTGTGCATGCTGCCCCCTTCTGGCACCCACCACCGCCAGAGCACTCTTCATCTCCCCCTACTTCCATGCCCAACCCCTCCCCGACTTCCCCACCCCTGCCAAGAGCCATTAATAGCCCTGAGTTGCCCAATATGTTCATGTGACTAAACTCCGTACGCTGCTTAGTTTTTTTTGTCAATGGACGGGAAGACTGACCTCGAACGCCCTCATCTGATTGGCTTGTGGGCAAGTCTGTGGGGCTTGAATATTGTTTCTTGAATAATAGTAATTGATGTGGGAGGTGATCATGGGTGGTGCCACCTTTGGGCAGGTGGTCCTGGGATGTATTAAAAAGGCGACCCGTGGAGACCAGACAGTAAACTGTTCCTCCATGGTCTCTGCTCAGTTCCTATTCTAGGTTTCACTTGAGTCTCCCCTGGCTTCCCTCAAGGGTGCTGTCACCAGGAGATGAACTAAACCCTCTCCTCCCTAAGTTCCTTTGGTCATAGTCTTTATCACCGCATAGGAAGTCAACTAGAACATTCTGTTTCCCCAATGAGAATCTGAGCCCCAAGAGGCCACGGCTATTTTTGTACCCATTGCCTCTCCTCTCTGGTATAAAAGGCCCAGTAAATAAAAACACCGAATAAAAGGAAAATCATGGGATCTGTGAGTGGTATGTAGAATGAGTAGAAAATTTCTAAATAAGGAAAAATGAAAAAAAAAAAAAAAAAAAGGAAAATCCTACATAAACTCACAGCCCAGAAAAAGCAGCTCTCAGACGCTAAGATTTCCGTCTTTCCCTGACATCCTTTCCTTTCTTACTTGTTTTTTGTTTTAGATATGGTCTCACACAGCCCAGGCTGTCTATCCAAGTATGACCTTGATCCACCTGCCTCCACCTCCCAAGTGCTGGCATTAAGAGCGGTGACCACACCAGGCGAGACTTATTCTAGAACTGTGTGCGGACAGTTTCTGTGCTGTGGTACTAATCATGATTTTGGAGTTGAGATCTGAGACCTAAATCTTCATCCCAGAATTCTTGGCAAAGTTCCTTCACCATTTAGAAGCAATGTGAGAGGCTGGAGAGATGGCTCAGCAGTTAAGAGCACGTGCTCTTGTCGGGGGGCCAGGTCTGGTTTCCGGCGCCCACATGGTAGCTCTTAACTATCAGGTAACTCTAGTTCTGGGGGATCTGTTGCCCTCTTCTGACCTTGGCAGGCACCAGGCACGCACGTGGTACACACACACACACACACACACACACACACACACACACACACACAGGCAAACTCATGAGAACACTCACACGCATAAAATGAAGTAAATGAATCTTTTAAAACATTTTGGAAACAATGTGAAAGGTCTGAGAGGACGTTTGGTGGCTTTGGTGTCCCCTATTGTCCCCCACAGTGGATCAAAACTGCCTCCTGGAGAGGAGGGAGTCACCCAGGTACTGCACCTGAGTCACACAACTTTTTCCCTTTAACCCTCTGGCTCTTATCAGAGATGGCTCCGAAACACAGGGCAAGTTACTGGAAATATTAGTCATATGTGTTCCCTCCACATGCCTCCTTCTGTGATCTGTAACTCACCCAAATGTCCATGAGTGTGGAGGTCACAAAGGTTTCCTAGTGAGATCCGAGCTTGCTTCACCCAGCAGGGCTGCATTAGAGGATGGCTTGACCACGCTTGTGGTTACCAGGTGATTGGAAGGGTCTGCACTTGGCTGTGCTAGGGGAGGCTTTTGCTCCACCCTTGGCATTCCTATAAATAGCCCTTTAGAAGCGATAAAGGGGGCCAGTGGATAAGGATTCAGGCCCTCCTGAGGCTACCCTGTGTTTCTATCTGTTTCTCTTCCCCATCCTTCTGTCTAAATCTTTTATCCCTTTCTCCTCAAGAGTACCCTGGGGTGCCTTTAATCCCAGCATTCGGGAGGCAGAGCTAGGCAGATCTCTGTGAGTTCGAGGTGCCTGGTCTACAGAGTGAATTCCAGGAAAGGTGCCAAAACTACACAGAGAAACCCTGCCTCGAAAAACAAAACAAAACAAAACAAACAAAAAAAAGTACCCTGGGATAAAATGTGGGGCAGTTGGCCTCCCACACCTGAGTTCATCGGTGGTGTTTGTTAAGGCCTTTAAAAACTCTGACAGTTGAGCTGCTGGTTCAGACTCGTGGGTGACCCCAACATTTGGGAAGCTGAGGCAGGATCCTCTCAGGTTCAAGGCCAGCCTGAGCTATATAGTGGATTCCAGAACAGCCTGGACTACAGAACGAGACCTTGTCTTAAAACAAAAATGAATAAATAAGAGCATAAAAATAAATCCCAAAGCTAAAATACAGTGGCAGATTTCCTTCCTTATCCAGAAGCCACAGAAGCAAGGGCAGGATGGCCAGGGAAAGCTCAGCAGGCCGAATCCCTCTGCCACTGACTGGGGAGCAGGGGAGGTAACCAGAGGGGGCAGTTTGAAAACCAAGAAGATCCACGTGCTCCCAGGCCAGAAGCACCCAGGGTTCTGTGTCCCCAAGAGTGCCCACTGCCCTCCTTCCAGCTCCAGAGCCTGTTAGCTGTGCCATGGCTGCGTCGAGACTCAGGACAGGTTTTCAGGGAACAAAAAAGACGTGTCTAGAGAACAGCCTCCAGGAGTACCCCGAAAGTGCCCTTGGGGCAATGGCCCTGATTCCTGTGGGCAGGCTGCGGTTGGGGCACGAAGGACCATCCAGGATGAGGAGGACCAGACAGAAGCGCGGCCCCATCCTGCGTACCCACTCTGCCCCGGCTCAGCTCAGCCGCGTGCCCTTGAGACTGAGTGAGGATGAACGTTGGTCGGTCACGCAGAGCTGCGACTGCGCGGGAACCAGATACCGGCTGGATATTCTCCGAGGGTCTGAACACAGACCTGCGCCTGCCCTGTTGGGGAAGTCGAGGCAGGGATTGAACCCCCCGCTTTCAGATCCCTTCTTACCGCAAAACAGGCAGAGAGAAGAGAAAAAGCTGGCGGCTAAGAAGCTGGTTTTGGTCTCTACACGCCCCAAACTGCAAACTTACTTTTTTTTCCTTTCTATATCTCACTTCTCACCCCCAAGTAAGAGACACCACCAACCATCCTCAATTTACATGCATTTTTTTGGAGGGTCTTTTTCAAACTCTTTAAAATATATGGAAAGCTCTGGTCCTGCCACGCCTTAGTTGGAGACCCTCGTGTTGGAGTTGTGTAGGAAGAAAAAGGAAGTTTTGCTGAAGGGAGCCGTCTCCACTGTCCGTTTCCACTTGAGTGGACCTACATTCCTGGATTCGTAGTGGGCTCCGAATAAACTGCTGAAGGGTGAAGGAGAGGGAGAAAGATGTCCGTTGATTGGACTTGAGCCACGCAAATAAGTCAAAGAGCATGCCTAGGATGAAAATCTGCGGGCCTGGGGGGACTTTGCTCTGGATTCTGGACACTTGGCCGGGCCAGCCCCGTGGCTGAACACGTGCTGAGTGCAGGAGCGGCAGTGGCCAGGCTGTGGGCAGACTGCTGGACCCAGACCAGCCTCTGGTGACTTATCCTGCCCTGCTAAGGAAGAGTACAGGTATTGACTGCTTTCCCAATAGTGAGAAGTGTATCTCTCCGGGCCACTCAGAGTTCCTTAAAAAGACGAAATATAAATTCCTCCTTAGAAAGTGTTCCTTGGGGCCAGGGCACAGCTCAGCACTAGAGCTCACGCACTGAACTCGGTCTCCAGCACCAATGATAATAGTAATAGTAAAGGTAATATTAGTAATAGTTTGGGCATGGTTGCTTGGGCAAACACTGACTCTGTGAGGGCTGCTTGGCTGTAGAGCGCGGGGTGGGGACCGCCCTGCTGAGTCTCCACAGCCCCATCTGTTGCTCCACTGTCTAGTGCGGTGTTAGGCAAGTGACAGCTGCTTGTGTCCATGTGTTCCAGATAGAAATAACCACTAGCCACTCTTCACGAACATGACCGCGGGAAACTTGAGCAGTGGGGAACACCGAGGGCTGCTTCTCCTGGGTGCCACGCTGAGCCCGCCATTTCAGGGGACGCATTGGTTTAGCCGAACTCTAGACGCCTAACTTAAAAAGCAGAAGTGAAAGGAGGGGGCAGTCTCTCGGTGCCCGAAAGGGTTATTCTGATTTAGACTGGCAATAAAAATGCAATTGGCTGGGAGTTGGCATGACCAAAGTGCAATCTGAATGTCTTCTCTCTCCACACGGCACAGCTGGCACTTTGAGGATTTGAGCTGCCGGCTGCCCTTGCAGAGCAACGATGGAGAAAGACGATCGGGAGAAGGAAGGGGTGAGTGTGCGGCTGGTAGCAGCCAGGGCTGTGGACCTGCTCAGCTTTCCTTGGAAATCCCCGGGGCTCTGGTGTTGCGGAGCCTGCCCTCAGCTGGATGGAGCCTGCCCTCAGCTGGATGGAGCCTGCCCTCAGCTGGATGCACTGTCTGGAAAGGGCCCCTGCTCAGAAGCCCACCAACAGCTGGCCTTTAGAGTAGTAGCTTGATGTTTATAGACAGATGCCCACTAGGAATCATGGCCCTGGGATAGCTGTTGAGGAATAACTGGTCTGGGGGTGTGGTTCAACTCACAGAGTGCTCACCTAGGATGCGTGAAGTCCGGATTTCCAACCAGGTGTGCCTGCACACATCTGTGTCTTAGCACGTGGGAAGTAGAGGTCGGAGGATAAGGAGTTTGAGGTTAACCTTGGCTACAAAGGGAATTCAAAGTCAGCCTGGGATAGAGACCCTGTCTCAAAAAATTAAAAAAAAATTTTTTTCTTCTGTTCCAAACACACAGTGTAGCTGTGGGCTAGGTGTAGCTTTCTTTGACTGAGGAAAATTTGCAGTGCCAAGAAGGTAACATGAATCAATCAACATTCACTTTCAAGGAATTTGCATTTTAAAATTTTTAAATAATTAAAATTTTAATTTAATTTCAGTAATGCATTTCCCAGTAGCATTTGTTCATAAGTGGGTGGGGAGAAGTATGCATTTGTGTAAAATATTATTTATTGAGGTCCGTAAAGCATACGGTCTGGAAGCAAGGTCTGCAGCGTATAGAGCGGGCGTGGGTTTGGGAGGGAGGGGCGCCTGTCCTTGGGTCCAGCTCTGTCCCATCTGAGCTGTAGCTAAGACTTTGGCCAGGTATTTAATTGCAGCAATGTAGTTATTGAGACAGTTTGTACCGCTGAGGCTGGCCTCAAGCTCCTGATCCTCCTGCCTCTACGTCCCAAGTGCTAGGTTGTAGGTGTGTGCCGTCTCACCTTATTAACTCTTTTAGTGTCTCCTCACTTATAAGATGGACTGATAGCCCCTCCCTCTCCTGGTGCTAGAACACAATGCACATGAAATGTCTGGCCAGGAGGGAATGCTCCTGTCCATATTTCTGCTTGGTTTATCCTGTGGAGCAGGTGACCTCACTATTGAAACTGGGCGCGGGATATCTCTGGGGCTGTCTAGTGTGATGAGGAACATCCCAGCCTCGCCCCACTTTATCCCTGGTGTGATAAACAAATGTCCTCTAGAGGGCAAAATCAACCCCTCCCTGCAAACCAGAATCACCAGTTCAGCATTTACCCAGGGGCTTCTCTTGGATTATCTTGTTTTGTTTTGTTTGTTGATTTTCCAGTGCTGGGAACTTAACCCAGAGCCTCATGCATGCTAGGCAAGTGCTCTACCACTGAGCTACACCCCCAGCCACTTTCTCCCTTTCAATTTAAAATAGGGGCTCTCTAAATGGTCTAAACTGGCCTTGAACTTGTGATCCTCCTCCCTCAGCCTCCCAGATGGCTGAGATTACAGGCCTGTGATGCTGCGCAACCTGTCTGGGATTGTCACAGCTGAGAAAGTGTTTGACAGGTCAAGTGCCATCGCCTGTATTTGATAGGAAGGCACCTGAAGCTAAGAATGTGAAGTCTGGGGTCACAAGAGATGCTGTGCCTGCTGCTAAAGGGGAACAGGGAAGAATGGGGGTGTCCCCACGTGGTGCGCTCTGCAGATGACTCTTGGTGGAGGGAAACAACTCAGGCAGCCACTAGCATGGGGCACGGGGTGACTTCAACTGTCTGCCCCTCACTGTCCGGGTGTGAAGCCAGGCATGAAGCCCGGGGCATTAGGAGAAACCAGGGAGGCAGAGACCGAATGGTCTTCTGGGAAGATGCCAGACATCAGCAGGTCCCAGCTGTCCATCAGTAGCTGTGCAGCTCAGGCCTCAAAATTACTTAAGAACTGTTGAATAGATCTCTTCTTTTTCCTACAGGCTAGTGCTTTTGACAATGAGGACATGTTTTGTGTCTCTGCCACAGCTACTTTAGTGTCCTGGATGGTATCCCTTGTCCTCTGACCTCCCTAGCTCCTCATTGTTCCGTATTAACTGACTACTGAGCCCACCCATGTGTGATACTTACTATAGATCAGCTGGGGCTGGGGGAGCCTCCTTCCCTGTGTTCTTGAATCAACCCAACAGGGCCAGTCCCAATGGTGGGTACTTTACTTAGGCCTCAAGATGTCTCCCCAGTAATCTGGGGAGAGTGGGGTGCTGAGGAGGGAATCTAGGGTCTCGTCCATGCTCAGCAATTGCCCTGTCACTGAGCTATGTCCTAGCCCCAAAATCTTTTCCTCCTTCTCCTTGAAAGGAGGAAAAAGGAAAAATCAAGCTGAGCTGAGACTGTAACTCAGGTGACAGAGCAGCGTTCAACCATGTAAAGATGTAGTTCATTGCTCTCAAAAAATAAGGAGAGTCCTATTGCTTTGTGCCTGGATGGTCAGGCAGAGTGGCAGTCAGGCACAGAAGGACACAAGCTGCATTAGCAGACGCGGGTGCAGACCCAAGAGTGGTTGCCAGGGGCCTGGGGAAGAGGTAATGGGCAATCTGCTCAAGAGTTCAAAGTTTCTGTTGGGGGGATGAGCGAGACCTGGAGCTGCATGTCAGGGCCTGTGATTGCAGTTAGTGATGCAGTGGTGTGCAGCATGCTGGCCGTACTGATTGCAGCTAGTCCTCCTTGGGTTCATGAGAGTCACTGAGTGCATTTTATACGTCTTCACTACACACATAGGCAAAGGTAACTGTGGTGATGTATTGTGTACCCTAATAAACTTGCCTGAGGATCAGAAGACAGAGCCAGCCACTAGATTAGACATAGAGGTCAGGCAGTGGTGGCACACACCTTTAATCCTATCACTGGGACACAGAGATCCATCTGGATCTCTATGAGTTCAAGGCCACACTGGGCTCCATGAGATTGATCCAGTATAGGAGAGAAACAGAGCCAGGTAGTGGTGGCACACACCCTTAATCCCAGCACTTGAGATCTCTTGCCTTTGCTGGGGAAGCACACACGATTTTAATCCCAGTAAGTGATATGGCAGGGCAGAGAAAGGTAGATAAGGGTGAGGAAACAGGAACTCACTCTCTTTAGACTGAGGATTTTGAAGCGGTAAGAACTAGTGGCTGCTGCTCTGCTTCTCTGATCTTTCAGTTTTCACCCTGGTATCTGGCTCTGGGTTATTTTATTAAAAGACCATCTAAGATTCAAACACCAGGTAACTGTGTGTGGCCAATGTAGCGATGAGATGATTGTGCTACATTTTACAAAGTGTTTGTAAACACCCTGCTGCACACCATAAAGACAAGCCAGACCCGCCTGCTCTTTGGAAGACTGGGGCACAAGGAACACAGATTCAGTGGAAGCCTGGGCTACAGAGAGAGTGCAAGGTCAACCTCGTCAACTTGACGAAACCCTCTACCCATCTCAAAATAATAGGTAAAGGGGAGATTAATTTGTAAATCTTTCCCCCACTTCGACCAAGACTAAAAGTCCTTTGGCCCTCAGTCTCATTGGCCCTCTAGTTCCAGGAGGGAAAAGTAGGAAGGACCCAGCTTGGGGGCAAAAACTGGTCAGTTTTGGTATCATAGGTAGGATGTGGTTTCACGAGCTACACTCCTCCTCAGAGAATTAAACATCAGCCAAGAGGCTGAAGAGATGGCTCAGCATTAAGAATGACTCCTGCTCTTCCAAAGGACACAAGTTCAATCCCCAGCACCCACATTGGACAGCTCACAGCTGTAAGTCCAGGTCCAGTGGATCTGGCACTTCTGGTCTCTTTGAGCACCTATATTCATGTGCACATGCCCACATACAAACCCATACACATGATTAAAATAAATCTTTTTATTTTTTCCCAAGACAGCGTTTCTCTGCATAGCTTTGGCTGTCCTGGAACTCACTCTGTAGACCAAGTTGGCCTTGAACTTGCAGAGATCCACCTGCCCATGCCTCCTGAGTGCTGGTACTAAAGGTGTGTGCACTACCATCACCCAGCTATAAATTTAGTTTTTAAAAGCAACAGGTCGGGGCTGGAGAGATGACTCAGAGGTGAAGAGCATTGGCTGTTCTTCCAGAGGTCTTGAGTTCAATTCCAAACAACCACATGATAGCTCACAACCATCTGTGATGAGACCTGGCGCCCTCTCCTGGCCCGCAGGCATACATGCAGACAGAGCACTATATACATAATAAATAAATAAACCTTAAAAAAAAAAAAAAGCAGCAGGTCAGCAGTGAAGGAATGCTTATGGGGTTGACTCAATGACTTTTTTTTTTGGATTGTGGCATCCATTGTTAGGTCCTTATCTAAAAAGGCAGGGATTGTTGGGGACCTACTTCTGAGGAAGAGAGAGATAACTCTGCTGTGAGGGCCCCTAGACCACACAGCTCACTTCTTGGAGATTGAGAGAAATCTCTGGAGCTGGAGGCAGAGATAGGAAAGCCTAGAGCTCTTCTAAGAACTTTTCCATCATCAAGACCTGTTCTTGAAAGTTCATGGGCTAGGTGTGGTGGCACACACCTTTAATCCCAGCACTCCAGAGGCAGAGGCAGAGGCAGGCAGATCTCTGTGAGTTCAAGGCCACCTGGCATGGTCCACATGGTGAGTTCCAAGACTGTGTAGAGAGATCTGTCTCAAAGAGAGAGAGAAAGAATGAGAGAGAGAGAGAGAGAGAGAGAGAGAGAGAGAGAGAGAGAGAGAGGCATGTAGTTCACACCTACAATAAGGCTGGAACTCAGGGAGGTTGAGACAAGAGGATCAAACAATTCAAGGCCAGCCTGGGAAACTTAACAAGACCTGTCTCAAAACAACACAACACAAGCCCCTAAGTGGTGGTGAAAAGCTTTATGAGCATGTACAAGACCCAGTCAATGTCCAATCCACACAGCCAGCCAGCCAGCCAGCAGCCGATTAAACCAGGCACACACACACAGACCCACACACAGGTGCTCCTGGTACACACACAGAGACCCACACACAGGTGCTCCTGGTACACATACACAGGTGTCCCTGGTGCACACACACAGACCCACACATAGGTGCTCCTGGTGTACACACACAGGTGCTCCTGGTGCACATACACAGGTGCTCCTGGTGCACACACAAGCACAGACCCACACACAAGTGTTCCTGGTGCACACACACACAAACACACAAAGACCCCCACACAGGTGTTCCTGGTGTGCACATACACACACACACACACACACACACACACACACATACATACAGATCCACACACAGGTACCCTAGTGCACACACACACGTAGACCAACACACAGGTGCTCCTGGTGCACACACACACAGAGACCCACACATGGGTGCCCTGGTGCATGCACACACGCATGCGCACACACATACAGACTCACACACAGGTACTTCTGGTATGTGAGGTACAGCGGGCCAGCTGCAGCTGTATGGAGCCAGTTGTAGTGAGCCGGCTGCAGAGGTTCTTGCTGGAAGTTCCGGCTACTCAGGAGGTTGAGGCAGGAGGATTGTTTGAGCTGAGGAGTTGGAGAATAGTCTGGGTAACACAGGGGTTGGAGGAGCGCCTGGATGAGAGCCTGTTCTAGCCTCAGTGGGTCAGTCTTTGGATAGAGAGTAGCTGGAAGACCAAGGTGATGTTAGAGTGGCCATGTGCACACTGGACGTAGAGCAGGGGGGCGCTCTTGGCCCCTCCCTGACATCCACCCTACCTCTCACAGAAGCTGACCCTGGTGCTTGCCCTGGCAACACTGATAGCTGCCTTTGGTTCATCCTTCCAATATGGGTACAACGTGGCTGCCGTCAACTCACCGTCAGAGGTAAGTAGGTCACTGTGGTAAGTGAGCCAGAGCTGCTGGCACAGGGAGGGGCTTAGGGGTGCACGTGGTCCCCAGAGAGCAAACACAGCCGACCCCTGAAGGGAAAGGAGAGGAAAGTCCCTTCAGAACCCCAGACCTCAGGTTCTCATGAACTTACCTTCTGTGGCCTGGCAGTGTGTGGAGTCACCCAGAGGAGAGCGGCCACACCACATGGAAGGCTACAGCCATCCCAGGATGTGAGGAACACCCTAAGTGTTGGCCTGCCAGAGTTCTTCCCATGGGTGTCCCAATCCACACACTACCCAGGCAGCTCTGTCCCTGTCTCAATATGGCTGTCCCCATTCCATAGCTAAACACCTCTATTAATCCTTTGTGCAAAATGAGCTCAGCTGCTCTGACAGTCTGTCCCTTCTGTCCCCAGTTAATGCAGCAGTTTTACAATGACACCTACCAGGAAAGAAACCAGGAGTCCCTCGATTCCTTCTCCTTGACACTGCTGTGGTCCGTGACGGTGTCCATGTTCCCCTTTGGAGGCTTTATAGGTTCTCTCATGGTTGGACCCTTGGTGAATAAGTTGGGCAGGTAAGTTGGGGTGTGTGTGTGTGTGTGTGTGTGTGTGTGTGGTGTATGTACTTACTGTTGTTAGTATGTGCATGTAAGCATGCTAGTGCAAGTGCAAACATGTATGTGTGCTTGTGGAAGCTAGCAGTAAACAATGAGTGTCTTTCCTCCATCCCTTTTCACCTTTTTAAATTGATTTATTATTTGTATTTTAGGTGTGTGAGTGTTCTGTCTGCATGTATGTGTGTGCGCTGCCTGTGTGCCTGGTGCCTGAGGAGGCCAAGAAGGGGCACTGGATCCCCTGGAACTGGCGTTAAGGACTGCCGTGAGCCGACATGGGAGTGCTGGGAACGGAACCCAGGTCCTCTGCAAGAACAGCAAGGCTTCTTAACCACTAGGCCATCCTTTCATCTTTTTTTTTTTTTAAGATAGGGTCTCTCTATGTAGGCCTGGTTGGCCTCAAACTCACAGACATTCACCTACTTCTACTTCCTGAGTGCTGGGGTGAAAGGCACGCTCCCACAGCTGGCCTCACCTTTCTTTAAGACAGCACCTCACCAAACCCTGAGCTGCTCAGTGTACTTCAGAATTCTGCCAGTCTTCATGTCCGCCTTCCCCGCTGCCCCGCCCCCCACCCCTTCTACTCTGTTACTGTGGCTACAGTCACAGACCGCTATGCCTAGCTTTATAAATGTGTTCTGGAGATCAGAATGCAGGCCCCAGGCTTGCACAGCAGGCACTTGACTGGCTGGACCATCTCCCTAGACCATCTCCCCTGGACCATCTCCCCTGGACCATCTCCCCTGGACCATCTCCCTAGACCATCTCCCCTGGACCATCTCCCCTGGACCATCTCCCTAGACCATCTCCCCTGGACCATCTCCCCTGGACCATCTCCCCTGGACCATCTCCCTGGACCATCTCCCCTGGACCATCTCCCTAGACCATCTCCCCTGGACCATCTCCCTAGACCATCTCCCCTGGACCATTTCCCCAGCCTCTGTTTTTGAAGCAGGGGCTCCTGTAGCCCAGGTTGGCCTCACACTCACTATGAAGTCAAAGGTGATCTTGAACACCTGATTTTCCTGCTTCTACCTCCCAATTGATGGGATTGCAATCATGTGCCAGCAGGCCCCATGAGGGTGGGTAAATTTTTATTACCCCAAACTTACAGATATGCATCATCAGCTTTTAAACATGGGCCTGAAACAGAAGTTCTTATCATGAGATGAGGGTAATAACCAGGATGGCAAATTTTACTTTCTATTGGGGCCATTCAAATGACTAATGTTTGGGAAGCTAGATAAGGGACCTAGGTCCCATGGACGGCTGGGGACGTCCCCAGGAATGAGCATTGTGTGCCAGGGAAGACATGGGGCTCCATGTCCTTTGCCTCAATCAAACGAAAGGCTCCTTCCTCGTCAGTGTTTTTGACACTGACAGAGTTACCTGTCCGTATGTAGTCATGCATCCTACAATCTCGGGACTCTGTAGGTGAAGGCAAAAGGATCTGGAATTCAGTGCCAGCCTGGTCTACAAAGTAAGACCCAGTCAGGATCTTGAATCGAGACCAGAATCTGGAACCTTCCTCTTCATACTTTTGGAAAGTCTTGGGGCTGGAGAGATGGCTCTGTGGTTAAGGGCACTTGTTGCTCTTGCACAGGACCCAGGTTTTGTTCCCAGCACCTACATGGCAGCTCCCAACATCCGCAACTGCAGTTGTAGGGGATCTGATATCCTCTTCAGACTTCCACAGGCACTAGGTAGGCATGCACGCAGTGCACAGACATCCATTCGGACAAAATATTTATACAAATAAAATTAAATATATATAAAAAAAATTTTTTTCCTTAAGTATACAACCTCTGATTGAGGATCTGAGACCCTAAGATCACGCTGTGAGGTTAGTGTTAAACCCATAGCTTTCTCCGGGAGCCCCAGGAGGAGTCAGATCTGCCAGACCCAGGTCAACGCCAGTGAGCACTTGGCCAGGTGGGGCCCAGCCTTGCTCACCAAGCAGTCCACTTGGAACGTAAACAGCATGCACTTCTTTGTTTACAATATTTGCAGGTTCTAGTGAAAACAGCAAGAGTGGCTTAACTTAGGGTGTTGTCTATGTTCCAAACACTATCCAAAGCACCTCTAGAGCGTTCATAGCTGGGCAGGGTGGCTCACTCCCGTGATCCAAGCACTTCAGAGGCAGCAGAGTCTAGAGTTTTAGGCCAGCCTACATGGCATAGTGAGATTGTTTTTAAACACCTTTAATCCCAGCACTCAGGAGGCAGAGGCAAGCAGATCTCTGTGAGTTCGAGGCCATCCTGGTCTACAAAGCGAATTCTAGGACAGCCAGAGCTGTTACACAGAGAAACCCTATCTAAAAAACAAACAAACAAATTTTCTTAAATATGTATGCACATACACACATGTGCACACACAGACACATGAGTTTTAGTTGGCTTTTGTTTGTTTGCTTATTTTATTTGGTTCTGAGGTCAAAGCCAAGGCCTCCTGCATGCTAAAAAAGCAGTCTATCGTCTTCAGCACACAGCTGATGTGTCCATTTTTCTTGAAGCTATGTTGAAACCTCTCTGGACAGGTGGTCCTGTCCTCCTTTGTTTGGTTTTAGTTTGGGGTTTTGTTTTGTTTTTCCTATGTTTTACCTTTTTTTCCCCCAAATAGTATTTTTTTCAAATTTATTTTTATGTATATAGGTGTTTTGTCTGCATGTATGGATGTGTACCGCGTGTGAGCCTGTCACCTGCAGAGATCAGAAGAGGGCGTTAGGTCCCATGGAACTGGAGTTATGGACAGCTGTGAGCCACCATGCAGGTTTCAGGAACTGAACCTGGGTCTCACAAAAGAGCAGCTAGTGCTCTTAGCCACTGAAATCTCTCTCCAGCCCCCTTTTGCTTTGCTTTTTGGAGGCAGGGTTTTAGATGGCAATCCTCCTGCCTCAGCCTCCTACGATGTGGGCCTCAGAGTTTAAGACATGAGCTGGCTCTGTTTACCTCTTTCTAGCAACCTTGTGTTTCTTGTGTTTTTGCATCAGTTTATATTTTGGCATTTCTTAAGGCTGTTTTCAACCTCTCTTTTTGTTTACACTGGCTTTTTGTTGTTTTAATTCTTATGTTTTCTAACTCTTTTTTCTTCATTTTAGGCACCAGTTTTTTTCTTTCATGCATTATACTTTGGTATTGTATCTAAAAATGCATTGTGAAGCCACCTAGATTATATACTTCTAGAATGTTCTAGTTTTACATTTTTGTCATTATCATATTGTACCCTTTATCTATCGTAAAGGGTACAAAATACGTGTCTTGGTTCATTTTTTTTTTTTTTAAGATTTATTTATTATGCACACAGAAGAGGGCATCAGATCTAATTATAGATGGTTGTGAGCCACCACGTGGGTGCTGGGAATTGAACTCAGGACCTCTGGTAGAGCAGCCAGTGCTCTTAACCTCTGAGCCATCTCTCCAGCCCCTCTTGGTTCATTTTTATTTGTTTGTTTGTTTTTTAATTTTTATTCTTCACTTTATTTTATATGTTTGGGTGTTTTGTCTACATGTGTGTCTGATGCCCAAGGAGACCAGAAGAGGGTGTCAGTTCCTCTGAACTGGAGTTTCAGATGGTTGTCAGCTGCCATGTGGGTACTGGGAATCGAACCCAGGTCCTCTGCAAGAGCAGAGTGGTCTTAACTGTGGAGCCATCTCTCCAGTCCACATGTTTTGTTTTTGTTTTTTTTTATTGTCATGCTGGAACTAAATCAGGGCCTCAGCACAGGCTAGGCAGCTACTCTCCCACCCAAGCCACATCCCCAAGACTTGTTTGTTTTTGAGACAAAGTCTCCACACTGTGCCACCAGGTCTGGCCTGAATCGCGGGGCTCCAGGGTTCCACACACCCCAGTCTTCGGAGTGTACAACCACAGCCCACTGACACCACAGCAGATTGACTTTCCTGTGTCTTCGGATGAGTCCATTTCCCTCTGTCCTTTGCTCCACCGCAGGATATGCACTCTGTTAGCTTCAGGTCCCAGTGACATTCACTGCTGTAACTAGCAGACAGTGCTCTGAGCAGACATTGAGGGTGTTTGTTGACTGCATGAATTAGTGATGAGTGAATGATGAAGTGAATGAATGAATCCTTACACTAACCTGACTTTCCCACCCCCTCTACAGAAAAGGGGCCTTGCTATTCAACAACATCTTCTCTATCGTGCCAGCCATCCTAATGGGGTGCAGCAAAACTGCCAGATCCTATGAGCTGATCATTGCTTCCAGACTCATGGTTGGAATATGTGCAGGTAAGGAACCCTGTCTGCAGTGCCGTTCAGCACAGGGGAAGCAGAACTGACTCAGGGATCTGGTGTCGTCTGGGGCCTTTGGGAGCCCAGAGCTTGAAGCTGACCCTCCACAGGCACCTGAGTTTTGCCTGGTTCTTCTGGGTGAGCAGTGGGCAGAACTTCACAGCAATGCTTCCTGTAGAGAAAGCTGTCTTTGGCTTTGTTTTTCCAAGGCTGGGATTGAGCCCAGGACCTTGTGAAAGCTAGATAAGCACTCTATCACTGACCCACAATTCCTAGCCCAAGAAAGTTGTAAGAATAAACCTCACACCCTGAGTTTAGAAGGGTCCTTCCAGTCTGATCCTTTTTTTTTTTTTTCCAGTATGTCAGCATTGGCTAGGATAACGGTCAGTGGGAGGGTAGAGGTGTCTGTCAACTTAGTGAGCAGCAGCTTTGTGTGACAGTATGTCTTATGTCACGGGAACAAAAAGATTGCATGAAATTTTGTTTCGGCCATTGTTCATCTGTGCATGTGTGGGAGAACCAAGTTGAAAAATCAATTTCTGTACTTTTTTTTTTTTTTTTTTTTTTTTTTTTTTGGTTTTTCCGAGACAGGGTTTCTCTGTGTAGCTTTGCGCCTTTCCTGGAGCTCACTTGGTAGCCCAGGCTGGCCTCGAACTCACAGAGATCCGCCTGCCTCTGCCTCCCGAGTGCTGGGATTAAAGGCGTGCGCCACCACGCCCGGCCAATTTCTGTACTTTTTAAACTGTGGTTTGTGGTCTTTTTTTTTTCTTTAAAGACTTATTTATTTATTATGTACACAGAAGAAGGTGCCAGATCTCACTACAGATGGTTGTGAGCCACCATGTGGGTGCTGGGAATTGAACCCAGGACCTCTGGAAGAGCAGTCAGTGCTCTTAACCTCTAAGCCATCTCTCCAGCCCGGTTTGTGGTCTTAAAAAAGTTGTGGAACTTGGGCCACAACTTTTTTAAAGGGTGGCGAACACCTTTAATCCCAGCACTAGGGAAACAGAGGCAGGAGGATCTCTGTGAGTTCAAGGCCAGCCTGGTCTACAGAGCGATGGGACAGCCAGGGCTACACAGAGAAACCCTGTTGTAGGGAGGGCAGTGTGTAAAACTGGCTTGTAAGCCCCGCCCACTTCTCAACCCAGGCTGTCTGGGATTTGCTGCCGTAGTTTTAGAAAGGTCTCCCCTAATTGCTTAGAAATGGAGACACTTTTAAAGCCACAGTTGTGGCTTCCCCAACAGTCAGCCTTTCCCAGTGCCCAGCCAGGAGTGGCTTTGCCAATTCTCAGGGTCCTTCAGAAGCAAGGTGGGCACCTCCTGCCCTCTGCCCTCACATATCTCCTTCTGGATGGTCTCAGAGTGACCTCTCCTTCCTAATGGGGGGTAGGGACGGAGGGATGATCTGGCTGGCTGTAAGCAAATCCTTAGAGCTCATTAATAGGCAGAGAAGTTTGCAAGCTGGTGAGCCAGAGGTGACTCACACCTTTGAATCCAGCACTCAGGAGGTGGAGACGGATCTCTGAGTTTGAGGCCAGCCTGGTCTACAATAGTTAGCTCAGCTAAAGTGAAGAACTGCCGGACAGGGTGGTCAGGGAGAAATAGTCACATCAGGAGAAAACTAGCCACGAGGCAAACTTCACTCATCACTGAGTTCTTGCTCCCAGTCCCACCCCCAGCCCCTGGCCCCCACCCTCACCCCCACCCCCACCCCCACCCTCACCCCCACCCCCACCCCCATCCTCACCCCCACCCTCACCCCCACTCCCACCCCACCCCCATCCTCACCCTCACCCTCACCCCCACCCCCACCCTCACCCCCACCCTCACCCCCACCCTCACCCCCACTCCCACCCCACCCCCACCCTCACCCCCACCCCCATCCTCACCCT
Organism: Peromyscus maniculatus bairdii; assembly: GCF_049852395.1. Taxonomy (NCBI): domain Eukaryota; kingdom Metazoa; phylum Chordata; class Mammalia; order Rodentia; family Cricetidae; genus Peromyscus; species Peromyscus maniculatus. Next base: position 167,175,965 of record NC_134853.1, read on the forward strand.
CACCCCCAACCCCACCCTCACCCCCACCCTCACCCCCACCCCCACCCTCACCCCCACCCTCACCCCCACCCCCACCCTCACCCCCATCCTCACCCTCACCCCCACCCCCACCCCCATCCTCACCCCCACCCTCACCCCCACTCCCACCCCACCCCCACCCTCACCCCCACCCCCATCCTCACCCTCACCCCCACCCCCACCCTCACCCCCACCCCCACCCCCACCCCCACCCTCACCCCCACCCTCACCCCCACCCCCACCCTCACCCCCATCCTCACCCCCATCCTCACCCCCACCCCCACCCTCACCCCCACCCCCATCCTCACCCTCACCCCACCCCCACCCTCACCCCCACCCCCACCCCCACCCCCACCCTCACCCCCACCCCCACCCTCACCCCCATCCTCACCCCCATCCTCACCCCCACCCCCACCCCCACCCCCACCCCCACCCTCACCCCCACCCCCACCCTCACCCCCATCCTCACCCCCATCCTCACCCCCACCCTCACCCCCACCCCCACCCTCACCCCCACCCTCACCCTCACCCCCACCCTCACCCCCACCCCCACCCCCATCCTCACCCCCACCCTCACCCCCACCCCCACCCTCACCCCCATCCTCACCCCCATCCTCACCCCCACCCTCACCCCCACCCCCACCCTCACCCCCACCCTCACCCTCACCCCCACCCCCACCCCCACCCCCACCCTCACCCTCACCCCCACCCTCACCCTCACCCCCACCCTCACCCTCACCCCCACCCCCACCCTCACCCTCACCCCCACCCCCACCCTCACCCTCACCCCCACCCCCACCCCCACCCCCACCCTCACCCCCACCCTCACCTCACCCTCACCCCCACCCCCACCCTCACCCCCATCCTCACCCTCACCCCCACCCCCACCCTCACCCTCACCCCCACCCCCACCCCCACCCCCACCCTCACCCCCATCCTCACCCTCACCCTCACCCCCACCCCCACCCTCACCCCCATCCTCACCCCCACCCTCACCCCCACCCCCACCCCCACCCCCATCCTCACCCCCACCCTCACCCCCACCCCCACCCTCACCCCCACCCTCACCCTCACCCCCACCCCCACCCCCACCCCCACCCCCACCCTCACCCCCACCCTCACCTCACCCTCACCCCCACCCCCACCCTCACCCCCATCCTCACCCTCACCCCCACCCTCACCCCCATCCTCACCCTCACCCCCACCCCCACCCTCACCCCCACCCTCACCCCCACCCCCACTCTCACCTTCACCCCCACCCTCACCCCCACCCCCACCCCCACCCTCACCCCCACCCTCACCTCACCCTCACCCCCACCCTCACCTCCACCCCCATCCTCACCCCTACCCCCATCCTCACCCCCACTCTCACCTTCACCCCCACCCTCACCCCCACCCCCACCCCCACCCTCACCCCCACCCCCATCCTCACCCCCACCCCCACCCCCATCCTCACCCCTACCCCCATCCTCACCCCCACCCTCACCCCCACTCTCACCTTCACCCCCACCCTCACCCCCACCCCCACCCCCACCCTCACCCCCACCCCCATCCTCACCCTCACCCCTGCCATCATGGCCTCACCTGGCTTGGCTCTGCCTTTGGTTTTCCATGCAGAAGCTTTTCAAGAAATAGAAAGCTCCAGAAGTTGTCAGCTAGTACAGTCTCTTTCCCATTGATCATGAGCATCCAGGATGGGTTTCCAATAATAATAAAGTGATAAACTCTAATAAATAAATCACAGCTAAAAATCCAGCACACACACGTAAACACATAAACACGTAAATGTAATTTTAAAATCTTAACCTAAGCTGGGCCTGGTGGCACACACCTATGATATCAGCTACTTAATGGGCAAAGGTAAGAGAATTTCAGGTTCAAGTTCTGCTTAGACTGCAGAATGAGTTCTCAATTAGCTTGGACATACCACATCTCAAAAACAAAAAGAGGAAAAGGGGGGCTGGGAATGTAGCTCAGTGGTAGAACACTTGCCTGACAAGATCAAAGCCCTGGGTTTGTTCACAGCACACACACAAATAAATTCTAACCTATGGAGATGAGAGCTCCTAACCACACTCTAACACTTGCCACGCTGAGGCAGGAGGATTACCAGTTTGAGGCTAGCCTGGACTGTGTATGTATAGCAAGACCTTGATTGTTTGGTTTTCATTTGTTTGTATTTGCTTTTGAGACAAGGTCTCCTCTGTAGCTCACACTGACCTCAAACTTTTAACAATCCTCCTGCCTCAGGCTCCAAAGTGCTAGCATTATTAGGCATGCACCAGCACATCTGGCTAAGATCTTTGGGGGGATAGGACCCCAACTTTTATGCTTCAAAAGCATACTTTTAGTCAACAATTTGTCTCATTTTTTTGATTTGCAAATTTACTTAGGGGCGTGGCACTCATGTGCCATGGCCTATATGTGGAGATCAGAGAACAATTTATAGGAGTCCATTTCTTCTTCCATTGTTTGTGGTCAAAATCAGTTTTTCTTGCAAACTTGGTGTTTCAGTCTTGGCAGTGATCACCTTTTCTCACTGAGCCATCTCACTGGCCCCGCTCTCAGATTTTTGGTCTTGGGACTTCTTTTCATTCTTAACATAATTGAGTGTTCCATGGGCTCGAAAGATAGGTCAGAGGTTAAAAGCACTTGCTGCTCTTGCAGAGGACCTGGGTTCAGTTCCTCAGCACTCACATCACACAGCTCACAGCTGGGACCAAGGGGACCCAAGGTCCTCTTCTGGCCTCCCTGGGCACAGCATGCAAGTGGTATGGACACACACACACACACACACACACACACACACACACACACACACATACAGTTTTTTTTATGAAAAATAATCAGCCAGAAAACAAAACAAAATGACTGCCAGGTGTGTTGAGCTCAAGACTCAAGACCAGGCTGGTCTACCCAAGACTCTGCCTCAAAAAAAAAAAAAAAAAAAAATTGTATGTTTATGTTTTAAGATAAATTTTGTAAGAAGAGTGACTTATTTCACATCCTTGCAAATCACTTTAATGTCTGTCTTAACAGCAGACAGTTGGATTTTCTCTTTGTCTTCATGAAACAAATGATAAACTATATTTATGCAGTAAGTACAGTCTACAGAAGTACAAACCGACCACCATCCCTGGGACTGAGAAACACCTGGGTGAACTCCTGGGCAGGGGGCGGGGGGTGTTCAGGAAGGGAATGGGTAGCAGATGCAGTACACGTGGCCGGTGGCCTCATGACCAGCACAGCAGGTGACAGGGACGGGTCCTGGATGGCCAGTGGGAGGGAGGAGCCCAGAGGCTGTGGGGCGGGGCCTCGGCCCGAAAGCCTCTTGTAATCCGCTGCATGCTCACAGGCCGGGTTGGATTTTCAAATCTGCCCGGGTCCAGTTAGTTCTAACAATAGACGGCAAGTGGCTTCTGGAAAACTCCCCACTGTGCTCCAGCGAGGTCAAGAAGGAAAAGGGTCAAGAACACCTGAGACAGTAAGGAAAATAGTCTCAACCTCGGAGATGCCCTGGGAGGGTCCTCAGCTCACACTGGACCCAGCGGTGTGGCACCATCCGTTTGAACTCAGCTTCTCACTCACACCCGGACAGTCAGGCACGGTGTGGTCAGGCTTCCTGCCCTTGGACCACTGACCCCAGCACCATAGCTCACCCTGAGAATAAGTAATCAGCCCTGCTGTGAGGGAGGAGCAAGGGTGGCTGAGCCTTGCCTTCTGGGGCTCACGGGTCATGGGTTTGTTATTGATTGACTCCTTGGGGGGAAGGCTGAAGGCGTTCCCTGGCCAGCAGGAATGCAGACATTACAGACCCCCAGATCCAGCTCCAGGGTCTTCCTCTTCCACTGAGCCATCTCACCAGCCCCCATCTTCATCTATTCCTAAAAGAGTCTTATTTTGATATGATGGGAAATTTTACAAGATTAAATAGTGAGGAGCTGGAGAGATGACTGAGGTCAGTCCCTAGTACCCATGTTGGGAGGCTCACAACCACCTATAACTCCGGTTCCTGGGCGATCTGACACATTTGACCTTTGAGAACATCTGTGTTCATGTAAACATGCCCATGAAGACACACACATACACATACACACACACACACACACACACACACACACACACACACACACAAAACCACATTACTAAAAACAATATTTTTTAAAGATTAAATAGTGAGGTTCAGAGTAGCCCCAGCATTACATAAATCCCAGCAATGTAGATTTTCAATGATATATACTGAAATGTGTTTTGTTTTTACATTTTTAAGCTTTTCTTGGTTTTATTTTGGCTTGTTTTCAAGACAAGTCTTCTTTGTGTAATAGCTCTGGCTGTCCTGGAACTCTCTCTGTAGACCAGGCTGGCCTTGAACTCACAGAGACCCACCTGCCTCTGCCTCCTGAGTGCTGGAATTAAAGACATGCTTCTTTTAGATTTATCTTTACTATATGTGTATATAAGTGTACTGCATGTATGTCTGTGCACTACATCTGTTCCTGAGAAGGTGGTGAGCTTCCATGTAGGTGCTGGGAATTGAACCCAGATCCTTTGCAACAACAAGTGCTCTTAACCACTCAGTCAACTTGCCGGCCATTTGAAGCTTTTCTAAGTCATGGTGTCCTTTTGTACCCAGGTTGGCCTGGATCTCACATTAACCTTCCTGCCTCAGCCTCCCGGGTGCTGGGATTAAGGTGTGAGCCACTGTGTCATGTGAACTAACAAATGGAACTTGTGCTATGTGTGTGGAAAGGTCTCTGTGCAGGGGTTCACTGTGTGATGTGCTGTCCCCAGAAAGTAATCTGGTGGACAGGGGTGTTCTTTTTTCTCCCTGAGGCAAAGGAGAGGAGCATGTCTAATCCTCTCCCTGAGACCCAGGCCAGTCAGAAGCAAGGGCCCGGCCAGGCTGCGCACCTGGGTGACACCAGTCAAGAAGCAAATACTTCTATTAGGAACATCTCTGGTGCGATTTCTTTATTGAAGTTTAAGGAGCTGAAAATTAGAAGAGGTGTTTGCAAGGGCCATTCATTCATTCACTGTGTTATGGGAGGCTATATGTGAGGTCATTCATTCACTGTGTTATGGGAGGCTGTGTGTGAGGTCATTCATTCACTGTGTTATGGGAAGCTGTGTGTGAGGTGGGGCGCACATGTGTATAGAGGCTACAGGTCCACGCCAGATGTTATTCTTCGGGAGCTCTACACATTGTTTTCTGAGACAGGGTCTTTCAATGAACCTGGAGCTCATTGACTAGACCAGGCTGGCTGGTCTGCAAGCTCCAGAGATCTGCCTGCCTCCCCAAGTCCCTACACTGGGATTACCAGTATATACCCACCCCCATACCCAGCTTTATGTGGGACTTGAACTCAGGTCCTCATGGCTGTACAGCAAGTTCATTACCAACTGAGTTATTCCCATTTGAAGGGAGGGCTGGGCTAGAGAGTGTGCTTGGTAAAGTAAGGTGGGTCCTTGAAGACACAGTCTGTAGCAGGAATCTTAGAAGTTCTTATTAATAAAATCAAACCCGAGCCAGTTATTGGGGTCCATGCTGGAAGGTCAGAGAACCAGAACAAGCCACAGCTATCTCACCTCGCTGGATCCTCAGCTGGTCTTGTTTCCTCAGACTGGAGGCCCCTGAGTCCTCATCCAGAATGGGTCTCCAGCTGAACTGTGCTGCTCAAAACCTAAAGGCTTAACCAGCCAAATGCTTAACCAGCCAAATGCTTCTAGTTTCTGGTCCTCGTGCCTTATATACCTTTCTGCTTTCTACCATCACTCCCTGGGATTAAAGGCTTGCTTTCTAGGATTAAAGGTATCAGTCACCATGCTTGGCTGTATCCTTGAACACATGGATTTCTGCCTCTGGAATGCTAGGATGAAAGGTGTGTGCTACCACTGCCTATCCTCATGTTTAATGTGGCTGTTCTGTCTCTGACCCCAGATAAGTTTATTAGCGTGCACAATATTTTGGGAAACACAATACCACCACAATAGTCTGACTCTCCAAGACTCTTTCCTGGTTGTATTCTTATTTCAATTCTCCTTCAGGTCTATCTTCCAATGTGGTCCCTATGTACTTAGGGGAACTGGCCCCTAAAAACCTGCGAGGGGCTCTTGGGGTGGTACCCCAGCTCTTCATCACCATCGGCATCCTTGTGGCGCAGCTGTTTGGCTTTCGGAATGTCTTGGCAAATGAGGAAGGTGAGAACAGAGCCCTGCCCCTGCCCTCTGTCCCCCGAAGCCCCTACTGCCAATACTGGGGACTACAGCCTGCTGACCTCCCTGTTCTGTCCAGTGAAGACTCTCCTTGCTACCACGATCTGTCCCTAGCCCACCATGCACACTGTGGGCCCTGAACAAGCACGTGGTGACACATTCCTCTTAGGAGATGGCAAGGTGTCTCAACTGAACAGGAAGGGCCTATGTCCCTTGACTACTAAGTGACTGTCCACACACTTGGAAGCACACAATAACTTATAAATGGCATCATTACCTCCTTTTTGTCTTGAGTCTTGAGCTACTTTTTTCGTTTTTGAGACACGGTGTCATGTAACCCAGGCTAGTCTCGAACTCACCTTGTAGTCAAAGATGACCTTGAACTCCTGATCTCCTGTCTCTACCCAACAAGTACTGATTACAGGTGTGTAAAACCACAACTGTTTCATGCAGTGCTGAAGACTAAATCCAGAGCCCTCTGTGTTGTTGGTTGTTTTTGCTCTTTTGAGGGGCCTGCCACCCAGCTCCCAAATAAATCATACACGGAGGCTTATTCTTAATTATGAATGTCCAAGCCTTAGCTCGGCTTAGTTTCTAGCCAGCTTTTCTTAACTTTAAAGTATCCAGTCTACTTTTTGCCTCTGGACTTTCTTTTCCTATTCCTGTACGCTTTTCTTGGTTTCTTACTCCGTGGTTTGCTGTGTAGCTGGGTGGCTGGCCCCTGGAGTCCTCCTCCTTCTCTGGTTACTTCTCCTTTTCCTTTTCCTCCCAGATTTCTCCTTCTATTTATTCTCTCTGCCTGCCAACCCCGCCTATCCTTTCTCCTGCTTTGCTCTTGGCCGTTCAGCTCTTTATTAGATCATCAGGTGTTATAGACAGACATAGTAACACAGCTTCACAGAGCTAAACAAATGCAACATAAACAAAAGTAACACACCTTAAAATAATATTCCCTAACACTTCTGCACATGCTAGGCAAATACTCTACCAATGGAGCCCAGCCCTACCCCCACTCGTCTGGTCTCGTCTCGTCTTTCCCTTCCTTCTTGTCTTTCTTTCTGATTCTTGAGCTTCTGTGAAGGAGACCAGTCTCAATGATCACACCAGTTGGGACGTAGCACTAACTTGCAATGGCCCCAGATGCCATGTCTTCCCATGTCTTCTGCAGTAGTTCATTTCTTCCCCCAGCAGCCCCAGGAGATCATGTACTTTACACCCATTTTACAGATAAGCCCATAACTGAGACTCAGCAAATTGGAAATTTATCCAAGGTCCTGTTAAGATTCGGACCCTGCAGCCTGGGCCTGACTCTGTGTTGCACTGCCACACCCTCCTATCTTTCCATCAGTCCTGCATGTATGTGTCCAGGGCACCTCTATCAAGGTGCCGAATTCTCCCTAGGAGCTGAGACCCAAAATGAATGGACTAGGGTTGAGTCTCAGGGCACCACAGCCGGCAGGACTCAAAGCCAGGAGCCAAGCTCTGCACTGCACTGCACTGAGCAGGAGGGCAGGGACAGTCCTCTCCAAGGAGAGAACATTCTGTCTGTCCATCCCGTGAGGATTTAACGGGCATCCACACTGCGGCTGGTTTTGTTTCCCAGTTTCCCAGCGCTGCCCTGACCTCTCCAGTTTAGCTGTCCTTGTGTCCCGACACAAGCCTCTCTGGCCATGTACCTGGGGTGGGATCACAGTGTTGGTCTCAGTCCGCTCCAGCCACCAGGTTCCTGGAGGCCAATGCAGGTCTGTATAATAACACACGGAGGCTTCCCACTGGCATCACGTTTGTGCCCTGGAATCATCAGGTGCTCTTGTTTGCCCACCTCATGGTGTGGAGTGGTCATGCCTTAACCACTGTGTAAAGAGCCATCACACAACCACTGAAAAAGTGGAGCGTTGTCCTCACAGAGCCGCGTCCTGCCGCAGGGGAACGGTGCTGCGTGCCCGGCACATGCAGGGGGTAGAGGAAAGGGGCCCAGGTCCCTAGGCTTCCGTGACAGTCGACCCTTGCTTACAGGCTGGCCCATCCTCCTGGGGCTGACTGGGGTCCCTGCAGCCTTACAGGTCCTCTCCCTGCCCTTCTTCCCTGAGAGCCCCCGCTACCTGCTGATTCAGAAGAAAGACGTGTCAGCCACCGAGAAAGGTGAGCTTTATGTGGTCTCCTCCTCACCCTGGATCCCCAGGCTCTTCAGCTCTGAGTTCATGCCCTCTGCTCGTCTCTCCCTCAGCCCTGCAGAGGCTTCGAGGTTGGAAGGATGTGACCCTAGAAATAGAGGAGATCCGGAGGGAGGATGAGGCTGAGAAGGCCGCCGGCATTATCTCTGTGTGGAAGTTGTTCAAGATGCAGTCCCTGCGCTGGCAACTCATCTCCATCATCGTCCTCATGGCTGGCCAGCAGCTGTCAGGAGTGAACGCGGTATGGGCAGCCCGTGGGCTCAGGGGCAGCAGGCAGTGTGTGACCAGGTGCTAACAACAATTCTTGCGTATAGCTCTGAGGAGTTAGGGTGCAGTGGGTCACTGGCCACCCTACCTTTGAGGCCCTCTACCAAACCCATGGTTGCCTTCCAGATCTACTACTACGCTGACAAGATCTACCTCAGCGCAGGGGTGAAGAGCAATGACGTCCAGTATGTGACTGCTGGGACAGGGGCAGTCAATGTGTTCATGACCATTGTCACCGTGAGTGTCTATGAGGCTGTGGTCCTGTCAGCCACCAGGGGTGGAGTGAAGAAGGCCCTAACCTTGGAGGGATCTGGGGCCTGAAGTGTGCAATGGGCCCCTTGGGCCCTGATCCCCCAGCCTCAAAGCTCTGCTGTGAGGACATACCTGAATCCAGTGGGGAGCAGCCATGGACCCCTAAAAGCAGAGGCCCAGACCTTGCTCCAGATGTTCCCACTGTGTGCAGTGACTCTGCTCTGACCTCTTCTATCTGGGGCTGCTGAGCGTGGCAGAAATGGAGGGAATCTCTGCACAGGGTAGCTCAGTGGCCCTACAAGGAGCTCATGACTCATTGCTTAGGTAGTCCCTGAGTGAGACTTGTCCCCCTGTTCAGAGGAGCCAGCCAGGCCTCCATGTGGGCCCGAAGCTTACAGTCACAGGACTCAGGCCCTTAATTTGGGCTCTCATTTAAGAGTGAAGATCTGGGGCCCTAGTGATTCAGCTGGACCTCTCCACTGGCCACCCAAGGACACATGTTCTGTGCATGCATGTGCAATTATGTACACACTGGTGGCTGGGCACACACTCCTCCTGACACCTCAAAAGTTGGTTGAGGGATAGCGAGGGTGTTCCCATGATGGCAGCCCCAGGCAGGGTGCTCTGTCCCACAGAAACATGGGGCACTGGCTCTAGAACCTCACCTCCTCCCTCTCACACCAGGTATTTGTGGTAGAGCTTTGGGGACGGCGGCTTCTACTCCTCCTTGGCTTCGCCACCTGCCTCACTGCCTGTATCGTGCTGACGGTCGCTCTGGCGCTGCAGGTAAAGGATGCTGTGACAATTACCCATTTAAAGAAGGCTCAGAGAAGGCACCAAAATGCACTGGTGTCACATGGGGGAGGAGACTTCCTCTTGGGGTACTTTAAACCATGTGTGAACCCAAATTTGAATTCTCCACTTCTCTCCCTCTTTCTTCCACTGGTCTGCAGTTTGTGACCTGTGGCCTGTGTGTGTCTAATATCTGTGTCCATAACAGAGGGCTTTGATCTATATTTATTGAACAGCACAGTAAACACTGTGAGATTGGAAAGGAATGAGGGATACTTTTCCTCCTTTCTATTCCCTTCCTTCCTTCCTTTCTTTTTTTTTTTTCAAACAGGGTCTCTACATAGTCCTGGCTGTCCTAGAACTCACTATGTAGACCAGGCTGGCCCTGAACTCCCAAGTACTGGGATTAAAAGTATACACCACCACCACTTGGCTATTTTACAGAATTTTATAACAGAGTTTTATAAGGGAAGACATTATTTACTGACCCCCAACTGGCCCAGAATAGCATTCAAAGTCACACACAGATATTATCAACCTATATCCACATTTACTTCCAACACATGTGAGATATTTGTTGTTGAAGTTTGCTTTTAACCTGTTGGCTGCTTTCAGCTAATGATTACCACAACACACACACACACACACACACACACACACACACACGCACGCACGCACGCACGCACGCACGCATGCACACAGAAGCATGGAAAGACAGGGCAGAGAAGAGTACATAACTAAAGATTCAAGCTATGCATTTAGCTTAGGTTGTAAGAGTTAATTGCATAGGAAATCAAGATACTGTCAGGTTGGTTATATTGTTGTATTGATGGGAGAATAAACGTACACGGCTGGAACACAGAGCAGGAGAGCAGGTTAAGTACACAGTCGTCAGTGATCTCAAGGCCTGTCAGTAACTTAGCTGCAGGGTCCAGCAAAAGTTCAGCCCCTGGGAAGGCTAGAGGCATTTTCAGAAAAAGCCTGTCACAGCAGGTACCAGCTGTGCTGGTTGGTGGCCCTGCTCAGGAACAACACCATATTGCTCCCAACCTATGTTTTTACCACAGTAAAGGGACTAGGCACCAAAATTCGTGTGTTTTAGCAAAGTACAGTCTTTGTCAGGTGTCTAGGGACCATGTGCCCCTCCCTCAGCAAATCCAGCCCCCTCTCAGCTGACGTCTAAGATCTCACCACGTGGTCTAGCCGAGTCACTGCTGGCTCCTTCCAGACCCAGCAGGTCTCGCTTTGCCAGGTGCTGACTACCGGTTTTCCCACCCACAGGATACCATCTCCTGGATGCCTTACGTCAGCATCGTCTGCGTCATCGTCTATGTCATAGGACACGCCCTGGGACCCAGTATGTATCTCTAGGCTGGTTTCGTAGGTTCAATGCCCCACATCCTGGTCCTCTAGGAGCTTCTCTGAGAATCCACCAAGGAGGGTGGATGCATCCCAAGTGACCTCTGCCTTGCTCCTTTTAGCACAGGATAGAAGGGGCCGGCTTGCTCGCTTGGGGATTTGGGTGATGCTGGGGTCTCTGGGTTGTAAGCGCTGCCATGTCAGATCAGCAGAATGAGCTCCACAGGCAGCCTCTGCCATGCGTCACACCCAACATCCTTATGCCTGCATTTGCTTCCTCACTCAGCCACTCCCCAAAGTCCTGTGTCTTAGAGATACTCACTGCCCCCCCCCCCCCGCGGTGACCAGGGTGCCAAAACACCCACGGGCTCAAGGACCCTTTGTGAGTCACTCTGCCTTCAGGAAGGTGTCTCCCCCTAATCTATCATCCCTGCTTCCTCTCCTCACCCTTCCCTCGCACATCGGTCCATCATCCCTCTCTGCTCCCTCTTCAGGTCCCATCCCTGCCCTGCTCATCACTGAGATCTTCCTGCAGTCCTCCAGACCAGCCGCCTTCATGATCGGGGGTAGTGTCCACTGGCTCTCCAACTTCACTGTGGGGCTCATCTTCCCATTCATTCAAGTGAGTGGGACCCAAATCCCCAGCCCACCAAGCCAGAACCTTCTAGCACATCCTCCCTCACTGGTTCCTCTTCCCACAGGTGGGCCTCGGCGCCTACAGCTTCATCATCTTCGCAGTCATATGTCTCCTCACCACCATCTACATCTTCCTGGTCATCCCAGAGACCAAGGGCAGGTCATTCATTGAGATCAACCAGATCTTTGCCAAGAAGAACAAGGTGTCGGATGTGTACCCAGAGAAGGAGGAACTCAAAGACCTTCCACCCCCTGTCTCTCCATAGTGCCAAAGCCAAGGCACGAGCCAGTGTAGCTGGTCTGCATGGACCTTTTCTCTGGACTTTGGTTCTGTCTTCTTATTGTCTGTGACACTGGAAATGAGACGAGCCTGGCAGAGAATGCCAGCCCCATCACCGGCCCCCATCCAGTGAGGACATCTGACCTCCTTTCATGCTTTTCTGCTGTCTCTAAGCACAGAGGCCAGTCACAGGCTCTCAGCCACCTGCGACACTGTCCCTCACCTTTGCTAAGGTGACTGTGGTGTGGGTACAGTAACACAGCTCTTCTAACAAAAACAGTTCCTGCAGGACCAGACGGGAGGACCACATTACACCAGCCAAGCTGACCCTTCGGTGGCTCCCATGTGCCTAGGGAGTCAGTGAACCACAGTGACCCAAGGAGGTCGCTGGTGTTTGCTCGGGATTGAAGTCATCCTTATCCTGACCCAGCAGTGTCATGAAGCTGGGGAACAGACCATGGGGAGATATTAACTGAGCATGAACTATTAACTGTAAATGATAATATTTACTGTAAATGATAATATTAGTGGAACACCTCTGTATAACCAATAAAAGAGATCTGACACTTTTCACCTTGTAGATGCAACAGTCTTATTAAATAAGAAACACAGAGCCAAATGCAGAGTTAAAAGCCCAAGAGGTCAGAGCAGTAGCTAAGAGCTGAGACTAAAACCCTTTCTTACCCTTCGCTGCCATTCTTCCCCTCATAAAGAGACCTACTTCCTGTGTAGTCTTTTTATTGACTTTCTGTTCTGCCTTCTCATTGGTTGTAAATCCAACTACATGACTTCCTCATCACTGCCTGTCTATTCAGACCTCCAGGTCTTCTATGGTTGGTATTGAGATTAAAGGCATGTGTCTCCATGCTGGCTGTATCCTTGAACACACAGAGATCTGCCTGTCATGTGATCAGAATTAGAGGTGTGTGCCACCACTGCCTGGCTTTCTGCTATGGCTTGCTATTAGCTCTGACCCCCAGGCAACTTTATTTATTAACATACAAATAAAATCACATTTCAATACAAATAAAATATCACCACATCACCTGGACAACCCAGTTCTCTGTGAGCAGAAGATGGCTGTCAGGGTGACCCCACTGCTGAGGATGGCTGGTCCCCCGAGGGCAGGATTGGGCGTGACTACAGAAGTGTAGAGAAAGCCTAGAGGTGTGAGGAAGGAAGTGCTAAACGGCAGGCTATGGGATATGCTGTCCTCTCCTAAGCAGGGCAGCAGTCAGGGTGATGTGGACAGCAGACAGGGTGATGTGGGAGTCAGGGGCAGTTGTTACAGACACAGAATAGAGACTCTTCTGGCATCGAGTCATGCAACCAGCAAGAGTAGTCTGACGCGCAGGAGGTGCATGCTGTGATCGAGCCATCCTTGACGTACTACAACATGTGAGCAACATAGAACCATTGAAAGATGGACTCCTCGAATGCCCGGGACGGGTGATGTCAGAACTGGGAGGTGAGGACTGTGGTACCGCTGTGGATTCTGCTCACAGGAACAGTTAGTAGGGATTCCTGAATCTACTCTCCAGTCCAAACCTTGCTTCTGCCATTTATTAACCATGAAGAATGCTAAATTAGTTAGCTTCTCTGTACTTCACATCAAAGTGGAACAAACAGGACACGTCCCATGTGGCTGCCGCAGGAATTAAATGACTTCATGTCTGTAGCATCTAGCTCAGTGGTACTTGTTGGGTACTCTCTGCTGTGTTGACGTGCTTGGAAATGAGCCTTCATCTTGAGACTGCATAAACTCACAAGTGAAGCACACTGGGAGAGAGCAACTTCCTGAGTGGAGGGCAGATGGAGGGAGCCATCACGGCAGTGAGAGAGTACAGATGGTATGGGATCCTGGGATACTCCATGTGGAGAGAGATTAAAGTTGGAGATCTTGGCATGAACTCACATACAGTTTAAGACTCACACAGTTCTACATAGAAATGTCTAGAATTCTGCTTGTGTGAGTGGGTTATGGCAAGAGGTATGAGGCATGGGAGTAGAGTGATAAAGACTTAGAAAATATTAGGAGTTCTCCAGCTAGTGAGGATTCAATAGAAGTAGGACATTCTGCTCAAAGGAGCCCTCAATATTTTGGTATAGAAAGAAACCAAGGAAGTTAGGTCCTATAAAAGAGCCTGTAAGTCTTTGGTGTGGGACAGGGTCTCACTGTGTATCCCTGGCTGGCCAGGAACTTGCTTTGTAGACCAGGCTGATGTTGAACTCAGAGGTCTGCCTGCCTCTGCCTCCTGAGTAGTCAGATTAAATGGGTGCTCTAACACACTCAGTGACACTTTAAGTCTTGAAAGCCACTGAGTCTGAACTTGGTTATTATGATAGTCCTGGAGGCTGAGTATGTGCCTCAGTGGTAGAGCCTAGCGTACACAAGGCCCTGGGTTCCATCCCCAGCCTTGAAAAACAATCAAGATAATCCTGGTGTTAGAAGAACACAGTTTCCAGCAGTTCCAGGTGGGGCAGGAGAAGGGAGAGAGAGAGAAGGTCAGTGAAACAAGACAGAAAGGGAGATGCAAGAGGGAAGAGAGGCTGTTAAACACTTAGGCGGCAGGAAGGATGTGAGTGTGATGAGCTTGGGCTGGGCAGACCACAGCCCCAGGCCTAGTCACACAGGCGCTGCCCCACAGGAGAGCTGGGGAGCCCTGGAGGAAGCTAGGCCCCCAGAGCTGTTCTGACTGAGTTCGGACTTCATTTGTGTGAGCGTCTTGGATATTTACAGAAGCTCAGAAGTTAGGGGTTGCATGGAATCCACAAGGAAGACCCAGTGACCGGTCTGCCATCTGCTGGGGCCAAAGGAGGAGGCTCGTTGGATTTGGTGGCCAGTGGCCCCAAAGGGCACAGTTTTGTGGGGGTCCTCACAGAGGGTAGGTCCTTACCTAAGGACCACTCCAAAGATCAGAATAGTTACCTCTCCCTGTCCCCCATCCCCTGTCTCCCTGTCCCGTCTCCTCGTCCTCTGTCTCCCGATCCTCTGGCTTCAGTGCTTTCTCACAGGTATCACACTTGTGTGGTTAGAGCTTATGGCAAATAACTATCCAGATTCTAGAGGTCTGAGGTCAAGACGTTCCGAAGGCGCAGCCAGGTGTGGTGGAAATCTCTGTAATGCTAGTACTTGCAAGGTGAAGGAAGAAGGATTAGGAGTTCAAGGTCATCCTTGGCTACATAGTAACTTCCAAGCTAGCCTGGAATACATGAGACTCTATCCCCAAAATCCAAAACCAATCCCCTCCCCTAGAAATGACACTTTGGGTGCCTCCGAATGGAAATGTGTCGGGAAAGTGGGTCGTGACAGGGAGGGTTTTGAGTGGTAACAGCAGCGGTAGAAAAACAGGACTGGGAAAGGGTTTCTATCCCAAAAGTCAGACACATTCAGAGCCCAAGTCAGGCCCAGAATCTCCTCTGGACAGAAATTTCCACACTGTTCCATGGACCAAAATGTGGACTAACCTTGGTCACCTGCTTTTTATTGTGGAAATGAAAACATGAAGAAAACATTGGACTCTTATGCACAATCAAAACAAAACAGATGGCTGGAGAGATGGCTCAGTGGGTAAGAGCACTGGCTGCTCTTCCAGAGGACCTGGGTTCAATTCCCAGCACCCACATGCAAACATTTATAACTCCAGGATATCTGATACCTCTTTTGACCTCTGTGTTGCATAGACATACATGCAGGCAAAACACCCATACATATAAAATATAATCATGATTTTTTTTAATGAGGAAAAGGCACTTTAGAAAAAGAGCAGGAAGTACACATCCATGAAGGTGTATGTTTGCACCTCCATGGACACCTCCCCACCTCATCCTGAATCTACGGGAGGAAGACATCAGGAAAGGCAGGAGTTAAGGGCACACCTGGAAGAGCTTTGAGATGAAGTCCGTCCGAGGCTGAAATCTGAACGTTGGTGGGGTAAAGCTGTGCTGTTTCCGAGCTGCTCTCCAAGGCTGTTCCTGGCCCTGGAGAAAGACGTGGGAAAAGGAGCTGGCTGCCCCTTGTTTGTTCAGGCTGTGAGATTTGGTTCTCTGTTTTGTTTGCTTATGAGACAATGTCTCCCGCAGCCTCAGATGGCCTCAAAATCACTATATAGGAGCCAGTGAGGTAGCCTGCAGCTGCCCTTATCCTGTGTCACCAGCCACCAAGCCTGAAAACCTGAGTTCTGTTCTTGGGACCCACATGATAAAAGAAGAAAACTGTGGTGGTATTGTGTTCCCCAAAATAGTGTGTGACCCTAATAAACTTATCTGGGGTCAAAGACCAGAACAGCCACTAGATATAGAGGCCAGAAAATGGTGGCACACACGCCTTTAATCCTATCACTTGGGAAGCAGAGATCCATCCGGATCTCTGTGAGTTTAAAGCCACACTGGAAACAGCCAGGCATGGTGACTCTTGCCTTTAATCCTAGGAAGTGAGGGCAGAAAGCAGAAAGGTATATAAGGTGTGAAAACCAGGAAGTAGGTTGGTTAAGCTTTTAGGCTTTTGAGCACAGTTCAGCTGAGAGGCATCCAGTCTGAGGAAACAGGATCAGCTGAGGAATTGCGAGATGAGGAAGCTGTGGTTTGTTCTGCTTCTCTGATCTTTCAGCATTCACCCCAATACCTGGCTCCATGTTTGTTTTTATTGATAAGAACTTTAAGATTCCTGCTACAGAGAACCAGTGCTTACATGCACACACACTAAATACTAAGTAGTTGAGGGGGAAAACAATCTCACTATGTAGCCCAGGCTAGCTGGGATCCTGGTCCTCTGCCGCCGAAGTGCTGGGGTTACAAGGTTTGGTTTTTTGACCCCTGAACACTCCCAGTTCCTCCTTGCTCTGTTGTTTGCTGTTGCTTTTGTCATCCTGTGTGCTGCTCTTTTTGCCCGGGCTGGGCGTGGGACCCAGAATCCTGTGCACACTAAAAGCATCTCCCCTTGAAGTGGAGAAAGGAAAGCCAGGAAGGAACGTGGGATTTGAGTGTGAATGGTGGAGAAAAGGCTTCCTGAGAGCGCAAAAAGAAGCCCGTCTCACAAAACAGATGGAGCTAGTAGCATTAATCTCCTGTCCTCCAAAACCAGACGCATGAAGCATATGAAATTTATGAAAATCCTGGTCAGCATTATGTTGTAGAATATTATTTTAAGATGTGCCACATTTTTATGCTGTGGAACATTTGTTTAATGATGCAAAGATATGTTGCATCCTTTTATGTTGCATTTGTTTAACTCTGTAAAGCTGTGATAATTTGCCTGTCTAAAATACTTGATGGTCTAATAAAGAGCTGAACAGCCAATAGTGAGTCAGGAGAAAGGACAGGCGGGGCTGGCAGACAGAGAGAATAAATAGAAGAAAAAGAGGGATGAAGAAGCAAAAATAGAAGGAACACAGCAAGCCACAGAGTAAGAAGTAAAGAAAAGTATAAAGAAACAGAGAAAGGTAAAAGCCCAGAGGCAAAAGATAAATGGGATAATTTAAGTTAAGAAAAGCTAGCAAGAATCAAGCCAAGCTAAGGCTGGGCATTTATAATAAAGAATAAGACTGTGTGATTTATTTGGGAGATGGGTGACAGGCCCCCCAAAGAGCGAAGAGTAAAAACAGCCAACAACAGTATTAACTATACATAGCCACACTTGAAACATTACATTTAGACATTGAATTCCATTTCCCATACAAATATGAATTCCTTACACTCCCACAGTATAACTCATGATTTCCATGCCCTCCTCCATAGGCTTAGAAGCCAAGACAATTCATTAACCACCACAGGGATATTCATGTCTCCCAACTCACTCCTGCATTAATTGGAGGATTAGGAACATAATATGTATCGTTGGTCCTCATTGGCCCGTACAGTTACCACAGATAGCAAAGCAAGGAACAAAGTTGTTGCAGCATTTGAAGGTTCCCCAGCCGGTCTAACTATTCTTTCCCCTTCATCAGACAATGTCCCTGGTAGGCGAATCAGCCGTCCATTTTGAAGGCTCTTTCTTCCACAACTTTCTGTCTCCTGCAGAAACATAAGCATACCCTCAGCCCCAATATAACTCTTCCCAGGTTTCCATTCTGATGTTAAAAGATCCCTGCGGCACACAGTTTGACTCAGTTCAGCACTTTTTCCCTATGGTCCAATGCCTTTCAAGAGCTATTGTCCCTGCTTCATTAGCATTTAAAAAATTTAAAGTTAGTAAAGCATTATGGGATCTACCCCTGGGAGCCTTCATATCCCTCTTCTGTTTAAAAAGCATCTCTTTCAGAATGTGATTAGATCCTTTAACAATTGTTTGTCCTGTAGGATTATAAAGTATCCTGTAATGAGTTTCCTGTTATAACACACATAAAAATTGTTTTATTTTATTGGAAACATATGCAGTTTTGATCTGTATTGGTATGACCATTATAGCCATTGCCTCTAATAAGTGTGTAATTACAGAATCAGCCTTTTTAGAACTCAAAGTAGATGCCCATTGAAATCCAGAGTACATATCAATGGTATGATGAATATATTTTAATTTTTAAATTTTTGTTGAGTGAAATACATCCATTTGTCAAATTGTGTACCTTTAGGATTATTTCCTGCAGGTAAAGGGACTTGATTATACAAAGAACAAGAAAGACAAATTTTTATAATTTCTTTAGCTTGTTGCCTGGTAATGAAAAACTTTTTCTTTAAGCCTTTACTATTAACATGATGTTTTCTAAATGAAATTCTGAAGCTTCCAGCACATTTCCTACCAGTAATTGATCAGTTTCTTCATTTCCTTATGCTAATGGCCCAGGCAATCCAGTAAGAGACTGAATATGAGTGATATATAGTGGATTTCTGTCTTGGATTGCTTGTTGCAGTTGAAAGAATCAAAAAATTAATTCTGAATTATCAGGAATAAGTTCAGCAGTTTCTATATGTAATACAATCCCTTCTGCATATTGAGAATTAGTAATTATATTAAGAGATTCATAAAGTCTAATAAATCCATTAGAATGGCATATAACTCTGATTTTTGGACTGAAACATTATGGACTTTGAATTACTTTACTGATGTTTTCTGCTTTATAACCAGCCATTCTTAATTTATTTGCATCAGTATAAAGTGTAAGAGCCCCAGAAATAGGTACTTCTTCTTTTTTTTTTTTTACTAAGCAGAGAAGAATTCATTTAGTTCTTTTTATAAACTGAAGCTGATTACTTTTTGGATATTTGTTGTTAATTTCTCCTAAGAAATTACCACAAGCTGTTTGTCAGTCATCATTAATCACCTCCAATTGCATAATTTCAACATTGGTATAGGGTACTACAGTCTCAGCTGGATCCATTGCTGATAATTGATCAAGTCTTGTTTTTCCATTATAATTAATTTAGAAACCTTTTCTAGGTCAGGTGGTGGTGGCACATGCCCTTAATCCCAGCACTCAGGAGGCAAAGCCAGGCAGATCTCTGTGAATTCAAGGCTGGCCTGGTCTACAGAGCGAGATCCAGGACAGGCACCAAAACTGAGAAACCGTCTTGATACAAAACAAAACAAAAAAACTTTTCTTTATAGTTTTTTAACTTTTATTCTGTTTGTGAGCTAAAGTAAATCCATTCTAAAATACCATCCTCCCTTTGCATAATGAGTCTAGAAAGGGGGTAAGTAGAAGGTAAAATCACTAAAATACACTCAATTGTGAGATCTAATCAATCTATACAGTCATTTCACAATTTCTGTTCTACTTGGGCCAATTCCTTTTCTGCTTCAGCTGCTAATTGTGTTGAACTGTTTAAGTCTAGGTTACCTTGCAAAATTTTAAACAAATTACATAATTCTTGAGTAGTCTGTCCAATGATAGGCTGCAACTAGTTAATATCACACAATAATTTTTGAAAATCATTAAGAGTGTACAATTGATCTCTTCTAATCTGTACCTTTTGTGGCTTGCTTCTCTGCTTACTTAATTTAAATCATAAATAATTAAGAGAATCTCCTCTTTTTATTTACTCAGGAACAATCCATAATCCCCAACAAGGTAAAATCCTTCATATTTCATTAAACATTCTTTCTAAAGTATCTGTATCAGAAGAAGCCAAGAAAATATCGTCCATATGATAGTAAATAATGGATTGAGAAAATTGTTTATTAACTATCTAATGGTTGATTTATAAAATACTGATACAAAATTGGACTATTCAACATTTCCTGTGAAAAGACTTTTCCACTGACATCATTTTATAGGCTAGGTATTATTATAAGTATGCACTGTGAAAGCAAATTCTCTCTATCTTGTTCTTGTAAAGGGTAGTAGAGAAACAATCTAGTAAATCAATAACTATAATAGGCCAATCTTTAGGTAATAAAGAAGGTAAAGGAATTCCAGGCTATAAAGGACCCATAGGTTGAATTATTTTATTTACAGCTCTCAGATCAGTTAACAGGCTCCATTGTCCAGATTTCTTTTTTATTACAAGTACAGGAGAATTTCAAGGACTAGTAGTTTCCTCAATATGTTTAGCATCTAAATGTTCTTTTATTAGTTGTTCAAGTAAATATAGATAGTTAGTTAGTTAGTTAGTTAGTTAGTTAGTTAGTTAGTAAGGGCCACTGCTCCCACATGCAGGCTTGTTAGTTAACCATTTTAAAGGCTGAGCAATTGGGCTTCTGCCAATGGCCCCTACTCCAAATTAGGGTAGCCAGTTTCTATCCTGTCCTGCTGCTAGACATTTAGCCTGTGATTTTCCTTGACAATTCTTTTCAATACCCATTTTGAACATCATTCTGTGAGCTGTTTCTGAAATTGCAAGAATATTAATTTGAGCTCCCCATTGTTGTAACAAATCTATATTCCATAAATTCATGGCTGTATCAGCCACATATATCATAGAATATTATTTTAAGATGTGTTACACTTGTTTATGCTGTGGAACATTTGTTTAATGATGCAAAAATGTAATGTATTCTTTTATGTTGCATTTGTTTAACTCTATGAAGCTGTGATACTGTGCCTGTCTAAAACACCTGATTGGTCTAATAAAGAGCTGAATAAACAGCTGAATAAACAGCTGAATAAGAGCTGAATAAACAGCCAATAGCAAGTCAGAAGAAAGGATAGGCATGGCTGGCAGGCAGAGAGAATAAATAGAAGGAGAAATCCGGGAGGAGAAAATCTAGATTGAGGAACAAGAAAAGAAGGGGTCAGCCACACAGCCACATAGCCAGGCACAGAATAAGAAGGAAAGGAAAGGTATACAGAAATAGAGAAAGGTAAAAGTCCAAAAGCAAAAGGTAGATGAGATAATTTGAGTTAAGTAAAGCTGGCTAAGTACTCAGTTGAGTGTCTGTGATTCCTTGTATAAATAATCCACCTCTGGATTTTCCTTTTTGGGGAGGAGAGCCAGGAGAAGGGCAGAATTTGAAACTCACTTTCTTGTGAACTGGTAACACACTTTAGCCATAGACAGCTGTGATGTCTGCTGTGTGGGATCTACGTGCTAGTTGGGTTTTCCCAAAGGCATTCAGCTCTGGAGCAGGCTGACTCTGGCCACACCCTGAGCCACTGTGAATTTACTGGTGTTCTTCCGATTTACTGGAGTGATTTTTAAGGTTTTCCAATCTTATACGGCTCTTTTTTATCTCTAGCCATAGATCACACGAAGATAGGTGTATATACAGCTAAATTTGAGCAATCTTATTACTGAGACTAGCCTCCCTGGGCCATGGTCCTTGATGTTCCTTCCACACTCCCGAACTGGCACTGCCTGGCCCACTCCTGAGAGCTCTAGTTTTTCATTCCAGTTTGCTCCAGCATTGCAAGGACTCTTAGATGGAGGTCAGGTTACTGGAGTTAGTCCCGAGTGCTTTCCACCAGGAAATATTGTGTGTACAGATTGGCACGCCACACACACCCCCCCCAGGTGTGTCTCACTGTAGGAGATTGCTGTGATCCGGACAGTTGAGTATATGCTAATTTAAAAATGCACATATTTGCATTTGATTTCTACAGAGTTGAAATGTTCAGAGAAAATTTTAAAAAACTAACTAAATAAAGTGTCTTCCATTGTTAAAAGAAGTGTTTATGGTGTTCCAGCCCCTTCTGTGGTTTCCCTTTTTTGCAGCACACTCTTGTTAGCACAAATGACAGGACTCAGACATTGTCTGGTTATCTGGGGAAGATGGGAACCAGGCCCAGGGGCCAAGTTGCCCATTTCCCAACAGTGGGCTGTGTCCTCTGGGAGAAATAATTGTTTGTGGCTGCAGACATTATTAAGAATCCTCTCTCCCAGCACTCAGGAGGCAGAGCCAGACAGATCTCTGTGAGTTCGAGGCCAGCCTGGGCTACCAAGTGAGTTCCGGGAAAGGCTCAAAGCTACACAGAGAAACCCTGTCTCAAAAAAAAAAAAAAAAAAAAGAATCCTCCCCATTTTATTCCTTCGTCCAGATTTCTCTAATTAAAGGCATGTTTTACCACACCTGGAAAAAAAAGAAAAGAAAAGAAAAGCTGGCTAGAAATCAACCAAGTTAAGGCCAGGCATTTGTAAGTAAGAATAAGACTCTGTATTTTTTTGGGAGCTGGGTGGTGGGCCTCCAAAAGACCAAAGAGTAAAGAGCCAAAAGAGTAAAGCGTAAAAACAACAACAACAACAACAACAACAACAACAACACATAAGGCTTTAAAATCCCTATTTGTCCTTCAGGTCCTATACATTTAATCCACTTTACACGTATTTCATCTAATGTTCCAATGCCTAAAAACTAAGTGGTGACTTCTTGTAAAGGCCAGTTGGGATTCCAAGATTCTCAAGACATTATAGGCACATCAGTTCCAGTGTCCACTAACCCTTCAATCTCAACTTTGGCCTCTCATCATTAATAACAGTTCGCCAAAATACTTTCTTCCCAGGCTTCCAAACCCTCCTGTCCTGTATATTGAAGCTGATTTACCTTTACAATATGGGAATAATAACAATTGAGCATATCTATCCCTAGCTTCTATTTGCATAGTCCTTTTTATGTAAGCCATAATTTTAATTTCTCCTTTGTAGTCTTCATCTGTAATTCCTGGATGTACAAAAAAACCTTCAGATACTAAACTACTTCTTCCCACAATTATCCCTACTGTACCTGGGGAAAGAGGACCATACACCCCAGTAGCTATTTTATAACAAAGAATCTGTGGAGATAATGTAAGATGTTTGCCCATTCCTAAACTGAAAGCAGTATTAAATCTCCAATACTGAGCCTGAGTTTTCCTTAAGGATACCCAAAGAGCAGTGCCAAATCCTTAGTAGTGATAAACAGATAAGAGCATACCTAATCATATAATTAAAAACTATGAATTTTGGTCTTTTTTGTTTATTTACTATGAAAATTAAACATTTATTGAAGCATTTATCACACAATCAAGAGAAAATAACATCTTCCATATAAGAATGACTAATACCTCTGGAAATTTAAATAGCATCAACTCAGTACTTTATGCCCTGGTCGTGATTGTTTTGTATTATAAGTTAGGCTTTTTTTGTTTGTTTGTTTGTTTTGTTTTTTGTTTTTGTTTTTCGAGACAGGGTTTCTCTGTGTAGCTTTGTGCCTTTCCTGGGACTCACTTTGTAGCCCAGGCTGGCCTCGAACTCACAGAGATCCACCTGGCTCTGCCTCCCAAGTGCTGGGATTAAAGGTGTGTGCCACCACCGCCCAGCCATAAGTTAGGCTTTTTAAAAAAATTTTATTTCTCCTATGAAGGGATCATTGGTAGTACATTATTCCTGTTCTGAGGAAGGAAAAACATTTAAACCAAAATCAAGAAAACTAACAAATAAGAACATTATAAGTTCTGGGTTGGCTGTGCTATCCCATGCTACAGCTGTGGAGTTCTGCAGCTGTGGAATTCAGGTGTTGCCACTGATGGGCCTTTAGCTGAAAGATCTGACAGGCAGCACCAGAGAACTCTGAATTCCAGCCGTCATTAATCTCTTCCAATCTTTTGGAATAAATCTGAGTAGCCCAGCTATTTAAAATTCATCTTACATAGGGCAAGTGCATCCCATATGCCACCACAGCTTCTTTAAATCAATTTAGATCTGTCATTTATGTAGGTTCCCAACTAGTAACTGATAAGTTTTGGATCCCCAGTTATTAGATATCTTCCACCACTGATGTAATATATCAGATCAGGCTAAATTAATAAATCCAGGTTTAGTGAACAGAGCAAAGCAACTCCTTAGTGACTCTCAGGAAGGCAGGAGAGGAATCATGTGGCAAATATGACTACAAGGTCTTAAGTAGCCTGTAGGTGTGGTCTTGAGCAGTCCCTGGGGGAGGAGCTGACCCTTGGTGGGCTTTCTGAAGGGAGGGGTTGCTGCTTGGTGGGTTTTTTGAGGGGGTGGGATCTGGAATGAGAGGAGTAAGACCTGATCATGGAATGGGGCCCCATGCTGGAGATCCCCAACATTCCAATTTTTTTGGGTATATATTGATGCTGATAGGGCTTCCCACCTAAACAGTAACTATCAGGAAAGGCTTTTTTCCTGCCCCTTCTTACACCAGGAAAATCTTTTTTACTTGATTAAACACATCCCTTTTTTCTACTGAGAAGGGCCTTTTTTCCTTTATTTATTCTTTTTCTCAGAGGTTATTTTACTTGTATCTTTAATATTTGCAATAATTGTGCAGTTAATGTTTTTCTTTTTAACAAGCATTTTAACAGCTGCACTACCAGGAGCCATGTGACTTCTTCAGGAGACAAGGTCTGAGAATAGCACAAACAAATTCTCCTTGTGGCAAGACCTGGAGAATCTGACCCATTTTGGCAAGGCTGATGGATAGTTCACTGCATAATTCTGGGCA
The DNA here is from genome assembly GCF_049852395.1 of Peromyscus maniculatus bairdii. Taxonomy (NCBI): domain Eukaryota; kingdom Metazoa; phylum Chordata; class Mammalia; order Rodentia; family Cricetidae; genus Peromyscus; species Peromyscus maniculatus. Next base: position 167,200,773 of record NC_134853.1, read on the forward strand.
CGACCCCAGGAGCATATGTACCACCTTCTCTCCTTGCCTTCTGTATACAAACCATATTGCTGGCTGCCTCTAGTTTCACTTTCTCAGACTACAGATAAAATAGCTATTACCAAAGGAAAACCTCCCCCTGATAAAATACACAGTGGACCTGATTCAGCTCCTAAAGCCTTTGATGTTTGAGTGTGACCATGAATTCAGGCTTTTTAAGAACAGCATGTTGACTTTCCAACACACCTTGTGACTAGCCTGAAAGAGTCACAGCAGTTCATGATAATATTACAAATTTGCATAACTTCTGGAGAGAATGATTTTGAGAGTCTAGGAGAAATGCTAACAAATAGATGATGTAAGGCATTAATGGAAACAGTCTGGGAACAGGGAATTAAGCAGAATCACAGAAACCCACAATGCCATCATTTCTAATAGATGTGCCAATACTGTAGGAAGTTGAGAGGCAGGAGACCTGAGAACAAGGGATAAGCAATACCAACTATTAAAAGTAAGTTTCCAAGTTATGTTGTCTATAGGATGAATGGAAAAACCTGAAAGAGATAGACTAGGATAGAACAAAGAATAAATTGATTCCACCTTGGCTGGTGAGTTGATTGTGAGAACTTAGATTTTTACCAGAGCTAAATAAATATTAAACCACGAGAGGCAAAACTCTCTTTCACTTTGCATGATGCTGTCACCGCACACACTGCCAACTGGGCACACTGTTCTACCTGGAGGTGTGCCTGGTTGGAAGACTTCCTTTGTCTCCGCAACACTGCTGATGCTTCTAACATTAGAGCTGTAGATCAAGTAGGTAACGGTTAAGGTGGGAAAGTGGGGGATGGATAGGGAATGAGGTGAAGGAACAAACTGGCAACTATTGTAACCATTATTTGAAACATAAGGAAGCAAATTTATTGTAAAACTGTTCGTGCAAATCACTAAAACTGTATAAATAAAAACGGCTCAGGGTATGGGGGGGCATATGAAACAGGTGGTCATAGTTTCTTCGTTGTGCCAACTTCACACACCTGTCCCAGGGCGTGGGACCCATTTAGAGCAAAGCTCCCTGCACTGCACATTTTGTTGCTCCTGAGATGGGGGATTTAAATTCCCCATGTTCCTGCCAAATCCTGGAGTCCTCACTTACTCGTGAGTGCACGTTTTTACTCCAGTCCCGGAGTATCTGGATACCTTCTTCCCCGGAGCCCACCAGTTGTCAGTGTTTGTATTGCCTGGGTTGTTAGAAGAAAGAGAGTCATTCCAAAATGTAATTCAGGCTTAGCAGCAGCAGCAGCAGCAGCAGCAGAGGAAGCAGTTTCTGACAAACTCTCTGCTCAGGCTTTGCAAAAACCTCTTTATTGTTACACAAATTGCACCTCAAGTGGAGCAGTCCATTTCTTCACACCAAAACCTCTTCTCTAGAGTTGTTTGGAGGAACCATTTGCCTAAGCAGTTCTCAGCCATGAGACCTCCCGGTTTGCCAGGTCCTCCAAGACTAAGTTATGCAAAGGCTCTGTGATTCCTTCAAAAGAGCAACTCAGACAACATCCCTGACTTCAAACAAAAGGTAACAATCCCGCTTCTCCTTCCTTCTTTCCTTCCATCTTTCCTCCCTCTCTTCCTTCCTTTCCTAACAGAGACAATTCTGACATGAATATCCTCCTGTTATTCAATGTTTTATTGACTTATTAAACACTTGTGTTAATCAGCTTTCATCATCCAGATAAAGGGATCAGATCATTTCCCTCCCTTTATCATGTGGGTTCCTGGGATTGAACTTAAGTCCTCAGACACAGCAGATCACAACTCTACCCTCTGAGTCATTTGCCAGTTCCATAACCGACTTTAAACTAGGAATGTACTCCTTTCTGCCTGGGGACCATCACTGTATGGTCAGTTTGTCCTTGTGCTTTTGTGTCTTGAGTCAGCATGTCATGATGAGAATACACAGTGGGTGAAGGTTGTTCACCTCACAGCTAAGAAGTGAAGGGCATGGAAGAGACAGACATCCCACGATCCTCTCCAAGAGCACATTTCTCACCACCACCTTCCACCACAACAAGCTGGGCCCAAGCCTTTAACACACGGGTTTTGGGGTATCAGAGATCTAAACCACATCAATTACCATTATTTACTAATTACTTCTAGTCATTTTTTCTAACACTTTAATTTCTCAGTGTAATTAGAAATAACAAGGCTGCAGGCTAGGGAGATGGCCCAGTCGGTAAATTGCTCGCCATACTGGGTTCTTAGAAACCATGTAACAGCTGGACATGGTAGCATGGATCTGAATCCCAGTGCTCCTAGGTCAAGGTGGGAGGCAGAGACAGGAAAATCCTCAGAAGCTGACAGCCCCTAACCTAGCGAATGAAGCACCAAACAGTAAGAGTCCCTGTCTCAAACAAGGTAGAAGCTGATAGCAGATACCTGAAGTTGTCCCAAGACCTCCATGTGTATGTTCAAAGTCACACACTCACATATCACACACACACACACATACACACACACACACACACACACACACACGCACGCACGCACGCACACATACACGCACACACGCACACAAACACACACACACCCCATAGTGGTTTGAATGAGAACTGTCCCCCATGGCTCTGGTATTTGAACACTTGGTTTCCAGTTGGTTGTGTAGTTTGGGGAGGTCTAGACATCACTGGCAGTGAGCTGTGAGAGTATATATCCTCACCCTGCTTCTAATTTGCTCTCTCTGATTTGTGCTTGCTTAAAGATGTGAGCTCTAGGCTTCCTGCCCGCTGCCTACCCTTGCTGCTAGGCCTCCCTGCACTGATGGACTCTGACCCCTCTTGAACCAGAGCCAAAATAAACTCTCTCTTCTTTTTGTTGCCTCTGTTCATCGTTTTTTTATTGCTGTGGAAGAATCCTTCTGTACACTGTGTGACTATATGTCGCTATGATTGGTTTAATAAACAAGGTAACTGGCCAATAGTTGAACAGGATAAAGTTAGGCAGGAAAGCCAAACTGAGAATGATGGGATGAGGAAGGGCGGAGTCAGAGGGGTCACCAGCCAGATGGAGAATGAGTCAGACCTACAAAATGGGATAGAACAAGCCTCAGAGCAACACATAGATTAATAGAAATGGGTTAAGTTGTAAGAGTTAATTAGTAACAAGCCTAAGCTATTGGCCAAGCACTTATAACTTATATTAAGTCTTCAAGTCAGTTATTTGGGAAGTAGCTGGTGGTTATTTAGGAACAAGTGGTCAGGACAAGAAAACTCAGCCAACATACGGCACCCAAATGTTTGATCAGAATGTCCATGTAAAACCTGACAAAGCTTAAGAAAGGATTCTAGACACACAAGAATGGAGTCAAACATGGCTTCTTGGTAGCCGAATTTTCTCCAGGGGGCTCTGTTTGCTGGTGGTGAGCAGAGGCATGGCTCCTTTAAGAGCTAGCTTCCTGGCTCAGTGCTAGCGGCTGGAACTGGGTTTTAAGAGGCCCTACTACCTTACATGGCATTTATGACCAGCAGGGGGCACACTACTCATGGACACAGAAACATCCCAGAATTGGGGTGGTAAACATGGCTCCCAGAGCTGGTGGTAACTGTGCCTCCACCATAAGACTAGGCTCTCAGAGAACCAAGGGGGACAAGCCAGCCACCAGCATGCCACACAGCAGTTTTTGCTCATGCAGACATAAAAGGTTACAGATGCACAGTAAAGACAGATTCAGATAAAAAGAGCCTCTAAATGTGTCACAGTGTATTTAAAAATATGTGTAGGCTTGAGAGACAGAAGAGGAAAAATATATACAGTCTTAGATTTAAAAAAAATATAGTTTTAAGCTGGGCAGCGGTGGTGCATGCCTTTAATCCCAGCACTTGGGAGGCAGAGCCAGGTGGATCTCTGTGAGTTCGAGGCCAGCCTGGTATTCAGAGCAAGATCCAGGAAAAGCACCAAAACTACCCAGAGAAACCCTGTCTCCAAAAACCATATATATATATATATATATATATATATATATAGAGAGAGAGAGAGAGAGAGAGAGTTTTAAAATAAAATAAAGTCCATAAAAAGGAATAAAATAATAAAAAAATGTAATAAGCCATGTAAAAATGGAAAATATACAGAGAGTCTGAATACTGTATGTTATTGTAATGTCTTTGAATTTTTTGACTGCTAAGGAAGGAGCAATGGCTGCTAAGACACTGGATTATTAATGCTGCTGGATTAAACCAACCTATATATTTCGAAAATATCTTGATTTCAAAATTAAAGTCAAAAGATGTGTTACATTGGGGGAGAGGTTACACTTTTATTTCCATAGAAAATGAGAAGCTATGAATTCCTTCTGGGTTAAGGAAAACCAGATTTGATCGAGGAAGACCCCCTGAAATCCTGACTACAGACATAAGAAAATAAACTTAAAGTAACTACAAGACACGTGATGTATATTTTACCTGCTCAGATATAAAACAAAAGATCATCTTTGGCTGACTTATGCACAATACACAGTCTATACTTGAATTAATGCAAATATGTATGTTACCTTTAAAAGTTTATTTTCTGAGCAAAGAGACTAGTGAAAATAGGTGGCCCAGGTGATCTAGCATTTCAAAATGCCTCTATTACAGTCTCCCCAAAATTCTGCATCCAGAAGAGCTTCAAGGCTGCTGGCTGAGATGATCCAGCCTCACAGAAGCCACTGGGGTCAAAGCTGCAGCTTGCTTTGATTTCCAAACTCATTTCGGGGGAGTAACCAGGACCTTTTCCCTCCTTGTGGGAACTGGGGGGCTGCTGGTTGGCAGTTGTAAGATGCAAAGACATAACCGCTTCTGCACATGGATGCCACTGGCAAAGCATCAACACATATCTTATCAACCTGTCAAGGAGGATGGGCTCCTGCAGAAAGTCCTTAAGGTCCAGAGGGCAAGAGGATCGTGTACTAACTAAGCCAGCCTCGAGGAAACTCAGCAGATCCAGCTGGCAGCCAGTACAGAGCAGGGCCCGGTGGCATCTGAGAGGTAGAGTGTACCTGTTTGCCTACCTGAATGAGGATGGAGAACAAGGGGACAGGGACGCCTCTGCCCACACCACACAAGAAAGGGGTAAGTGTCAACTTTGGAAACTGCCTCTCTCCCACCAAGCTGGAGACTGCTGTCTGCAGATGAGTGCCCTGGAATCCACCTATCAAGGAGGGCTTGGGGGGAGTGCTTGCTGAGATCTGCCACTCCCCGGGGTTCAGAACAAGCACGCTCCAGCGAAGCCTGGGGAAGCCAGCTGCTGCTGCTTCTGCTTCTTCTTCTTCTTCTTCTTCTTCTTCTTCTTCTTCTTCTTCTTCTTCTTCTTCTTCTTCTTCTTCTTCTTCTTCACAACCCTGTCTTCACCCTGCTCCCAGCCAGACCTTCCTTTCCATCTCAGGAGGAAGTGGGGGCCTAGCCTCCCTCACCCCACCCCCAATCCTAGAAGCTCCAGGAACCAACCCTAGAAGAGTCTCTGACCTCGGAACTCTCTCACACAGCACCTGCAGTCCACGCTGGTCCTGACTACCCTAAGTGCATCCTTTGGCTCAGTCTTCCAGTACGGCTACAACATCGCTGTGATCAACACACCTCACAAGGTGGGTACAGGGCAGGTCCTGTGGGTAGAAGTCAGCGGCTGTTTTGCTTCTGAACGCCTCCATCTTCTCCTAGGCCTCCCCTAGATGCCCACCTCTGGGGACCAGGGGCGGCTAGAGGCACTTCCCCAGCAATGTCATCTTTTCTAGGCACATCAGTACTAGGAGACCTGGATTCTGTGCCTCAGCACCTTGAGCTTGGCCCCACTTTGCTCAGCTAGGGGGGCCATGTGTAGGTGACAGAGTCTGTTAGCACCGAGTGACTATGGTTGGGTCAAGGAGAAGCAACAGAGATAAAGGCTGGCTGGAGTGAGTTCAGGAGGAGACAGATGATGAGTTCAGGAGGAAACACAGGCAGGACATATTTGTGAAGTAACTTTGCTATTGGGGGAGTCTGAGAAGGAAGTTTAGTAGGGGATGATGAGGGGTCCAGTTTGGTTTTCGCATAGTGGGAGCCATGTGCATACTGAGAAGAGATTTGAGGTACAGAGGAAGACCAGTGAAGCAGGGCTGGCAAGGACAGATGCAGAAAGGATGTCCCTGAGGAGCAAAGGGACAAACACCTTGGGTGTTATGTATGTAAATTCAGCACTATTTTAAAAATCGCTGTCACTAGGAGACAGGCACAGTGATGCTCATCTGTCATCCCAGATGCTATGGAAGTGAAGAAGAGGATTGAGAGTTCGAGGCTAGCCTGGGTCAGTGAGACCCTGTATCAAAGATAGATAAAAAAAAAAAAATAAATGTCATTAACTTACAGCTATTGTTTGTAGGAGGAAAAGCAAATAGATAGATAGATAGATAGATAGATAGATAGATAGATAGATAGATAGATAGAGATACATATGTGAATATGTATGTATATGAATTGTATTTATATATATTTTATATCTGCATATATTAGTGACTTATTATCATTGATGGAGCATCTTTGGTCTTACGAAGGTTTTGGTGGTATTACATTTTGCAATACTGAGAATCAAATCCAGGGCCTCATGCATATCAGAAAAGTGTTCTACCACAGAGCAACATCCCCAGCCAGGTGATTTTTTTTTTTATATATATATTTTATTTCACCAGGCATAATGGTGAACATCTTTAATGGTAGCACTGGGGAGATATAGGGAAGAGGATGTCTTGTGAGTTCAAGGCCAGTCTGGTCTACACAAAAAGCTGCAGTTCAGCCAGGACTACATGGAGAGACCCTGTCTAAAAAAAAAAAAAGAAAAAGAAAAAGAAAAGGAAAAAGAGAAAAGAAAAAGAAAAAATATACATGTATAATTGCATTTATTTATTTATATTTACTCACTCTGTCTTGAGTGTGTCTGAGTATGTGTGGAGCATGTACTTGCCACAATGAGTGTGTGAGGTCAGAGGACAACTTATAGGAATCCTCTCTCTGCTTCTACCTTGAGAGTCTGACTCAGGTCATCAGCTTTGGCAGTGACCACTGAGCCACCTCACTGGTCCCAGTCCTAGGTCTATTGAGACATTATATGCATCAAGCTGGCCCTGAACTATCCTCCTGCCTCAGCCTCTCCAGCCATGGCCATGTCAGAGGAGCGGCAGGTGGCAGTTGACTTCAGGGAGTCAGCCCACCAGGAGGTAAATCCATGATGGGTGAATCTCAGATAGGCAAGGCCCAAGACCACACACTCCAGAATGTCTTTGGCTTCTCTGTGCCTTTACATGTTTGCTGCTGCCATCCTTTCTCCGGTATCTGGCATGGTGTGAATGAGTGTGGGGAGATCCCCACTGCCTGTAATGCAGTGTGTTTATCTCATGGAAATATCCTGTTCTACTGAGCATTTTTACTTGTGGACTATTATGAAGACGATTTCTTCCTGTACTGTCTAATTGATAATACTAATGTTAGTTTAAATAGAGTTTTGATGATTGAAAATAAATACAAGGAAGTGTCACACAGCCAGGGCCTAGGAGTTTCACTTAAGGAGCTGCAGAGATCACAGTTCAGGTTAGTGATTAAGGAAAACAAAACAAAACAAACAAAAAGAAAAGAGAACAAAAGAAATGACTAAGGAAACAATTGAGTCCTAGGAGCCAGGCTGGCTTAATTCTTTAAATCTTGATGTTGAAAGATGCAGTCACAGGTTTCAGTATGCATCAGAGCTGAATCAAAGCCTTAAAATAACATCAGGTTAGATTGCGATGTTTTGATAGTAGCTTTGAGATGAAAAATCCCAGAAAACAATCTAAAGTTTACAAGGACACATAGCTGACTTATCTTTTTTTTTCTTCTTTTTTTTCAGGTCAAAAACAAACTTTATTTACACAGGGATAACAAAGATATCAATAACTCAAATATTCAATAATTCTGCTTTGGGTTGGCTTCAAGTTCATGCCTCACCAATCCTGTTTCATGGCAGTTCAAGACTACAGTTGGTGCTTTCCACCAGATCTGTGGTAGTCTTGAAACTTGCAAAGACTCAGTACACTGTCTGTAACTTGTTGAACAGCAACAGAAGAGACGATGTACTCGGTAGTCAGTCTCTCACAAAAAAGACATTATATCCCAGTTCTGTTAAAGCGCCAGTCAGTAAGGTCCATATGGGAATGAAGACATAGGACAGGTTCATGGTAGTAAACTGTTCCAGTTTAGCACACAGTGCAAGACAAAAGGTTGACTTAAGTAACATTGCAATGAGGTACCAGGCTTTCTTTTTAATGTTGTGTGATCCATGTCGGGGGTCACAGCCAGACTTACACTGTCCAGCCATCTTCACAATCAACATGACGAGAAGGATAGTGTCAAATATCCAGACTGGAATAAATATGAGGAACCAGTTCCAAGGTGCCTTCTCATCCAGTTTCAACACCAACATGATCAGGAAGAATAATGTGAGAAGCCAGGTGAGGAGTACTCTCTGAGCCAAGGACATTCTCATTTAAACCGTTTCAAGAGGCTGTTTCTGGGCTGAAATAAGGGAGGTACACCCTGGTAGCGCGGCTGGTGGGAGAGCCGAGAGAGCAGCGAAGGTCGGGAAATCCGCCAGCTTGGATCCTGGTCCTCTTCCACACTCTTCCCCCCATTAAATTCTTAGTCCTTCACATGATAATTAAGGAGAAGATACAGTTCTGCCTCTCCAAACCACCTCAGCGGAGGCCCTCAACAAATCAGGGCTCCGTCCACGTCCCCACATAGCTGACTTATAATTTCATTAGGTTAGGATCAAAGAACAAAGCAGCCCAAATATTACTAGCTGATGTACTTTCCTTGCTAGTATTGGTTAGTGATCAAAGATGATTAATTCCTTGTATCCATTTCTGCCCTCAGTCTCCTGATATAAAAGACTATTGATGAGTGGGTATGCACCCTAAAGATTTAAAATAGAGCTGACTGTTTTTCATGTATAAAAGGTTTGTGATTCCTTTAAGATTCTTTATAAGATTATCTTTCAAGATAAGCAATAAAGTGATTAATTCTTTCTTTGTAGTCGCAATAGGCAGCCTGCTAGAAAAGAACTGGCTGAGAATAATACCTTGCTTGCTCACACCCTGTTAATCTATTAGAAGTTGCTTGGGTATGAATGCACATGGTTTCTTCAGACAACTAGTTTTTTATCTGTAGTACATAGAATGTTTAATCATATAAGGGATATGGAAAACATGCTGTTTTTTTACTTGTATTCATTGTAATCATTCACTTGAAAAATGAATGTAACCACATTGTAATTTTTTATGTTGCTTGAAATATTTTGCGGGGGTATATAAGCTGTAAGGGAAAATAGAGAGAAGGAAAACATCAAGAGAGACAGAAGGGATGTTTCTGGAGAGCGGTAAGAATGGAGAATGGAGAATACAGAAAAAAGATTACAGAAAAAAGAACCATCAAGAGAGTGGATGAGTGTCTTTGCCTTAACCCTTCAGATAAAAAAGTCGTACTTCTGACTCCCTGGGTTCCTCTCCAGCCCTGCACCGCTGGAGGCTAGCCCCCAGGCAGCAAGATAGCCCCCAGGCAGCAGGCTAGCCCCCAGGCAGCAAGATAGCCCCCAGGCAGCAAAAAGCACTCTGCCCAGCGCTGTGGTTTATTGGTTTGTTTGTTTCTGTGGTGTCCAGAATTAAACCCAGGGCCTGGAAGGACAGACAAGGGCTCTACCACTGAGCTACATCCCCAGTGTGGGATCCTTTTTTATCTCTGTGTGTGCACCCCAATAGTGGCTACACGTGCCTCTGAGGCGGGTGGTTGTGAGCCACCTGACATGGGTGCCACCTGACATGGGTGCTGGGAAGCAAACCCCAGTCCTCTGCAAGAGCAGCAGTGTTCTTCTTAACTGCTGCCGTCTCTCCAGCCTTCCCTCTCCACCCCACTTTTTTTGTTTTGTTTTGTTTTTTGTTTGTTTGTTTTGTTTTTGTTTTTTGAGACAAGGTTTCTTTGTGTAACAGTCCTAACTGTCCTGGAACTCACTCTGTAGACCAGGCTGGCCTTGAACTCACAGAGATCCACCTGCCTCTGCCTTCCAAGTACTGGGATTAAAGGCGTGGGCACAACTGCCCGGCCTCTACTCCACTTTTTAAGGCAGAATTTTGGTAGTTGAGACTGACCTCAAACTCTACATGTAGCTGAAGCTGACCTTGAAGTTCTGATCCTCCTGCCTCTACCTCCCCCGAATGCTGAGATTACAGGTGTGCACCACCATAGCTGATCTTATTCAGGGTTGGAGATGGAACCCAGGGCTTCATGTACACTGGGCAAGTGCTCTACCATCTGAACTGCATGCCCAGCCCTGGACCATCTCTTCTAAGGATGACACAGGCAAAGTGCCATCGCTGTTATAATTAATGTGCCAGCTAGTTTTATGTCAACTTGACACAAGCTAGAGTCATTTTGGAAGAGGGAATCTAATGAGAAAATACTCCCTCTAGATCGGCCAAGCATTTTCTTGATTGATGAGTGATGTGAGACATCGCGGCTCACTGTGGATGGTGTCATCCCTGGGCAGGTGGTCCAGGGCTGAGAAGGCTGTGGGGAAGGAAGCCAGTGAGCAGTGTTCCTCCATGGCCTCTCTGCATCAGCTCCTGCCTCCAGGTTCCTGCCCTGATTTCCCATAGTGATGGGGTATGACCTGAGAGCTGGAAGATGAAATAAACCTTCTGTCCCCTGTCTCTCTCAGACAGAAGATGCTTTGTGTAACTGGTGAGGAGATTAAGGCTATGATGGACTTGCTGCCCAAAGTCACCCAGTTAGTGTGAGTCTTTCCTACATTGCCTCTGGCAGAATGAGGCTATGAAAGTGAATTTGTAACCGTTTGTGTTCAGTCTGGCTTCCTGTCTCTTCCCCTTCACACAGAGTGTCACTTTTCTCTCAGATACCAACAGAGCACCACTAGGGTCAACCGTGTCCTGCGGGAACTGGCAGGAAGAGCCCTCTGGGAGACGACGGTGGCAGCTAAGAACACTTACGTCACCATTTCTGTGAGCTGCGGAGTATCTTGAGCAATGTGGGGCCCTGTCTTCCAGGTCTTCAAATCGTTCTACAATGACACGTACTTTGAACGGCATGGAAGATTCATGGACGAGAATTCTCTCCTGCTCCTGTGGTCTTGCACAGTCTCCATGTTCCCGCTGGGAGGCGTGTTCGGGTCCTTGATTGTCGGCTTCATGGTCAACAAGTGGGGCAGGTAAATAGTAGACGTCATTCCCAAACTTGAAATGCATCGCAGCAAGCCACAGGCTCTCCCGGGATTGAGCTCCTGGTGGGAAGCTGAGACCACCCTGAAATCAGATCTGAAAGCAAGCTTCCACATTGCCACAGACATCAGGGCTCAAGCTAGCCAGACTCTTTGGGATCTTTCCTGGGCAGCTGCACACAGGAGAAGCATCCTTTCACCATCTACCCCAGAGGTGCTGCCCCCTCTGAGGTCAAGGTTCCGATGGTACTTAACTTAATGCCTTGTAAGCACCCTTTGAGGTCAAAAGGTTCTAGTGGTACTTAGCTTGGTGCCTCGTAAGCACTTGTGGCAGATGTCCAGAAATGCTACTCAAGGAGGTTCCTTCTGGGGTCAGATGGCTTCAGGTCCCCACAGCACTCCTCACGTGGGCTCAGCAGCTGTCCTGAAGCTGGGAACTGGGCTGAGAGAGACACCACCCGTGCCGTGGTCTCCTATCTCTGCGGGAGGTGAAGCCCAGGTCTGTGCACTTGGCTTGACTGCTCACAGGCCCGTGCTGCAGAGGCATGTGCTGAAGATAAGGAGGGCCGTCAGGTCAAGGTCCCCGTGCTCACTTGAACTTGCCACACCAAGGTCGGCTGTGTGAGGGTGGGGAGTGGAGAACCCATAATGAAAAATAGCTCTAAGAATACGGCAGTTTCCTTTCCATGCGTTAAAGAAAATATTATCAGTTGGAAATGGTGTACTTATGAAAACTGGACCCAGAGGCTTCTCCTTGTAATACTCGGTGGACAGTGAACTTGCCCTTGCTTGTGCAGTTGAGTGAAGAAAGAACTCAATAGATTCTAATTATGCTGCAGGTCAGGCTATGTACACTTATCACATTGGAAACACCGATTAGACTGTTCTAGAAACCCAGGCATTCCTTCCTCCTCCTCCTCGGTTATGAAACTTTGGTTGTAGGGGAAGCTTAAAGAACTTTTTTTTTTTTTTTTTTGAGATAGTGTCTCACTCTGTAGACTGGGCTGGCTTGTCACTCACAGAGATCCACCTGCCTCTGCCTTCCAGGTGCTAGGATTAAAGGTGAACGCTGCCACACCCAGCCTCTTAAAGACTGTCTTCCCTAGACTCATTGCAAATGAGGAGCCGGGAGAGGAAGTGGTGTCAGCTGCCTAGTTGGGTCCCACCAGCCTGAGCCCCCCTGAGGCCAGTAGACTTCTTGGGGATCAGGGAGGGTAAGAGGGTATCAGGACTATAGATGGGACTGTATGCGCTGTTTATCCTCCTGGGTCTTCAGGGGCTCCAGGGAAAAGTGGCACATCTGGGTGGTGCCTAGCAGAGGCCATTTCCTTCACCTGCAGCAGTCGGGAGCTGGGGTGTGGGAGAACACAGCTGTGATCTAACCTCTGGAGTGGGTGTGGGTGAACACAGCTGTGATCTAGTCCTCTGGAGTGGGTGTGGGAGAACACAGCTGTAATCTAGTCCTCTGGAGTGGGTGTGGGAGAACACAGCTGTGATCTAGTCCTCTGGAGTGGGTGTGGGAGAACACAGCTGTGATCTAGTCCTCTGGAGTGGGTGTGGGAGAACACATCTGTAGTCTAGTCCCTGGAGTGGGTGTGGGAGAACACAGCTGTAATCTAGTCCTCTGGAGTGGGTGTGGGAGAACACAGCTGTAATCTAGTCCTCTGGAGTGGGTGTGGGAGAACACAGCTGTGATCTAGTCCTCTGGAGTGGGTGTGGGAGAACACATCTGTAGTCTAGCCCCTGGAGTGGGTGTGGGAGAACACAGCTGTGATCTAGCCCCTGGAGTGGGTGTGGGAAAACACAGCTGTAACCTAGCCCTCTGGAGGTGGAGGCAGGAGCACCAGCCACAAAGCAAACCTAAGGCCAGCCCGGGATACTTGAGGCCCTATTTCAATGAACTAAATCAAGCAAACAACCAAAGGTGGCTTCCGGGGCCTGGAGGGCAACCAGATCAGTGCTGCTTTACAGACCTCCCCTCCCCCCCTTCACAGACCATTGGGTTTCATTGTAGAGGTCATCCAGTCCCATTCTGCACCACATCTGTTATGGGAATCTATCTGGTCAACATCCCTGACCGGCATCAAGTCTGGTCTAGACATCACCAGTGGGGCTTAACTACCCCCAGCCACTGAAAGCTACAGTGTTTGGAATGCACCGCCCCCTCTACCACTCCCGCTAGCAAGCCCTCCCCTTCCTGGAACTTTGACAGACAGTTTCCTTACAGCTTTCCCATTCTTGGTCACCTTGGGCTTTCTGTTGTATTTGTATTGGGCGTTATGTGTTACAAGAACTCTAGTCCCGCCGGGCGGTAGTGGCGCACGCCTTTAATCCCAGCACTCAGGAGGCAGAGGCAGGCGGATCTCTGTGAGTTTGAGGCCAGCCTGGTCTCCAAAGCGAGTTCCAGGAAAGGCGCAAAGCTGCACAGAGAAACCCTGTCTCGAAAAAACCAAAAAAAAAAAAAAAAAAAAGAACTCTAGTCCCATCAGGAGAATATCTGAATCCCCTGAGGAGCGAGGATTGCTGCACATGCATGACCCTGGGGGACACTCCAGGACATAGCCCCACCCACCAGCCCTTCTCAGGCATAATGTAGCTCTTTTGCAGGGAACAGTCTGGAACATTAGGTTTGGTGTGAAAAAGCCTGTGCTGGGCACCCTGTCCTCTGGGCCCTGCTGTCTTGCAGAAAAGGAACATTGCTGATCAACAATATCTTCGCGATCATCCCTGCCATCCTGATGGGAGTCAGCAAAGTGGCCCGGGCTTTTGAGCTGATCATCTTGTCTCGAGTGCTGGTGGGGATCTGTGCAGGTACCCAGAGTGGCCACTGAAGACCCAGGTCGGTCTGGTGTGCACTGGCGAGGGGCAGCTCTGAGACAGGGGTGCCCAGCACCAGGACCAAGGCTAGACACAAGGGTCTAGCTGTCTGCCTTTTTCCTCTCTGGTTTCTTCCATTTTCCAGGTGGTGGTGTGCAGTAGTGGTAGTGGGTCTGGGGGTGAGACTTTTCTAGGGTTTTAAGGGAACAGGTACCTGACTTGAGGGGAGACGAGACTGTGAGCTGGGGTGGAGGGCTTTGAAGTCTGTAACAGGGACTTGTGAGTGAGGATTGATGGAACCTAGAGGTTAGCATAGACCTTGGTATGCTAATAGGCACCAGGGCACAGTTAATGGAAGAGCCAGACTATCTTCTCAAGCTCCTGAGGGGTTGCTGGCTTTTGTCTAAATGCCAGACTTTGCAGAAAAGGAATTTCTTGGCAGACAATTTTCACACTCTAGCAGGGCTGAAAGGGGAGGTTTGGGAGAGCTGTGGTTGCAGGTTCAAACTAAACAATCAACATCATCCTCTCCCTGTCCCGGTGAGACTCAAGGATTAAGAGATGGGTTGAGTCAACCTTAGGCACTGGGTTCTGAGAGCCTGGGGACTGCTCTTGACTTTGATTGCCATTTTGTCTGAATCAGGCATCTCCTACAGTGTTCTCCCCATGTACCTGGGAGAACTGGCTCCCAAGAACCTGAGGGGTACGTTAGGGACAATGACGGAGGTATTTGTCATCATTGGAGTCCTCCTGGCACAGATATTCAGTCTGCAGTCCATCCTGGGCAATGCCACAGGTAACCACATGTGTGGATGGGGTGGGATCGGCAAACTCTCAGCATGCATGGTGCCGCTGAGGTTCAGCTGAGCCCAAACTTACCAGTGGTCCAAACAGGAAGGTGTTTGGGTGACTTTAGGTCAGCTTGTGGGTATAAGACTTTGCCTAGGGTGGGGTTGCTGAGTCCTAGAGATGGAAGAAAACTCAGATATAAGTGAGGCTAGGCTGGCCAGCCAATGAGCTCCCTGGATCTGCCTCCACTGCTCTCGCACCCTACCCCTAACCGCCCGCCGGAACGCTGGGGTCACGGGCACACAGACAAACACAGCTTTTTAGGTAGGTGCTGGGGAGTAGTGTTCTTACCCACCAAACCCTCTCCTCTCTTTTAACATGGATGCCCTTTGTGGGCAGCCACAGCTTGGCAAGGACTAGGTGCCCATCACCCTTGCTTAGTACCTGGTTGGGCAAGGTGGGGGGCGAAGAAGGAGGGGAGATTCAAGTCTCCAGCTGTCACGTTTGTCCTGTCCAGGCTGGCCGATCCTCTTGGCTCTCACGGGGGTCCCTGCGCTGATTCAGCTTCTCTCGCTGCCCTTCTTCCCCGAGAGCCCCCGTTACACTCTGATTGAGAAAGGGGATGAGGAAACGGCAAGACAAGGTACTGGGACACAGGCTGCTCACCCACAGCCCCCAAAGTACAAAACGGCATGGATCGGGCAGGTGCCATCTGGTGAGATCGCGATCGGGGTCAGGGTCACAGGGGTTGAGAGCAGAGAGCTTGCGCTGGGTGGACAGTGTGATCGGGGTGAGGCCTGGGTTCTGGAGAAGGGCCTGGCTGAGATGCAGCAGAAGCAGAGGGTGAGTGTGGCATGCCACCTCTCTGCTCTGCAGCTCTAAGGAGGCTGCGAGGTTGCAACTATGACGTGGAGGCCGAGATGGAAGAGATGCGCGAGGAGGAGCGCAAGGAGCGAGAGGAGGGTCGCCTGTCGGTGCTCAACCTCTTCACCTTTCGGCCCTTGCGCTGGCAGCTGATCTCTATCATCGTGCTCATGGCCGGTCAGCAGCTGTCTGGGATCAACGCGGTGCGTGGTGCCACCTCGCCCCAGATTTTCCGTCCCCGTGGGTCTTTTTTCATGAATGCACAGAAAGAAGGCTCAGGAGTAGCATTTTGCATTTTGACTCCTGTGAAGCTCAGCCTGGCCTCCAGGAGGGATGAGCTGCAAAGCTGCTGCTGGGTGGAGGGGTTCAGGTAGCACAGAGCATGTTATTGCTCTGGGTGTTTCCTTTGCAAGAAACAGGACCCAGGCCTGCAAGGTGGTTCAGTATTATGGTGCGTGCCCCCAAACCTGGCAACCTGAGTTTGATCCCTGGGACCCACAGCGTGGAATGAGGCGCGCGCGCGCGCGCACACACACACACACACACACACACACACACACACACACACACACAAGAGAATGGGGAGAGAATAAATATATGCAATAAAGATGGAGAGACACGGCCAAGCTGCAACCAGAGCACAGTGGCCTGCCTGTAAGTAGACAGCAAAAAGACCCCAAGGCCAGCTCTTGTCTACAGCCAATGGCAGGGGACAGAACTGAAGCATCATGAGCTGGACCAAGAGAAATATGATGCTCACGATAATGTGACAATCATCTGCTGGGGACAGTGCCATGGACACCCTCAAACTCATGCAGATGTTTCTCATGGATGGATTTCAGCCACAGCAACTGTCCACATATGCTTTGACTCTGGATAAGCACATGGCCACAGGGATGCAAGGCAATCCTTGCGGACTTCTGGGATACAGCAGACCAGGAGCAATTCCAGAGCATGCCTGCCTCCTCCTACCACAGGCTCAAGCCTGCATCGTGGTATTTGATGTCTAGAGGAAAATCACCTCTGAGAACCTGAGTACCTGGTATGCACAACTTCAGGAGCTCAGGACGGAGAGCCCCAGCATCCTGGTGGCCAATAAAAATCGATGCAGACATATAGATTGTTCGAAAGAACTTCAGTTTTGCCCAGAAGTTCTCCTTGCCCCTGTACTCTGCTTCAGTGGCCGATGGTACTAATGTTGTGAAGCTCTTCAATGCTGCAGTTTGATTAGCTGTGGCTTACAAGGAAAGTTCCCAGGACTTCATGGATGAGGTAATACAGGAGCTTAAGAACATCAAGGTGGAGCAGAAATAAGAGGGTACAGCAGGCCAAGGCAGAGCGAGGTTATCAAGAGCACATCTCTTTTTATCTTTTTGTTTTGTTTTGTTTTTGAGACAGGGTTTCTCTGCCTGTCCTGGAACTCGCTCTATAGAGCAGGCTGTCCTCGAACTCACAGAGATGTGCCTACCTCTGCCTCCCAAATGCTGCGATTAAAGGTGTGCATTACCACTGCCTGGCCCTGTCTCCTTAATCAGAGGACATCCACATATGGCTGAGTTGGGTATCAGGGAGCCATTTGGAATGCTCTACATCTGGAGGACCTCTCCAGGCTACCCCTGCTCAGCTTCCTGTGAACCATTTGGAATGCCCTACCTACATCTGAAGGACCTTTCCAGACTACCCTGCTCAGCTTCCTGTGAACCATTTGGAATGCCCTACCTACATCTGGAGACCTCTCCAGGCTACCCCTGTTCAACTTCCTGCAAACCCACTGCTCTGTGGTCTGTGATGAGGTCACCACAAACACACTAGACAGGCGTGATACTCCTGCAGCAGGATGAGGATCCATGTCCGTCACATCTCCCAGCCCACTCACTGCCTGGCAGCATAGACTCAGTGAGTGTGCTCATGTCTTCTTACTAGACATTTAACGTTTGTTGTTGACCCCACGTGACCTCAGGGACTCTGCCTTGGACTCCTGCTGACAGAATGACTCCTAACCCCTAATTACACTGTGTCCTGCGGAATCTGTGACGACTCTGTCCCTATACCGTCTGAGTCTCCAATCAACTTTTTCAACAATATTTTTGACAGACAACTGTTGATTCCAGGGTTTTGTTTTGTTTTTTTTTTTTTGTTAGACAACTGTTGATTCCATGGTTGTTGTTGTTGTTGTTGTTGTTGTTGTTGTTGTTGTGTGTGTGTGTGCTGTTTGAGGAGTTCTAGTTCAGGTTGAGAGCACAGGAACAACAGGACAGGTCTATCCGGTCACACACACATCACTATCCCCACGTGAACAACAGCTTCTTTCGAAGCCTCCATCTCCACAGAAAGCATTCCTCCACCTCTCTAGAGAGACTGAAACCTGAATCTTCTGTCTGTGGCAGAAAATGGCAGAGGAAGACCTCCCCTGCTTCCTGACGCCAGTCTGCTTTTCTGATGGTTTGGAGCATCATTTGCCTTATCTTCATTATTTTGTTTGTATTGATTCCTTTTGTACAGTCAAGATTAAATTTCATAAACAAAAACAAAAGAAAGATGGATAAGCAGAAGATGTAGACAGTTCATCAGTGAAAGGAAGGAATGAAGACAGACAGACAGACAGACAGATACATAGATGTAGATAGCTCATCAGTTAAGACCACTGGTTGCTCCTGCCCAGGATCTGGGTTCCATTCCCAGCACCCACATGGTTACTCACAACCATCTGTAACTCTAGTTCCAGGGGACACAACACCCTCTTCTGGAAGCTGTGGGCACCACATGCACATAGTGTGCAGACATATACATGCAGGCTAAACACCCATGAACATAAGATAAAATAAGTACATCTTTAAAAAGAGAGAAAGGGAGGAGAGAGAGAGAACCCGCTGGAAAGAGAAAAAGCAAAACCAGGCCTTATTTACAGAAACTGGTGCCTGACTAAGGAAGGTCGGCCACATTTGTGGTCCTGGGGAGCTGGGACAGGATGTCTAGGTCCTGGGGAGCTGGGACAGGATGTCTAGGTCCTGGGGAGCTGGGACAGGATGTCTAGGGCAAAGAAGCAGCTCAGAGGCTCTCTGCCTCTCCCCACCCTTTGCACTTTTCTTACTCTATACCTTTTTCCTTTGCTTCTTAATCCCCAAAAGAAAATCCGCTGCCTGTAGTTATTTACTCTCCTTAGGAGACCTGCGGAAGCTGGGCGGTGGTGGCACACGCCTTTAATCCCAGCACTCGGGAGGCAGAGCCAGGCGGATCTCTGTGAGTTCGAGGCCAGCCTGGGCTACCAAGTGAGTTACAGGAAAGGCGCAAAGCTACGCAGAGAAACCCTGTCTGAGAGAGAGAGAGAGAGAGAGAGAGAGAGAGAGAGAGAGAGAGAGAGAGAGACCTGCGGAGAAGAGTCTGACCTCTGGTCCCAGGTGCAGGCTCCGGGGAAGGGCCATCGATTGGTCCACGCTGGGTCAGGAGGCCCTGGTAGGTTCATTTGCTGTGGAAATATGATGTCATGTTCTGTGGCGGCTGTTTCCGCTCTGTCTGCAGATGGGCAAATAGCTAGAGAATCCCGAACGTCTGGAGCCCCTGAAGAAAGGAAAGGTGACCCTGTTGGTGGCTAAGAGAAGTAACAGGAAGAGGCGACACCTGCTCTTCCAGTGATGAATTGTTTAGCAAGTGATCTTGGGAGCCACCTAGTGGGGACTGTCCTGGGACGGGCCAGGGCTGGCCCCAAACAAGGGGGAGACTGAGTTTGCAGGGTGTAAATGCACATAGGTGAGATGCTCCCGTTTTACAGGCCCAGAAGCCAAGACTCAGAGTCAGCAGAGCCTAGAATTCAGCGCAGAGTCAGATCCAGCAGGTGCCTAGCTTCACCACCACCTTCTGCCTCCATCCTGACCCAGGCTCCCCGTCCAGGCTCCCCAAACTGCGTGTTGTTCAAAGTGAGAGCAGGGATCCTGTGACAGGTCTCAGGCCTCTGCTCACAGCTCTATCTGTGCTCTAGGTCAACTACTATGCGGATATCATCTACACCTCGGCTGGTGTGGACCCCACCCAGTCCCAGTACGTGATAGTGGGCTCTGGTGTGATCAACTTGGTGATGACTGTCGTCTCGGTGAGTTATTGGGGAGCAGCCTCTCTCTCACTGCAGGGTCCCCAAACAACCCCCTGACTGGAATACAGAAGCCCCTCAGGCCAGAGTGCAGGTGACCCTAGTCCTTGGCCACTATTTGAGTAACCTTGGTCAAGGGCTGGGGTGTAGCTCAGTTGGTAGAGTGTTGCCTAGCATGCACAAGTTCCTTGGTTCAATCCCCAACACTGGGGTCAAACTACACATAATGGCTCACTTTTATAATCTCAACACTTGGGAAGTGAAGGCTGGAGGATCAGAAGTTCAAAGTCATCCTTGATGATATAGTGAGTTCAATACCAGTCTGGGCAACATGAGACTCAAACACAAACAAATGCTCCCAAACCAGCTATGATGGCAATTCTTGTTGTCAACTTGACTACCTCTGGAATTAACTAAAACCCAAGCAGCTAGACACACGTGTAAGGGATTTTTTTTTTCTTAGATAAATCATTTGAAGTAGGAAAACCCACTTTTAATCCAGATCTTTTGAATTGGGAAGATCTGCCTCTAATCTGGGCCACACCTCTGCTGGCAGCCTATGTAAAGGACCTGGAAGAAGGACACTTTTGCTCCGCCTGCTTGCTCTCACTCTGGCTGGCAAATTCATTCCTTCACTGGCATTAGAGCCTACTTCTTCGGATTCCAGCATATACTAAAGACCAGTTGAGACATTCAGCCTTGTGGACTGAGCAGCTACTGGATTCTTGGCCCTTCTATTGGTAGACAGCCACTGTTGGACTAGCTGGACCACAGCCTGTGAGCCATTTTAACAAATCCCCATACATATATACATATATAGTCATTCTGTAAGCTCAGTTCCTCTAGAGAACCCTGACTAACACAGACTTTGGTACCAGGATCATGAGGTATTGCTGTGACAGACCTGACCACATTGTTTCGGGGAGGACTGTGGAAGGACTTTGGGCTAGAAAGGCCATTGATGTTCAAAGCTGTGTGGGAACTTGGAAGACAAAAATGTTAGAGCAGTGCAGATGATGGAGGCCTGGCTTGTGAATTTCCAGAGGGAAGCTTGAGATTCACTTGAAGGGCTCTTTGCTACTTTGAGTTGGTCATCTGTGGTTCTGGTTAGCTGGGGCTGAAGAATCAGCGGTGATTAAGAAGAGACCAGCATCAGTGAGGTGAAAATCTTTCAGGAAGTGTCTCCTCAGGGTCAGCACACAGTTGTGTTCCAGAGGTGGCCGAGGTTGTACCCTCTGCTGGCAGCTGAAGTTGGTACGGTTAGACTCACCCGGTGGTACTGGTTTTGGAGGTATGAAGGGGTCGTGGAGAGCAGCTGAGGCTTGGCACTGTGAGAGGTCAGGAGAGGCCAGTGGTGAAGGAGCAGCCTGGGTAGCAGTTGGAGGCAGGGGAGAAGCTGAGGCCTGGCACCATGAGGAGAGCCCAGGAGAGGCTGGTGGTGAAGGCACAGCCCAGCTACAGCAGGGGACCCCAGCGTTTTGGAGATGCCAGTACGGTGGGGTGACCACCAAGGACAGTGCGGCTGTGGAGTGAGGCCTGCCCACGCTGAGAAGACAGCTGTGTGTGCTTGCTGAAGAGGACTGAGACAGAGAAGTGACCCAAGCCCTTTGGAGGGGCCAGAAGGTCATGAGTGAATCTCAGATATTAGACATCTAGTTATTTACAGTGCTGGAGTTCGGGTGTTCTTTGTGCAGATTGTGACTGTGACCCAGTTCTTCCTTTTTGAAGTAAGAAAATATTTAATTTTTTAAAAAATTTTACCATATCCAACAGTTGAGAGACTTTAAACCTCTAAAAAAGACATTTTGGAGTTTTACAGAGACTTTGTGTTTTAAAAGAGAATGGATATTTGTTTGTGTTTTGTTTTTTGAGACAGGGTTCCTCTGTGTCATCCAGGCTGTCCTGGAACTCGCTCTGTAGACCAGGCTGGCCTCGAACTCACAGAGATCCACCTGCCTCTGCCTCCCAAGTGCTGGGATTAAAGGTGTGCATGTCCAGCTGAGACTGGATATTTTTAAGGGGACTGTTAAAGTGTTTGAGTTTATAAGATGGGACGGGGGGAGGGGGACTTTTCAGGCTGTGAAATGCTTTATAATGAGATGTCTTTTCACTGTGCCATCTTGGGGATGAGTGAGAAAGGAAGAGCTGTGGCTTTAATAAAGATAACGGAATTTTCCCAAGGCCTGGCCCTGAGAAGATTCCTCCCAGAGTCCTGGGGAAGATGCTACGTCTGGTGGGGTATCTGAGGGAAAGGAATCTACATACACCATGCTCTTTGTCTGTTTACAGTATTCCTCTGTGCCAAAATTCTATGTCCTCTGTCCCTTCATCTTCCATCTGTCCTTCCTGGCTCCTTACCCCTGGCCCTGATAATCTCTACTACAGATCTGCTTTACCTTCTGTAGAATCTCTGTCTTTCTCTCTCTCTCTGGACACTGGGTTCTGTGTCGCCTCTGGGATTCCACCCCAGTCCTTACTGCACCTGGTTATGTAAAAGGCCCTGTTGTCCTCAATCTCTCTGCCGTGCCCCCAGCCTGAGGGAAGGGGATGGTCTGAGCTTCATTTGCACAAGAAGCGAAGCGATGCATCTACAGCCTGCTTGTTTCCTAGGCTCCGCGAGGGAGTTAGTTACCTGGAGGTTCAGCAGGTCTGAGAAGCTGAACTGTTCGCCAAATGGTCTAGTGATATATGAGTCCACAAGAAATTCATAGCAAGGCGCAGCTGAATGTTAAGGCTGTATAACACCAAACAGTCCGTGATAAATGGCTTCCCATTTAATGGACCCTTGGTAGGTCAAAGTATAGCTTTAATACACAGCTGAATCTCTATTATACATTCTTGCAGCCCACAAGAGCTTAACAGTGATGTGTTTGTGTGTCAAGATGACAAGGAGTCAGTTGTGCTGGCGAGTTTTATGTCAACTTGACACAGACTAGAGTCATCAGAGAGGAGGGAGCCTCAGTTGAGAAAATGGGACTGGGCTGTAGGCAAGCCTGTAGAGCAGGCTTAGCTAGGACAACGTTAACTAGAACACTTGTCTGCAGGCCCACTGGGGGAACTGGAATCAACTGGTGTAACTGCAAAGTCCTGGCTGAGCTGGCTGGCTGAGGAGGATAGAGAGAAACCAAAATGTTTCTAGGAATGCATAATGGTATCACAAAAACAATGTGTTGGTGTCTTAGTTAGGTTACTATTGCGGTGATGAAAACCATGACCAAAAGCAACCTGGGGAGGAAAGGGTTTATCTCCCTCACAGTTCCACATCACTGTTCATCATCAAAAGTACTCAGGGCAGGAACTCAAGCAGGGCAGGAACCTGGAGGCAGGAGCTGATGCAGAGGCCACAGAGGGGGCTGCATCCTGGCTTGCTCATCATGGCTCGCTCTGCTCACTTTCTTGTAACACTAGGGCCATCAGCCCCGGGATGGCCCCACCCACAATGGACTGGACACCAGTCACTAGTTAAGAAAATGCCCTACAGGCTTGCCTACAGCTCTGTCTTATGAAAGCGTTTTCTCAGCTGAGGCTCCTTCCTCCCCGTGACTCTAGCTTGTGTCAGCGCATCGCATGCGGAGACTGGGAAACATAGTTACTGGGCTGGAGAGACAGCGCAGCAGTCAGGAGCACTCACTGTTCTTACACACATAGCTCACAACCCACGGTAAATCCAACGCCCTCTTCTGTCCTCCGAAGGTACTGCATGCACACAGAGTACATTACAAGTCAAGGAGGCACACAGATCCACATAAAAAATTTAATGTGGTTATTATAGGGAGTAGATAATCCAGGGGTCTGTAAAGACAACGACAGTAGTGTGGAATCCCAACATGTAACTTAAACCAAATAGGTCACCTGGTGTAGTAGGGGTGAACAGGGAGAGCCAAGCAGGAGAGGGTGGAGGTTCAGGGTCAGCCCTCAGTACTGAGAGCCTCCTCCTCCTCCTCCTCTCCCCTGCAGGCAGTCCTCGTGGAGCGTCTGGGGCGGCGGATTCTCCTGCTGTCTGGCTACGGCATCTGTGGCTCTGCCTGCCTGGTCCTGACTGTGGCCCTCCTCCTTCAGGTCTGTTTTCACTCCTGCCCTGTGGGTGGGGGGTTGCCATGGGGAGCTCGAGGTCCCAACTGCATGGCTGGATCTCGGTCCTTTCCAGCTGCCTCCTTCCATGGCCAACTGCATTCCCAGTGTTTGTTTGTGAGTGATTTTGCTCCACTGGGCCCACAAATCCAGCTGTAACCCAGATTGGTGCTGCAATGACAGACAGTTGTGAACCACTCGATGTAGATGCTGGGAACTGAACTTGAGTCCTCTAGAAGAGCAACAAATGCTCTCAACCATGGAGCCATCTCTCCAGCCCCTGGACCCTGATTTGTAGATGTAGTCTTGAGACACTCCCCCGCAATGGAGACAGCTGGGCCCAGATCCCTCTTGAAATCCTGCCAGATGTCAAGAGCGCTAAGCCTCAGTGTTCAAAATATCTTGAAGACTAGATCTGGATGACCCTGGAAAGGAAGCAGTTACAATAGGTCCTACAAAATACTTGGGGACGCTGGGCAGTGGTGGCAGTCTCCCAGCACTCACGAGGCAGAGACAAGCAGATTTCTGTGAGTTCAAGGCCAGCCTGGTCTACAAAGTGAGTTCCAGGACAGCCGGAGCTACACAGAGAAACTCTGTCTTGAAAAACCATTAAGAAAATATACAATTGCATGAGTTGGCTGTTTGAAACCTGGAGCTTATGCAGGGACACTTGGCTCAGTCTGGGAGGAAGGGACTGGACCTGCCTGGACTGAATCTACCAGGTTGATCGCAGTCCTCGGGGGAGGACTTGTCCTGGAGGAGGTGGGAATGGGGGGTAGGCTGGGAGTAAGGGGAGGGGGTGGGAGGGGGAAGAATAGGGGAACCCATGGCTGATATGTAGAACTGAATGGTATTGTAAAATTATATTTATATATATATATATAAAGAAATAAAATAGATCAATATCTAAATCCAACCCCCCCCCCAAAAAAGAAAAGAAAATATACATACACACATACATATATACTTGGGGACTTATGTTGGCCTGGCTGGCCAGGACTCGATATATAAACCAGGAGGAAGTAATAGAAGGGAAGAGATCATGTCCCTCTGTCAGAAGCCCTGGTGGCTGTCCATCCTCTGACCCTTCATGGCATCCTACCATGCCATCAACGGCTCCCTTGCAGAATCCATCTTGATTCTCATTGGCTAGCTGGCCACTTAGCTGGGAGCCTGCCATTCCGTTCGGTTTATGCCTGTTAACCTGGTTTTGAATCAGCCACTGAGAGCAGGGAGTGGTCTGCGGCTCCCTTGCCCTAGAAGGTCCCAGAAGGATTTTTCTCTAGATAATGGTCAAATGAGTTGAAATTCCCACCCAGCGACCTCAAGATTGTGCCCCTCCATTGCTCTGTTCCTGAGGGGCTGAGGTCTTCCTGGTCTGTGTTCAGGCATCAGTGGGCTCTGAGTCCACATTTGTGGCATAGAAATAATAGTATCCACACTCAGAGAGGGTCACATGAGGATAAAAGGCAGTCAATTTGTGAATGCGAAGCAGTCTGACTCCAACATGAGGGAAAAGCAGCTCTGTCCAGCCCCACCACCGTTATAGGTAAGGTTGTGGAAGCCTTGAGGAACGGGAATGTTCTGTCTCCGTCCCGATCCTTGTGGCCTCTGTGGGGCTCAGAATTCCTGCAGTGGGAGGGTGGAACCCACGGGTGGACTCAGCTTCCTGTGAGGCTCTTGGCTTGGGCCCCACGGTGCTGCTTCTCCCACAGAGCACAGTCCCTGAGCTGTCTTACCTCGGCATCATCTGCGTCTTCGCCTACATCGTGGGACATTCCATCGGGCCCAGTGAGCTCTTCACACCTGCTTTACCTACCCAGTCTCTAGAGCCTGACTCACATCTGGTGCCTGGGGGATGGGTGGCTGTCTGTCCATCCACCTCTCTCCCACCACCACCCTTCAAACTGCTCATCCTCTCACCTGCACAGCTCCAATGTCCTTTTTTTCTGTTTTGTTTTGTTTTTTATTTGTTTGGGTTTTTGTTTGTTTGTTTGTTTTGGTTTTTTGAGATGAGGTTTCTCTGTGTAGTCTTGGTTGGCCTAGAATTCGCTCTGTAGACCAGGCTGAACTCAAACTCACAGAGATCTCCCTGGCTCTGCCTCACAAGTGCTGGGATTAAAGGCGTGCGCCGCCGCCACCCAGCCTGTTTTGGTTTTTTGAGTCAGATTTGTACTGTGTATCCTAAGCTGGCTTTGAACTCACGGCCCTCCTGCCTTGGCCTCCAAGTGCTAGGATTACAATTGTGTGTTACTCTGCCCAGCTCCAGACCCACTCAATTTTTTAAAATGTATTACCTATTTCATTGATGTATGCATCATGCATACATAATGAGTTCCAGACCAGCCAGGACTACACAGTCCTCATCTACAAGGTGAATTGAAAACCAGCCTGAAAACAAGCTCCTGTCTAAAACATAAATTTATTTAATTTCTTTCTTTCTTTTCTTTTTCTTTCATGTTTTTTTTGTTTTTTGTTTTGTTTTGTTTTGTCTTTTGTTGTTGTTGTTGTTGTTGTTGTTGTTGTTTTTCAAAACAGGATTTCTCTGTGTAGCCCTGGCTCTCCTGGGACTTGCTTTGTAGACCAGGCTAGACTCAAACTCACAGAGAGACCTCTACCTGCCTCTACCTCCCAATTTCTGGGATTAAAGGTGGGCACCAACACTGCCCAATTTGTCTTTTTTTTTTTTACGTTTTATTTAATATTTGTGTGTCTCTGTGCTTGCATACACTGCAGTGCGTATGTAGGGGTCACAGGACAGCTTGTGGAGCTGGTTCTCGTCTTCACTCTGTGAGCCTCAGGGTCAACTCAGGTCCTCAGGCTTGGCAGCTAACACCTTTACACACTGAACCATCTTGCTGGCCCCTAAAAGATATTTCCCCCCCATGGAGGTAGCAACTAGGGGAAAACATAGCTATAGACAATTTAGACGAGACTCCTTCTGGGGGAAATAATGAGGCAGCTGAGGAGAGCGCTGGACTCAAGAAAGGGGTGGCGAGAAGGCATTGCCATCGCCATGCCCATTACAGGGGACAGCAATGTGCAAGCCAGAAGTTCCCAGGGCACAGCAAGCCCCTGACAAGCAAGAACTGCAAAACTGGGCCGATATAGAGCAGGGCTGGAGAGGATTTGCACTGTGAGGACCCTGAGAAGCTTTCCACCCGGTGGACTGCTACAAACCTTCGCTGGCATCCAGTTGAAGAAACAGTGCCAGCTACCACTCCTGGCTCTCGGCCTCTGCTCTAGTCTAGGGGGAAAGATGGAGTTTCTTTTCAGCCCCCAGTCCTGGCAGGGGTGGTCCACACAAGGGACATAAGATGCTCTGTAGCTAGAGTTTTCCTGCCTTGCCCACAGTCAGGACAAATCTTTGTCACCTGCCAGTTCCACAGCTGCTCAGACCCAACCAAGTAAACACAGAGACTTACATTGCTTACAAACTGTATGGCTGTGGCAGGATTCTTGCTAACTGTTCTTATATCTTAAATTAACCCATTTCTACAAATCTATACCTTGCCATGTGGCTTATGGCTTACTGGCTTACCGGCATCTTCACATGCTTCTTGTCCTGGCGGTGGCTGGCAGTGTCTCCTGCTTTCCTGTTCTTTCTTTTCTCCTCTCTGTTAGTCCCGCCTATACTTCCTGCCTAGCCACTGGCCAATCAGTGTTTTATTTATCGACCAATCAGAGTAATTTGACATACAGACCATCCCCCAGCAATGCTCTAAAGGTCTGAAGTTTGAAGTGAGGTCCTAGCGCCTTCAGGACCCTCTGAACCTCCTGTCCTCCCAGGTCCTGTCCCCTCCGTGGTGAGGACAGAGATTGTCCTACAGTCCTCTCGGACAGCTGCACTCACGGTAGATGGAGCTGTGCACTGGCTCACCAACTTCATCGTAGGCTTGGCATTCCCATCCATCCAGGTGAGTGACCCTTTGTGCCATCCTTGGCCACCCCGCCTCACCTCAAGGTAAGTTCCTCTTTTAGGAAGAACACCTCCCGAGGCTAGGGATGTAGTTCAGTTTCTGCCTAGCATGCACAAAGGCTTGGGTTTGATCCCCAGCACAGCATAAACTGTGTATGGTGGTACAGGCCTGTAAAACCAGCACTTGGAAGGTGGAGACAGGAGGATCAGACGTTCAGGACCATCCTTAACTACATAGAGTTTGAGGCCAACCTGGGATACATGAACTCTTGTCTCAAAACACAGCAATAATGTCCCCAGCATCTACCAACTCAAAGCTACCAAAGTAGCTCTTAGGTGCTCCATGTGAGGCTTGCTTCGGTCCAGTTCTTTTTATTTACTTATTTCCGGTGCTGGCCATCCCACCCAGAACCTAACATGTACGATAGGCAATGCCCTCGCACTGCACGGTATCTCCAACCTGGAACTCTTAATCCTCCTGCCTCAGCATCCATAGTGCTGGGATGAAAGCACATGCCACGGCACCCAATTTGAAATTCTTTAGTATGCCATGCCCCGCTTATAGAGGGGGTTGCACCTCTGAGTTGTTGGAATTGGCTCTTTGTTAAAGATCAAAAATGATAGTGTCCAAAGAAGAGCACACCCCTGTCACCTCCCTCCTCTGAGTCAGCCAGACCCCAGACTTCCAGTGTGGGAAGGACCCAGAGCCTATGATGGCCCTGAGAGCCAAACACTAAAGCTGCCTTTTGGAGGCTAGGGATGGGCCCAGTTTTCCTGCTGTCTTTTTCCTCTGGGAGTGGAATAAAATTGGCCACGAAGAAAATCCCTGTGACTCACAGAGGCACCAAGTATGTTGTCTGAAGGGTCTCTGCCCCTTGTCCCCTCTGCTCTAGGTGGCCATCGGGGCTTACAGTTTTCTCATCTTCACTGTTCTCTGCATCCTCACGGCTGCTTACATCTACGTGGTAATTCCTGAAACCAAGGGCAAGACATTTGTGGAGATAAACTGCGCTTTTGCCAAGAGAAATGGAGTGGAGTTTCCAGAAGAGAAAGACGTGACGATGGCCGAGCCTCACACTCCCTCTCTGCCTAGCAAGCAAACATCCTTTTGATGGCTCTGTGGACCCACGTGTACTCAGGCTTCCTTCGCTGAGAAGGACACTTGGGGACCAAGCCTTCAGAGAGGGTAACAGCTCTGAGACTTTGGTGTCCCCATAGCAACTGGAAGACTTTGGAAAACACAGCACTGATTTTCTTGACAAGTGGTTAGCTTGCTAACCATGAGAGGGACGGTGTAGATGGATAGGACCTGATTCTCTGATTCTATATTAATTCCAAAACTTGCATGAGGTATGCATGCATTTTTTTAAGATAAAGTTTTACAAGTTCAGGAGAGTCTTAGCTTCATGTTACTATAACAAAATAACTGAGGCAACTAGCCGATAAAAAGAGAAAAAAAAGATGATTTGGGCTCTTGTTCCTCAGGTTCCAGTCCAAGACTGGGTAGACCCACGTCTTTAGGTCTCTGGCAAATATGACCCACCATGGTGAAAGGGAGTGGTAGAGCAGACTGCTTACATCATGATCCAGGAAGTGGAGAGACGCAAAGTCCCCTCCAGAACACTCCACAATAATCTAGAGACCCCCTACTGGATCCACCTCTCAAGAGTTCTGCCCCCTCCCAGCAGCCAGTGCGATGGGCTGAAGACCCAGCTTTCAACACATAAACCTTTGGGGACACTCGTCCAAACCATAATGTGCTATGGAGGGGTGGGAGATGGCCCAATCAGCTAAGTGCATGCCATACAAGCCTGGGCATGCTACGCTTACATAAACGGTCCTGTGTGGTATGTGCTTGTAACCTCAGCACTGGGGAAGCAGAGACAGCTCTGGAAGCTCGCTGGTCAGCCAGCCTAGCCTAATCAGGGAACCCGGGGTCCCAGTGGTAGACCCTGTCTCCAGAAACAAGGTGGACCGTGTCTGAGGAAAAATGACATCTGAGGTCATCCTCTGCCTCCACATGTGTGCACACACAAATGCAGGTCATCCTCTGGCTTCCACATGTGTGCACACACAAATGCAGGTCATCCTGTGTCTTCCACATGTATGCACACACAAATGCAGGTCCACTTGCCCCCACATGAACCACACACAC
The DNA here is from genome assembly GCF_049852395.1 of Peromyscus maniculatus bairdii. Taxonomy (NCBI): domain Eukaryota; kingdom Metazoa; phylum Chordata; class Mammalia; order Rodentia; family Cricetidae; genus Peromyscus; species Peromyscus maniculatus. Next base: position 167,230,719 of record NC_134853.1, read on the forward strand.
ACATTTAAAAACCCAATGATTGATGTAGAGCTCTGAATTCCAGTGTTTGGTTAGCAAATGAAAGGAACTAAAAGTCAAGATTATAGATGTCACCACCTTCCCATGAGGTGGCTCCCTGTCCCATCTGTGACCAGAGATCACATAACTATTCTAGTCAGTGTTAGTGGCAGCTGGGCAACGGAGCAACACCTACAGCCAATGTTTATTCTCTGTGTGTGTGTGTGTGCGTGCGCGCGTGCGCGCGCACACACACACACACACACACACACACACAAGTCTGTAGAAGCCGGAAGAGGGCATCAGATCCCCCTGGAGCTGGAGCTAAAGGTGGTGGTAGACTGCCCAATATGGGTGCTGGGAACAAATAGCAATTTCTGTTCCTCACTGATAGCCATCTCTCCAGCATCCCTCCCCCAAGACACCACACACACACACACACTGCACAGACACAATCATGCACAGAGAGACACACACAGCCAATTTTAGAAAACCATCAGTCCAAGGAGATGATCTCCCCATAGTAGACCAGCTGATGTCCTCCTTAAGAACAAGGTGAGCCCAAACACATGTAAACAACTAAATTTTGAGAGCCATGAATGACAGAAGACTAGACTCCCCAACAATGTCCTGGGACAATTATATCAAGTTGCAAAAAAATTAAGAACTTTTAAAAATTTTTAAATTCTGTTGATTTATTATGAGTGGGGTGGGAGTGTGTGTGGAGGTCAAAGAACACTTTGTGGGTCAGTTCTCTCCTTCCACCTTAAGGTGGGTTTTGAGAATTGAACTCAATTTCCCAGTCCTTCACAGCAAGCCCATCTATCTGCTGAGCCATCTCAATGGCCCAGAAGATGAACTTTTTTTTTTTCAGGGTCTCACTGTGTAGCTCTGGCTGGCCTGGAATTCACTCTGTAGACCAGGCTGGACTCAAAGTCATAGAGATTCACCTGCCTCTGCCTCTCAAGTGCTGGGATTAAAGACATGCACCACAGTGTCCAGCAGAAGATGAAAAATTTTAACTATCCCCATATCACATGTTCACATCAGCTCAAGCTGGATCACATACATAGATTAAAACTTTCCTATTGCTTTTTTGAGATGGTCCAGACTGGGCTGCAGAGTGAATTCCAGGCCAGCCAGGGCTGCACAGAAAGAAGCTGTTAAAAAAGAAAAAAATGCTGGGTGGTGGTGGCACGCACCTTCAATCCCAGCACCCAGGCAGAGGCAGGAGATCAGCCAAGACAGTTACACAGAGAAACCCTGTCTCAAAGAAAACAGTCAGGAAGGGTGTCACACGCCTTTCATCCCAGCACTGTGGAGGCAGAGGCAGGTGGATCTCTAAGCTCAGGGCCACTCAAAACAAAAATTGAAATAAACTAATTATACATACTCTATTATTTCAATTATATAAAGTTCCCAAACATGTAAGATAATCTGTGCTGACAGAAAACAGGTGTGTAGTTCCCAGGGGACCTTTTGGGGTGACAGAAACGTTCATTATCCAGGCCATTAAGGTAACAGCACTTGCCATGCAAGCCTGACAACCTGAGCTTGGTCCCCGAAGTCACATTAAGGTGGGAGGAGATAAGCTACTCACAAAGTTGACCCTCCCACCACCTGCCCCAGAGGTGCTGCCCACTCTGAGGTCAAGGTTCCGATGGTACTTAGCTCAGTGCCTTGTAAGCACCCTCTGAGGTCAAGGTTCTAATGGTACTTAGCTTGGTGCCTCGTAAGCACTTCTAGCAGGTGTCCCTAAGTGTCACTCGGCGGGGGGGGGGGTGTTCATTCTGGGGTCCGCTGGCTCCATGTTCTAATAGCTGCAACCTTTCCTCACGTCGGCGCAACAGCGTGCTGTCCTGAGGTTGGGTACTAAGCTAGGTCACCACCCACATCTCCTTTGGAGGTGAAGCCCAGGTCTTTGCACTTTGCTCTGGAACTCCGACTCTCTGTCCTTGTGCCCAAGCCCAGGGTCTACCAGAGATGTGACTGTGGGTACAGAGCTTCCACAGGTCAGGGGACCCACAGCCTGGGCCTCCCTGAGGCCTGCAGATCTCCTGGGGGTCAAGAAGGGTGAGGGGCTGGGAGTCGGGGCTGGCTGGCTGCAGTGTCAGCAAGGTCTGGGTCTGGTAGCCGACTGCTGAGGATGCATGATAACCGTGGGTCTGTGTGAGGCCCTGGGTCCTCCAGAAAGGCTCTCACTGCAGAGTTGGTGATGGGCTGCTCCCAATGCCAGTCTGCATGACAGTGTGTTGCGCAGTGGGTGTTCAGTGTGTTCCACAATAGGATCATTGCAGGGCAGTTCCATTTGGTAAAATGCTCTCTGGGTGAGGCCCCAAACTCCCTTATTAGTGTCCTTTCCTGGTGCTATGATAAAATACCCTAACAAAAGCAAGTTAAAGGGAGGGTTTTGCTTTGGCTCACAGTGTGAGCACGTAGTTTATGCTACTGGTGAAGTCCCAGCAGCAGGAGCAGGAGGCGGCTGGTATGGAGCATCCACAGTCAGGAAGCACAGTCCGCTGCTGGTGCCTCATTAGTCTGGCAGTTAGGGTAGGGTCTTCCCACCTCAGCTAACCTAATCTAGACATCTCTCACAGATGTGCTCAGAGTGTGTCTCCTAGGAGATTCTGGATCCAACCAGATCCTAGCTGACAGTATTAGTCACCCCAACTCCCTTCTTAGGGACAGAGGAGACCTTGTCCAGGTGTCCCGCTTGGGGTGGGGGGTGGGGATATCCAGCTGGAGGGAGTCCTGCCCCAACAGGCAGCTAAGAGAAACAGTTAGCTGCAGGATGGGCTACACAACCAGTTTAACAAAGGCCAAGACAGGTTAGCTAGGACAGCCTGACCTTTGGTTCCTATGATAGAGTTGGTAGTCTCTACGGGATTCTCCATCAAGGAGAGCAGAGTCTAGTTCAGCAGTTCTCAACCTGTGGGTCTCGACCCCTCCAGGGGTCAAATGACCCTTTCACAGGGGTCGAATATCAGATATCCAGATATTTACATCTGATTCATAACAGTAGCAACATTATGAAGTAGCAATGAAAATAATTTTATGGTTGGGGGTCGCCACAGCATGAGGAACTGTGTGAAAGGGTGGCAGCCTTAGGAAGGTTGAGAACCACTGCTCTAGTTAAACCCGAATTGACCTCAGCAGGAACACAAGATGGAGGAACCTTGGCACTGTCTTGCCTTGTCATTTTTGCACCCTTCCCTTCCCGAAATCTCACTGTGCCTCTGAGACAGACAGACCCAGTGATGCACACCCATTATCCCAGCACTCAGGAGGCAGAGGCAGCAGGATCAGGAGTTCAAGGCTGGCCTGAGCAGCTTAGCAAGAGTGTCTCAAAACACATGTTCCTCATTGTCGTTCAGTTTGTGTTTGACATCCAGAGAGATTCCACCACCTCTGTCATCACCAGTGCCTGGGGTCCCGTCCTCAGCTGCGCCCTGGGACCTGCTGGTCAATGGCGTCTTCAGACTGGGATTCTTCTCACTGGCACTGTGACCATTTACACCTGTGCACTGGTGAGCGGACTGACTTGTGACTCTGCATAAAAGAGGCCTCGGCCCTTCTGTCTCGGAGGGACATGTCCCACACCGTCGGCCATAGTGGGAACAGCAGAAGGTGGGGGCCCTGGACCCCGTTTCTCACCCCTTTCCTCACTTGTTTCCATCCTCAAACCAAAAAGCGCCAGTCTCCTTCCCGGGGACTGGGGACCAGACTCAGTCAACAAAGCGCTTGCCATGAGAACCCAAGTTCTGTCCCCAGTTCCTATATAAACAGCCAGGCATGGGCTGGGGGTGCGGCTCAGTGGGTAAAACCACCAGCTACCCCCACCTACCCCCCCGTCCCCCCCCCCCCCCCGTATCCACATGGTAAATGGGAAGAACTGGCTCCCAAAATTCGTCCTCTGACCTCCACACTCACACCACAGCACACCCTCAGACATGCACGAACACGCACACACCAAAATGTAATAAAGTAATTATAAATAAAAGATAAAAACTAAAAGCCAGGGACTACAGCATCTGCACTCTGCTGAGGAGGCAGACACAAGAGTTGCTGGGAGTCGATGGAGGGAAGCTTAGCCTAGTCAGTGAGCGCAGGTCCAGTGAGAGAGCAACTCAGGGCGGGAGTGACTGAGGAAGGGACCCAGTGTGACCTAAGGCCCCACATCCATGTGTGCAAACACACACAGGGGGACCTAAGGCCCCACATCCACGTGTGCAAACACACACAAGGGGGACCTAAGGCCCCACATGCACGTATGAAAACACACACAGTGGGGGGACCTAAGGCCCCACATGCACGTGTGCAAACACACACACACGGGGAACCTAAGGCCCCACATGCACGTGTGCAAACACACACACACATGGGGGACCTAAGGCCCCACATGCACGTGTGCAAACACACACACACGGGGGACCTAAGGCCCCACATGCACATGTGCAAACACACACAGGGGGACCTAAGGCCCCACATGCACGTGTGCAAACACACACACACACACGGGGGGGGCCTAAGGCCCCCACATGCACGTGTGCAAACACACACGGGGGGGGACCTAAGGCCCCCACATGCACGTGTGCAAACACACACACACACGGGGGGGACCTAAGGCCCCCACATGCACATGTGTAAACACACACAGGGGGAACCTAGGCCCCCACATTCATGTGTGCAAACACACACAGGGGGACCTAAGGCCCCACATGCACGTGTGCAAACACACACGGGGGGGACCTAAGGCCCCACATGCACGTGTGCAAACACACACAGGGGGAACCTAGGCCCCCACATGCACGTGTGCAAACACACACAGGGGGAACCTAGGCCCCCACATTCACGTGTGCAAACACACACATAGGGGGAGCACATGCTGCTTTCAGTGACAAGTCTTTAGGGGAACGTTTATATGTTTATTCGATTTCTTTTCCTCCTCCTCCATTTTCTTAGGTGATTTGTGTGTATGTGAGACAGAGAGACAGGGTCTCACGCAGTCCAGACTAGCCTAGAACTCACTATGCAGCCACGGATGACCTCGGGCTCTGATCCTCGAAGCGCCTGTCTCCCAAGTGCTGGGATTACAGGATGACTCACCATCCTCAGGATTTGCTGGATAGTTTAAGCAACAGACATGATTTTTCATGATTAAGTTTCTTATGATGGGTATTTTAAAATAATAATGTTTTATATATTAATAGTGCCTGTATTAAACATCTCAAAAATTTTTGGTTATTTCTAATATCATCTGCCTTATCTATTTATTCAGAGATCCACGTGGCTCCCCAAGGAGTGTTGTGATTGCTCCTGTCGGACACCTGGAGGGGCCATTGAGCTGAGTTTTTCCTTTCCTGGGGGGGGGGGGAGGAGAGACAGAGAGACAGAGAGACAGAGAGAGTTATGTAATTATATGAGTTTGAATCCAGAAGCCAGAGGAGGGCCAGTTGTTTCTTATGAATGTCCACCTTGTCCCTCCTCTGGTGTCTGAATCCTGACTCAGTCTACCATAAAGATGGATAGTCCTGATGGAGGCTGAGGGTATATGAAGCGCAATAGAATCTGTGCTTAGCATGTGTGATGTTCTTGATCCCATTCCTAGCACACATAATAAAAAAAAAAAATCAAACCAAGTCAAAATATCAAAAAGCAGCACCCATATAAAACAGCTTTTAGCAAGGCAGGGCCTCCACTGTGGGGCCAGGCTGTCTTATTCCATGAGCCCCCGCTTCAGGGTTCCCCAGCAGGCAGAAGTTTCTATGCCAATCTTTTCTTCCATTCTGAGCTGAGCCCTCCAGCAGAGAGAAGGGGACATTGGAGGAAGGTGACCTCGGCTCTGATGACAGAGATCAGCTGTGCTGAGGCCAGACCTCATGGAGTTTTCAGCTATGACCATCAGTGGGTTCTCTATGTTATACACCATGTCACATATGGGAGGTTTGTTCTTGTATAATATTAGGAGAACCAGCCTTAATATTACACATCCCAGGGGCTCAGGAGAGAGAACTACTAACGGCGAGGACTGTTTTCAGGAAAGAGAATCTCAGCACACCAAGCTCTATAGTCCACTTGCTTTAATTCCTCTGGTATAACATCCTTTATACACAGCTTCAGTTCTGTTCTCGTGCCTAGCTCCTTTCTTGCCTGATTTCTCTCTATACTTATCTATTGATCCCTCTAAGTTCTGTCTTAATTCTCTCATCTTAACTCTGCCTCATCTAGGTCCTTTTCACCTTGTTCTTGCCCAGCTAGGACTTCCCCATCTGGCTCTTCCTCATCTTCCATCTCATTCCTCTAGAACTCTCTTTTAGCCCTTCAATCTAGTTCTTCCCCATCTCAGTTTGTTCCTCTCAAGTTCTTACCCATCTAGTTCTTCCATTCTCTTTTCTCGTTTCCATCCTTCATGCCCTGGAAGTCAAGCTTCCAGAGTCAAAAGGAGGGTGATAAGAATCACATTGAGAGGCAATAACCGTTAATTATCATTTGCAACCCCAAAGGGAAGTGACCAATGGGGAAATGAATTAACTAAAGGCTAAATTCAGGTAATATCTAAGAAGAGGGATCTTAAGTGCTCAACTATAGTCTTAAATGTGATTAGTAGAAAATGTTAAGAATCTCTAAGTTGCTAGGTTGATGGAAGAAAATAAAACTGTCTACTTTTTTCCTGTGGCTCCCTCCTATCTGTCCAAGCTATCTGCCATTTTTCTACAGGGTGGGGGAAAGTGTGCTCAGTTGCTAAGCAACCTGTGTACAGCTAGATGCCTCTGGTGATACTTAAAGGGAGATCTGGAACTGGAGGTAAGATTTGGGAAAGGAGGAAGTAAAGCTTATCTGGCACATCCGCCAGGCCTTCTCAAACAGATAGCCCGGATGCTTAAGTCTGTTCTTAGAGAGTACAGAGGTATATCTGATAAAGTACTTTCCTCCAGCTGGGGATGGACCTGACTGGATGCTGCCAATGGTGATAATTACTGGGAGGCTTGAACTGGGGTTCTGGCTGAGCATAGCTGTCAGCACAGAAAGTTATCTAAATATTCCTAGAAGTGGTTAGGTAAGGAGTTAAAGGTCTATAAAGTTAGTAAGGCTGTAAGAAAGGAGGGTCCGAGCTAAATTGTGCAAAGCTATTACTTAACGTCTACCTGGCCTAGGCGGTGTCTCCTTGTGGAATTTATCTTAAATCAGGAGACTTGCATGTGGACTGTTATTACTGCTAGTCCTTGAAAGTGGCCAAGGGAGATATCTGATTCCAGAGAAAGCCTTTCCTGAGGCTGTTCTCCAAATACCTGGAATGTGTATGTCCAGAGAGTGATCAGTCCACACTGTTAGCCCTTCTTAAGGAAAAGTCAATTGGGAAAACTATGAAGGCACACATGATTTTCATAACAGAAGACAGCTGATATATAACAAGCCAAGTAACACCAAAGGCTCCTTGGAATTTGGCTTCCTCTGGAGGAATTCCCTGATCCCTCCAGGTAGTGACTTTGCCATAACCAGCTGAGTTCTTATGATAGATTCCTGTGGCCTGCAGCAATTTGTTTGGGTTGATTTGGCTTGATGAGGGTGAGGTATATTCCTAATGTGGCTCTCCAGCATGCTGATGCTGCACCTGGGGGCAGCATATTTTAGTTTACTAGAGACTCATGAGTTGTGGGTCTCCATCTCTCAGCAGCACAGCGTAGTTTTGACTTGCTGTGTTCTTTAAGGCAATATTTTATCTGAACCTTTTGCACCCCTAATCCCAGCTCTCGGGAGGCTAAAGCAGGAGGTTCACTTGAGATCAAGTAAGATTTCATCTGAACTGGGGCGGGGGGCCCTGCCTTTAATCCCAGCACTCAGGGGACAGAGGCAGGCAGATGTCTGTGAGTTCAAGGCCAGCATGATCTACAGAGTGAGTTCTGGGACAGCTAGGGTTATACAGAGGAACCCTGTCTTGAAAAAAAAAAATAAAACAAGAAAAGGCTGGTGCTGGAGACAGACCTTAGCAATTAAGAGCACTGCTGTTCTTCCAGAGGACCTAGGTTTGAGTCCCAGCACCCACAGCTCACAACTTGTCTGTGACTCCAGTTCCAGGGGATCTGATACCCTCTTCTGGCCTTAGCAGGCACTGCACACATGAGGTACATAGACCAAAGCACTACACACACGAAATAAAAATAAATCTCAAAATACATATACATATGTACATATATGTGTGTATATATGTATATTTAATGTCTGTTTCTAGAAACATAAAACCCTGATGAAGGCCAAGGTGTAGTCAGTGGTGGAGCATGTGATGAGCATAAGGTCCTGGGTTCTGTCCCCTGCACCAAAGCATCAACATTTGTTGGTTTGTTTGCCTGGGGGTGACGGTTAATATCAGTGTGATTGTTAATCACACAGTCTTGGTGGTCAACTCCACACACCTGCAAAGAGGGAGCCTCGTTTAAAGACTGCCTCTCTCCCTTGGCCTGTGGGCGCGTCTGTGGGGCATGTTCTTGAATTGATGGGAAGGGCCTAGCCCACTGTGGCAGGTGGCCCTGGGTTGTATAAAGAATCTAAGTGAGCAGCAGCAGGAAGTTAAGCCTTAAGCGTGTTCCTCTGTGCTTTCTGCTTCGAGCTCCTGCCTTGATTTCTCTCGATGAACTGTAAATAAACCCTTTCCTCCCACCGCTGGTTTTGGTCCTAATGTGTAGATGTAACCAACCGTCTTATTAAATAAGAAACACAGAAACAATGTAAAAGAGAAAGCCGAGAAGTCAGAGCTCAGAGCTAAAATCTCACCCTTCCTCCTGCTGTCCCAGCTTCGCGAAAAGAGACCTACCTCCTGTCGGTTCGTTTTTTTAAAGTATGTTGTTCTGCCTTCTCATTGGTTGTAAACCCAAACACATGACTGCCTCGTCACTGTCTGAATGTACAGCCCCCTAGGTCTTAAAGGCATATGTCTCCAATGCTGGCTGTATCCCTGAACACACAGAGATCTTATGGGATTAAAGGCGTGTGCCACCACCGCCACACTCTTGCTATGGCTCTAATAGCTCTGACCCTGAACACACAGATATCTATGGGATTAAAGGCGTGTGCCACCACCGCCCGGCTCTTGCTATGGCTCTAATAGCTCTGACCCCCGGACAACTTTATTTATTAACATACAATCAAAATAATATTTCAGTACAATTAGATTAACACCACATTTCCCCTTTTCTATTTTAATAAAAAGAAAAAAAAGAAAAAGGTTATAACTAACAAAAGAAAAACTATATACAAAAGTACAATAACTATATACAATATATACAAGTAATAAATACCTAAACAGGTATTTGACAAATCAGAGAAAATAATTCCATTATCTATCCTATTTTGGTAAATCCAAGATGTATCTAATGCACTTTCTATCCTAATTAATTTTCAACTATAACTAACTAATCTTCAACCATAACTAACTAATCTTCAACTCCCTCAGAGACCCAAGAAGGGAATAATAGTAGCTAACAAAAATAAAAACAGGAAGTGCATGCAAGCAACTTCCAAAAAATTTTGTGAGTTGACAGAAACAGCCAGCTGCCTGGGCAGTCACCTGAGGTTTCTCCACGGTGTTGGGGCATCATCTTCAGCCTATAGGCTTAGTGTATCTGACAGACTCATTTGTGAAGTAGGATGTACACAAGGTCAACAGTTCAACCTCACATTGGGTGAGAGCAGTCCACGTACCAGAAACACCTGAATTCCACTAGTGTCCTGTCATGATTCAGGATTTTAAATTCTGGAAATTGTTGACAGTTTTTGAATTCAGCTGTCCATTCTTCTTGGCTGTGTATATATGGCTTCATCTCAGCATCCCCTTCTTCTCCACATCCCTCTATTAAATGCCAGTCTACTTTTGAGAGGCATGAGCTTTCAGCTGCTGTTCCATTGTACAACAGAATCCATCGGCCCTCTGCCTGTTAAGCTGCCTTCGAAGAAAAGGGCACCGTACCTTTTCCGGATGCGAAGGCCACTTCAGGGATGGGGCCATATTGTCCTGGCCTCAGAAGATGCCTTTTGATAAAGCCATAACCACACTTGTTTTGGCAAGAATCAGTAGTCCCTTGTTTCGTGATCTGTCTGTCCATTTTGTCCTGTTGATTCGAGGATACTTTGTTGTCCAGTGGCTAACTTTTGCCAGAATGAAAGTTGACTCCATATGCAGTTTCTTCAATGCCCATATTTTCTCTAAAGTAGATTGGTACTGCCAGGAGCCGACATGTCTCAAAAAAGAAAAATTTTCTAAGTTATTAAAACATTTTAAATGCCATATTCTGTAGATCTCTGAAGGGTTTGAAGATGACCTGTCTAAAACATCTCTGCTCAATTTTTAAAACATATCTAATATGACTACAAGTTCTATGATAATGTCTAACTACTAGCTTTCATTTCTTTATATCCTAATAGTTGATAATAATAACATTCAAGGATCAGAAATTTGCATTACATTGTTAAATGGATGGAATAAATACAATTAGAAATATACATATAGCATTTTCTAACAATATCAGTTTCAAATTTGTGTACAATATAAAACAATTCAATCCAATGTAAAGTATTTAAAACTAGTAATTGTCTTTTTCTTTTCTTTCTTTCTCTTTTTTTTTTTTAAACAAGAACCTTGGCCGGGCGTTGGTGGCGCACGCCTTTAATCCCAGCACTCGGGAGGCAGAGGCAGGCGGATCTCTGTGAGTTCGAGGCCAGCCTGGGCTACCAAGTGAGCTCCAGGAAAGGCTCAAAGCTACACAGAGAAACCCTGTCTCGAAAAACCAAAAAAAAAAAAAAAAAAAAACAAGAACCTTAAATCTAATCTCCTTTGCTTAGCCTTTTTCTTAGCCCTTGACAATAACTTGTAACCAACCCCCCTAAATACTGAAAATTATCCCAGACCCAAAACCCATTAAAAAGACCAAAAAACCACCCGCCCCACACCACCTCTTTGGGAATGTGGGCGTCGTATTCTTAAAATTGCTTCCTGCTGGGTATGGGCGAAGTTTTCTTTATCCTGAAAGAAAAATTTTAGGTTAATTGTCAAATTCTAGGAGAGGTAACTATATCCTTCATTATCCAGTCTGTGTATAATGCCAAAGTTCAGGGTTTATCTCAAGTCCTTATTCAAGTAGTCTTTGAGACTGGATCATCTCAGCTAGTCATCTCAAAATTGCTCTGAGCATCTTATAGTTCAAAGATCTATGGATGATGTTTGTCAGCTTAATGATATTATTATTGTCCACGTGGAATTGTTGTTGTTGTGGGGCCCCATCTTCTTTCTGGAGACTTCAGTTGATGTTAGGCCTGGCCATGATTTCCTGCAGAAAACTGATAAGAGACTCGAACACAAAAACATATATATGCAGCTAGCCTTTTTTCTAGAATTAGTTAGTACTCTATGTGACCATTCATGTCTTAACAAAGTTTAAAATGTATATATATATATTAATCTTGTAAATTTTGATATAAAATTTATACTTTGAGAAAAGTTTAAAGAATCAGAATAGAATCAAAGAGTTGAGATTAGTAATAGAATAGTCCCTTAATTAATTTTGCTTTTGTCCTGTACCATAGCAGAAGATGGCTCTTATTCTGGCATGATACAGGGAGTTTGCATTTTCCTTTTAACAACATGCTTGATTTTAAAGAAGGAGAGAGCCATTCTCCAACTCCAAAGTCAGCTTTAAATTTTAATTGAACTGGGACTATTAGAAAACCAAGAGTGTTAAATCTTTAGAGAAAAGCAGAAACAAACATTTAGGAAGACATAAAATTTTTTTTTAGATAATATATACCCATACACCGTTTCACTCTGTTTCTTGGGATAGATGATTTGTCCCTTTTCTTCAGTTGTCTCATTTGTCCAGTGTTCTTCAGATTCCTTAACCTTCATTCTCCTAAAAGACAAAAACAAAAACCTTTCCCCAAGACTAATTTTGGGGATGTTTCCTTTTGACAAGTTATTATCTGATTAAATGAAAAGGCATGTGTTATTGATACAAGTTAGTTTAAATTGGATGTTCATGCTGGTTGATGAACTGTCACCTCCTCAATTAAGAGGTCTCTCTTGTTCAAATCGAACCTTTATCAATTTTGATGGTACCCACAGCTTATCTTCTCCTGTAGAAACAAAAGCAAAACCTCGTCCCCAATGTAATACATACCCTGATTTCCATTCTGAGGTCAGCACATCCTTAAAGTATATAGGCTGATTTAATTCTGTAGTTTTTTCTATTATCCAATGTCTCTCTGCAGCTGTTGTTCCTTTCTCATTGGCATTCAGAAAATTCAAAGTTAGAAGAGCATTATGCAGTCTATTTCTGGGGGTTTTTGTTACCCATTTCTGTTTATTTAGCATATCCTTTAGAGTTCTGTTTGATCTTTCTATAACTGCTTGACCTGTAGGATTATGTGGTATGCCTGTAATATGCTTTATATTGTAATAAGCAAAAAACTGTTTCATTTTAACAGAGACATATGATGGAGCATTGTCAGTTTTGATTTGTGCAGGTATACCCATGATGGCCATAACTTCTAGCAAATGAGTGATTACAGAATCAGCTTTTTCAGAACTCAAAGCAGTTGCCCATTGAAATCCTGAATAAGTATCGATAGTGTGGTGTACATATTTCAATTTTCCAAATTCTGCAGTCCATCTGCCAGATTTCATTTCTCTGAGTACCCTTTGGGTTACATCCTGCTGGTAATGGCGTCTGATTGTAGAAGGAACAAGTAGGACATTTCTTTACTATTTCTTTGGCTTGTTGCCAGGTTATGGAAAAATCCTTTTTTAAACCTTTACTATTAACGTGATGTTTTTTATGAAATTCTGAGGCCTCCAGCACATTTCCTATCAATAATTTATCAATTTCATCATTGCCTTGTGCTAGAGGGCCGGGCAGACCAGTATGGGATCGAATGTGAGTTATATATAAAGGATGATTCCTTTTCCTGATTGTATCTTGTAATTGAATAAATAGTGAAGTTAATTCTGAAGCATCAGGGATAAATTCTGCAGTCTCAATATGTAACACCACTCTTTCAGCATACTGAGAGTCAGTTACTATGTTGAGAGGTTCTGAAAAATCCATTAATACCAACAGAATAGCATACAATTCTGATTTTTGAACTGAATTATACGGACTTTGAACCACTTTACTTAAATTTTCTGATTTGTAACCTGCCTTTCCTTCTTTGTTGGCATCTGTATAAAATGTACGAACTCCAGATATGGGTTTTTGCCGTACAATTCGAGGCAAGATCCAATCAGCTCTCTTTATAAGATCAATTCTATTGCTTTTGGGATATTTGCTGTTAATTTCTCCCAAAAAATTACTGCAAGCTCTTTGCCAAGGTTCACTTTCTGTCCATAATTTTTCAATGTCCTCCTTAGTTAATGGTACGACAATTTCTGCTGGGTCTATGCCTGCTAATTGACGAAGTCTCATTTTTCCTTTATAAATCAAGTCAGAGATTTTTTCCACATAAGTTTTTAATTTTTTATTTGGTTTATTTGGTAAAAATATCCATTCCAATATAATATCTTCCCTCTGCATTAATATTCCAGTAGGAGAACTCCTAGAAGGTAAGATAACCAAAATGCAATCCAGCTTTGGATCAATACGATTCACGTGTCCTTCATGCACTTTCTTTTCTACCAAGGCTAATTCTTTCTCAGCTTCAGGTGATAATTCTCTTGGACTATTTAAGTCCTTGTCACCTTCTAAGGTTTTGAACAAATTAGTCAGTTCATCATTTTTTACCCCAACAATAGTTCGTAGATGAGAAATATCTCCAAATAATCTTTGAAAGTCATTAAGAGTCTGTAGTCTATCTCTCCGAATTTGCACATTTTGGGGTCTAATTTTTTGTAGCTCTATTTTATATCCTAAATAATTAATAGAATCTCCTCTTTGTATCTTTTCAGGAGCAATTTGTAATCCCCAGCGAGGCAAAATTTTCTTTACTTCTTCAAACATTATTTCTAAAGTATCTGCATTTGAGTCAGCTAGTAAAATATCGTCCATATAATGATAAATTATAGATTTAGGAAATTTTTTACGTATCACTTCCAATGGCTGTTGTACAAAATATTGGCACAGAGTTGGGCTATTCAACATTCCCTGTGGGAGGACCCTCCATTGAAATCTTTTAACCGGTTGAGAATTATTATAAGTAGGCACTGTAAAAGCAAATCTTTCTTTGTCTTTTTCTTGTAAGGGTATTGAAAAGAAACAGTCTTTTAAATCAATAACTATGAGAGGCCATCCTTTTGGTAACAGAGTAGGCAAAGGCATCCCAGATTGTAGAGAGCCCATTGGCTGAATTACTTTGTTAATTGCTCTAAGGTCTGTTACCATTCTCCATTTACCAGATTTCTTTTTAATAACAAATACAGGAGAATTCCAAGGGCTGGTTGATTCTTCAATATGCTGAGCATTTAACTGTTCTTCTACCAGCTCTTCTAAAGCCTGGAGTTTCTCTGTTGTTAAAGGCCATTGCTGGACCCATACAGGCTTGTCTGTTAACCATTTTAAAGGTAGAGCTGTTGGTGTCTTTGGAAGATCATCAGTTATTGTGCCCTGTTCTTGTATAATATGGATGGCTGGTGACCACTCATTAGAACAATATCTTCTAATATTTCTCTCAGTAACATGTGCTAGTTTATGATTTGTTTCTGAGATTGGAGGGATGTTAATCTGAGTATTCCATTGTTGCAACAAGTCTCGACCCCACAGGTTCATAGTTATGTTAGCCACATATGGTTTTAATTTTCCTCTCTGTCCTTCTGGACCTATACATTCGAGCCATCTTGCACTCTGTTTCACCTGAGATAATGTCCCAATTCCTAACAGTTGAACGTTTACCTCCTGAAGAGGCCAAGTTGGATGCCAAAATTCTGGTGCAATTATGGTAACGTCCGCACCTGTGTCTACCAGACCAGACAACAAAACACCATTTATTTTTATCGTTAATTTTGGTCTTTGTTCATTAATAGAAGTTTGCCAAAAAATTTTCTTTATGTTTTCTCCTGAATTTTCTATTCTCTCTGTTTCATCATTCTGACCAGCATGATTTATTCCAATAGGCGTTTGGTTATTTAATCGCTCTCCAGAGCAGGCATTTCCTCTATGGCTGCCGGAAAGGTTTGAACTGGATTTGCACTGGGGGCCTGCCTGAGGCCCCTCTGGGAGTTTCCCGAAGACTGAGGCAAAGGATTACCCTGTCTGTCCTTTGTTGATCTACATTCGTTGGTCCAGTGTTTTCCCTTACCACACCTTCTGCATACTCCAGAAGGAAGGGGCATTCTGTTGCCATTGTTCCTTGAAGAAACATTGTTTCTGGAAATGACCTGTCTACAGTCCCTTTTCAAATGTCCTTGCTTTCCACATCCAAAACATCTAACACTCCTCAAACCTTTTGAAATTACTTCTCCTACCCATGTATCATCATGCTCATCAGCTTCAACATTAATTGTTTCTCTAATCCAATCTTCCATAGGTGCAGATCTTGCCCTTAATGGCCTGATTATTCTTTTGCATGCTGCATTCGCATTCTCAAAGGCCAAAGATTCAATTATTGCCTTACCAGCTTCTGAATCCGAGACCATTCTCTTTACTGCTGAAGCCAGTCTTTGTAAAAAATCTGTAAAAGACTCTTTTGGGCCTTGCTTCACCTTTGTAAATGACTCAGATTTTTTTCCTGGTTCCTCAACTTTGTCCCATGCATTCAAGGCTGCCGTTCAACATAAAATTAGGGTTTGGACATCATATAAACATTGTGCTTGTGCTGAAGCATATTGGCCTTCGCCCATAAGCTGATCCTGGCAAACTTGTACTCCTTTATCCCTCCATTGTTTTTCTATGTTTTTAGCCTCCTCCTTAAACCAAGTCAGAAATTGAAGTCTCTGGCTGGGTTCCAGAACACCTTGTGCGAGGTCCCGCCAGTCCTGTGGTACTATCCTATTATATGTTGACCAAGTGTTTAACATTTGCTTTACATATGGGGAATGCATGCCATAAGATACTATTGCCTCCTTAAACCTTTTTAAATCCAACATTTCAATTGGAGCCCAAGTATTTTGTGTAGCCATTTGATCAGGCATCTGCTGTACGGTTACAGGATAAATTAAGGGTGACTGTGTGAAAACAGGCTTTCTTTCTGCAACCTTATGATCCCGACTTGAAACAACTTCACTGTTAATTTCTTCTGTCTGAATTTTTACAGGTTTAACAAGTTCTTCTAAAGCTGTTATCCTGGCACTTAAATTGACTATCTTTTTAAATATTAAAATGTGGATTATTATAGTGATAAGGTGCATAATTCCACCAATACTAATATTATATAGTTGTTCCATTGCCAGACTGCCTAAAATTTCGAACAAAAACCAATTTTCTTCCAATGTACACATAAAACCCATTTGTTTTTTAATGTGGAAAAAAATTCTCTTTTAGATAGTTTCCTTTAAAATATCTGATATATTATGACTTACCAAATCTGCGTAGAACAGTAGAAATCCGAGGGGATTTTCAAAGCAGCCACCTAGTGTCCCAGGTGTAAATCCAGAGAGAGAGAGAGAGAGAGAGAGAGAGAGAGAGAGAGAGAGAGAGAGGAAAGAGAGAACGCACAAGAAAGCGTAGCCGGCTAAAGCTTAAATGCAGCCACGTGTTCCCTCTTGTGCCGAGTCAAGGCTTGGGTCTGGCTTCCTTAAGCTCCGACCACGTGCGTTGGCTTTACAGGCAGGGCCCTGTTCGGCAGGGCAGGTCTGAGTTGTTTGTAGCACCAGCTTTAGCCAAGCTGCTCACAGACCTAGGCCCGGGCTAGAAGTTGCTACCCGGACTAGGACGCCGGCAGCTCGGACTAAGAAGCCGATCGCGGCCGGCCGCCGTGTGCCGCCGCTGCCGCCGCTGCCGCCACCGCCGTGGGCCACCTGCCGCCCTTGCGGGAAAGCGGACCTGCCGCCAAGCCAAGCAGTTTTTAATGGATTCTTGTCACGTTGGGCGCCAGATGTAGATGTAACCAACCGTCTTATTAAATAAGAAACACAGAAACAATGTAAAAGAGAAAGCCGAGAAGTCAGAGCTCAGAGCTAAAATCTCACCCTTCCTCCTGCTGTCCCAGCTTCGCGAAAAGAGACCTACCTCCTGTCGGTTCGTTTTTTTAAAGTATGTTGTTCTGCCTTCTCATTGGTTGTAAACCCAAACACATGACTGCCTCGTCACTGTCTGAATGTACAGCCCCCTAGGTCTTAAAGGCATATGTCTCCAATGCTGGCTGTATCCCTGAACACACAGAGATCTTATGGGATTAAAGGCGTGTGCCACCACCGCCACACTCTTGCTATGGCTCTAATAGCTCTGACCCTGAACACACAGATATCTATGGGATTAAAGGCGTGTGCCACCACCGCCCGGCTCTTGCTATGGCTCTAATAGCTCTGACCCCCGGACAACTTTATTTATTAACATACAATCAAAATAATATTTCAGTACAATTAGATTAACACCACACTAATGTTTAACCCAGCAACAGAAAGCTAAGCAGACAGGGAGCGAGCGTCTGGAGAGATGGAGGCCGGAAGCACAGCTTCCCACCCTCGGTGCAGCACCCTGAGAAATTCCCCCGGACTTTCAGGGACCTCAGCTCAGGCCGAACTAGTATTCATGGTTTCAGTACAGAAAAGAAGGTTAGGTCTAGCCACTTTATGAAGCAGAGTCGGGCCCTAATTCTGATACTTGAATATAAGCTTAGGTGTGCAGGTTAAGAGAAAGAAAGGGAAACATGAGTGTGGGCTCCCCAAGAGGCGATCTCCAGCTGTCTGTGGTGTACATGGTCATGTGTAGGATTTGGTGCAGTATGAGGACATTGTGCGGCTAAGAAGCCTGAGGTCACCGTGTGGGACTTGAGGGGCCCCTGGCAGGACTACAGTTGATGGGTAAGAGTCCAGCCATGGGGTATTAGAAGGTAGGATCTTTTTATTAAAAGTTTTGCCTGGGATTCTGAGGCCACACCTGGGGAAGTCAACAAGGCCCAAGGCCCCAAACATCTGGGCCTTCAACACAGTCATTGTTACTTTAACATGACTTATCTATAGATGAGAATATTGTCTGTGTTTGTAGCAAATGCTGGGTTGTTTTAAATTTTATTTGTTTCCTCTCTGTGCGTGAGTGTATCACAGTTCAAGTGTGGAGGTCAGAGGAGATTTACAGAAGCCAGTCTCTCCTTCCCCCACGTACAGGATCCAACTCCGGTCCTCAGGCTTGCTGGTAATGCCCTTCCTTATATGCTGAGCCATCTTGCGGGCCCGGATGTCGTTGACTGTGCTGGAATTCCAGCGTCTCCGTTTGCAAGAGGCTTCAACCAGACTCCGGTGAGGGCTTTTCCTTCCCGTGGACCCACAGTTCCCGTCTACTCCACCGCAGTTAATATTAATCGATAACTTGACAGGAATGACAGTCACCCAGTAGACACATTGCTGGGAGAATTTCTAAACTGAGTTACCCGGTGTGACCCATCACGAATGTGGATCGCACTCTAGGAAATCGGTGCAGCATGTCCTCCACACTCAAGGATGTGCATGCTTGCACTGTGGGTGGGGCTACCTAGGCCTGACAAGTCCTGTGTGCGCAGACCGGGCCCTCCCCACCGTGGCCACTGGAGGGCAGCACCTTCTCCGCAAAGGCGGCTGGGCCGGCTGGCCCTCCCTCCAGCCCTAGGCAGGACCCTCTCGTATTTTACAAACGGCAGCTACACTGACGGCCTTTCAGAGAGTCTGGCACTGGTTCTGGCACTGGTGAGCGGAACACGCACTGGGTGTGCCCTGGAAGATCCCCTGCTATTTCTCTAATGCCTTTTGAGCTTCCTGCAGCCAGCTCTGAACACTGACACCTCAGGGCCTGCCTTGGGGCCTCCTGGCTCCTATCCCCGAGGCTGTCCCCTCCTGGAGGAGGAAGTCTACCTGGTGACTTAGTTTCCTCTGACTGAAACTGGTTTCCTGACATTAAAAAACATGACTCCCAGGCACCCCTGCGAGAACATTTTTCAGAAAACAAAGCTGACCTCAGAAATTCGGTTTAAAAAGTGTTGCCCTCAAATTATCACCAGAAGTCCCCACCCCCACCCTGGCTGGTGTTTGGGTTGTTTTGAAACAATTTCTATTACGATGTTTGTAGCAGGAAAAGCGGGAATCGTAAATTAACAGTTATAACACCATTATGTCCACAGTCAGTTTGCCTAGAAGTCACAAAAATATTATTGATGATGATGCTGAGCCATCTCGCCAGCCCCTTTAAAAAAATTTCTAACATGTATTTAGTGGGGGTGGGGAGGGGTGCCGGGTAGGTGTGGGTGTCATGCCACATGTGTGGAAGTCAGAGGACAACTTCTGTGGAGTCAGGCTCTCTCCTTCCACCTTGTGGGTTCTGGGACTGAATCCAGGTGGTCAGGAAAAGTGCCCTACCCACTGAGCCACCTCACCAGCCCAGAGATTTCAAATATTGAAAACTTTTAGGTGATTTTATTTGAGCTTATTACTTGCTTCTTAATGTTAAAGAATTGGTGCTATTTGTGGGAGACATAATCTGATCCAACCATAAGGAAGACTGTTATTTAAACTCTTGCTGTGCCCCTCAAGTCCCACACGGTGACCTCAGGCTTCTTAGCCTCACAGTGTTCCTCACACTGCACCAAATCCTACACATGACCATGTACACCACAGACAGCTGGAGATCGCCTCTTGGGGAGCCCACACCCATGTATTCCCCCCCCCCTTTTTTTTTCTCTTATATGTTATAATAGTCTTTATGCTGGTGTGGCTGGAGAGGCATTACAGGAAAGAATATCCTTCAGGGCTGGGCCGTGGCTCAGGGGTAAACTGCTTACCGTATGGAGGTGGATTTTTCTGTCCCTCCTGCCAGCTCCCAAACCACGACTTGAAAACTTATGATTAATTACAAACGCTCAGCTGATAGCTTAGGCTTGTTTCTAACTCGCTCTTATAACTTAAATTAACCATTTCTATTAATCTACTTTCTGCCTCACGGCTATTACCTTTACTCTGACTTCCCATGCTGCCTTCCTGTTTCCTCTGCCTCTGGCTGGCTCTGAGTCTCCTCCCTTCTTCTTCCCAGCATCCTCTCTGCCCTGAAAATCCTGTCTAGCTGCTGGCCATTCAGCTTTTCATTCAACCAATCCAAGTGACAAATCTTCACAGTGTACAAAAAGATTATTCCACAACAACCATACAAGAATGAGGACCTGAGTTCAAATCCCAAGACCCATGCTCTCTCTGACAGGGAGATGGGAGGCAGGAGAATTCCCAGAAGCTCACAGCCAGCTAACAATGACAAACAGCAAAGAGACCCTGTCTCAAACAAGGTGGAAAGCAAGGACCGACACCTGAGATTGTCCTCTGCCCTCCAGGTGTCCTCTGCCCTCTGTCCTCTGACACCTGCTGTGGCAGGCCCCTACACACACACACACACACACACACACACACACACACACACACACACGTTCCAAGCGCCTGAGACTGGATCACCATGGCCCAGAGTTCAGTGAGCAAAAGGAACTCAGTAAAAGATAACAGTCTAGAATACAACCAGGGGCCAAATGACATAACCCACAATTAAGGCTTTGGAATTAATTCCTTATCATGGAAACCCACTGGAGGGTTTTCAGTAGGAAAATTGCATGATTAGGTTTGTATTTCAAGGGAATAAATAGCAATGAAGAATAATGAATACCCACCAATCCACTACCCATTCTCAGCAACAGCTCATTACAAGCACAAAAGTCCTGTGTTCTCTCCAACCACCCTTCCTTTTAATGGCTGTAACCACTGTTCTGCCTCAGGCATTTTTTTTATTACCTTGCCATGTATTTTGCCACCTTAAAATTCTGTGTAGATCATGTTGTATTGTTGAACTTTTTATAAATAATATTATCTGTTTTTCTTGCTGTCTGTGTTTGTGAGTTTTTTACTCTGTTGCTTGTCTAATTCATTCCTTCATTACTTGCTGCTATGATCTATAAAGCATCATTATTTTATATTGGCCTCTTGACAATCAGATTTTCCCCATTAATATTCAACTATAAGAAATCATGCTGCGAGGTTTGGAGAGTTGGCTCAGATGGTAAAGCGTTTGCTGAAGCTTGAAGACCTAACTTCTAGCCCCAGCACCCACATAAAAAACCAAGTGCGGTGGCACACTTGCAACCCCAGCACTAAAAAGGCAGAGACAGGTGGGTCCCTGGGACCCCCTGACTGACCAGCATAGACTAATCATCAAGTCTCAGATCAGGGAGAAATTTTGTCTCAAAAACCAAGGTAAGAGGCTGGAGAGATGGCTCAGTGGTAAAGATCTCTTGCAGAGGTTTCCTGGGTTCGAGGTTTCCAGCTCCCACATGGAAGATCACAAACACCTGTAACTCCAGTTGCAGGAGATCTAACACCCTCTTCTGACTTCCAAGGGCTTCTATGTGGGGTGCACACTCAGGCACACACACATAAGATAAAATAAAATAATAAAATACAAGATGGACAGTTCTGAGGAAGGACACCCTAAGACCTAGGTTGACTCCTGCCCTCCATCCACATGCATGTGCACATACATGTACCTGGACACACACACACACACACACACACACACACACACACACACACACTGGGGAGCTTGGTCAAGTGGTTGATACACAGCAATGAGGACCTAAATTTGGGTCTCCAGCACCCATGTAAAGGCTGGGTGTAAAGGCTCTGCACATCTGGGATCCCAGCGCTGGAGGGAAGCCAAGGAGACAGGTAAATCCTAAGAGCTCATTGGCCAGTCAGTCCAGCCAACTGGCTCCATGAGAACTCCAGGTTCAATGAGGAAACACTGTCTCAAAAAATAAGGTAGAGAGTTGTTGTAGAATAGTATTTTATTTTTGTTACTTTTGTTTATGTTGCATTTGTTTAACTCGGAGGAAGCTGTGTTACTTTGCCTGTCTAATAAAGAACTGAACAGTCAATAGCAAGGCAGGAGAAAGCACAGGTGAGGCTGGCAAGCAGAGAGAATATATAGAAGGAGAAATCTGGGAAGGCAGAAGGAGCCAGAGAAGGGGGACACCAGGGGCCAGCCACCCAGTTACACAGCAAGTCACAGAGTAAGATTTACAGGAGTAAGAGAACGGAAAAAGCCCAGAGGCAAAAGGTAGTTGGGATAATATTTAAAGTTAAGCAAAGCTGGCAAGAAACAAGCCAAGACAAGGTCAGGCATTTATATATTAAGCATTTATATGTGCACAGCACATATAAATAGCCTCCATGTGTGATTTATTTGGGAACTGGGGGGCAGGCCCCCCAAAAAATCAAAGATCGACCAACAACACAGAGTGATTGATGAAGGTACAAATATCAACCTCTGTTCTTCAAAAGAGAGAGCACAGAAACATGCACACACATACACAGAAACAATGAAAACAAGAACTCAAGCAGAGAAAAGAGTTAATGTAAAAGCCATGGAGGAGCCGGGCGGTGGTGGTGCACACCTTTAATCCTAGCACTCGGGAGGCAGAGCCAAGCAGATCTCTATGGTGGTATTTATTTGAAATGTGATTTTAATTGTATGTTAATAAATAAAGTTGCCCGGGGGTCAGTTATTAGAGCCATAGCAAAAGCTGGGCATTGGTTGTACACGCCTTTAATCCTAGCACTTGGTAGGCAGAGCTAGGTAGATCTCTGTGTGTTCAAGGATACAGCCAGCATTGGAAACAGGTCTCAATACCATAGAAGACGTGGAGGGCTGTATAATAGACAGTGACGAGGCAGTCATGTGGTTGGTTTTACAACCAATGAGAAGGCAGAACAGAAAGTCTATATAAAGACAGACAGGAAGTAGCTCTCTTTCAGAGAGGTCTCTTGGCTTAAGAGGTTAGCTGCAGCAGGCGGGTAAGGCTCTTAGCTCTGATCTCTTGGCTTTCGTCTTTGCATTGACTCTGTGTTTCTTATTTAATAAGACGGTTGGTTACATCTACAGATCTCTGTGAGTTCGAGGCCAGCCTGGGCTACAGAGTGAGTTCCAGGACAGGCTCCAAAACTACACAGAGAAATTCTGTCTCAAAAAAACAAAAAAAGCCGGGCGGTGGTGACGCACGCCTTTAATCCCAGCACTCGGGAGGCAGAGCCAGGCGGATCTCTGTGAGTTCGAGGCCAGCCTGGGATACCGAGTGAGTTCCAGGAAAGGCGCAAAGCTACACAGAGAAACCCTGTCTCAAAAAAAAAAAAAAGAAGAAGAAGAAGAAAAAGCCATGGAGGGGTGCTACTTAGTGGCTTGCTTCTCATGGCTTGCTCAGTCTGCTTTCTTACAGAACCCAGGACCACTAGCCCAAGGATGGCATCACCCACCATGGGCTGGACCCTCCCCCATCAATTACTAGTTAAGAAAATGCCTTACCAGCTTGCCTGCGGCCCTGTCTTAAGGAGGCATTTTCTCAACTGAGGCTCCCTCTTCTCCAGTAACTCCAGCCTGTGTCAAGTTGACTTAACACTAGCCAGCAGAAAAGGGTTTCATCGGCCTAAACTAGCTTGAAACTTGGTACACAGCCAAGGATGACCTTGAACTTCTGCTGATTCTCTTGCCTCTACCTTGTAAGTACTGGGATCACAGCCAGGTACTGCATTGCCTAGACTTTTTTCTTAATTTTTTTTTAATTAAAATTATTTTTTTCAGTTCTGGGGATTGATCCCAGGTCCCTGAGCATGGTAAGTGTTCTACTATGGAGCTATGCTCAAACCCTTGGTGTTTTGTCTTGTGAGCCCAGGCTGTTCTCTTACTCCTGAGTGCTGGGATGGCAGGTATGCACTACACCTGGTCCTGTGGAGCTTCCTTCTTTGTGGCAAATTACAAATTCTTTCAAGACCTGCATTTCCTGAAATCATGTGAGTTTGTCTCATGTTGAATGATGCGAACAGTACTGTATTTCTAAAAGTTGTCACCCTGAACTATCCCATATACTGTGACATAAGATATATGGTATGTTATATACTATAATTTATTGCAAGCAGCAGAACTTGGCATCTTTGGCCATATGATTCTAGCTTTAGAATACATCTTCCATCTTGTCCTTCTGATCCTTCAATCTAGTTTTCCCCCACCTCAGTTCGTTCCTCTCCAGTTCTTACCATCTAGTTCTTCCATTCTCTTTTTTCTTCTCTGTCCTTGCTCTGAAAATAGAACTGCTTTTTATCTCTTTGGCCCTTATCTCTCCAAGCTATCTCTGCTCCCACCATTTCTGGCAGGGCAGGGGAAGTGTGCTTGGTGCTAGGTAACTTGGCTAAGCAACTTCTGTCACGATTAGAACCATTTAGTTCTGAGTTCATTGTTAAGGGTGGATCTAAAACTAGAGATAAGACTTTGGAAAGAGAAAGTTAAGCTTAATTAGCACATCCACCAGGCCTTCTCAAACAGATAGTCTGGATGCTTAAGTCTGTTCTTAGCGAGTACAGACGTATCTCTGATAAGATACTTTTGTCCATCGGGGCTGGTCCTGGCTGGTCCTGGCTGGTCCTAGCTGGATGCTGCTAATGATGATAATTACAGAAAGGCCTGAAATTAAGGGATCCTGGCTATGTTACTGCACAGGTTATCTAAATATTCCATTAGTAGAGGGGAAATGGTGCCCAATGAATGATGGAAAAGCTACAATAGCACCTGAGAAATTCATAGCAGGAAACAGCTGATAATCAAAAGCCAAATATCACCAAGGCTCCTTGAGCCTCAGCTTGACCTCTGGAAGGCCCTTGACTTCTTCAAGGTATAGCTTGTTATCATCAGCTGAAATTGTTGTATCTGTTTCGAGAAACCTCCAGAGACCGCCAAGGAGCCAGTTTCCAATGCAAGTATATAAGGGTCCTTTTATTGTCAGGTTTGAACCTGGGTCACTGTCGGGCAGGTGGAGGGAAATGTGGTAGCAGCTGCAGGCTCATGGGTAAACAGCTTTTATAGGGAAAAACCACAAGCTGGGAATTATATGCTTTGGCAACTTGGGATTGGGTAGAAGAGATATGGGGCAAGGTGACTTTTTGAAACTATTAGTCTAGACTTTCGGCGTGAAACCACATTTGAAACTATTGGGTTGGACTTTTGTCAGAGAACCACAACTTGTTGGGCAGGAATATCTGGGATGCTCAGCAGGATTATCTAGATATCTTCAAGGGCCATAAACTGCAGACATTCTGTCTGCAGGAGCATACTGCTCTGTATCTATTCGAGTTGTCATGGCACATTCCTGAGGTCCTTCCTATGTGGGAGACCAACTCTCACATTTATTTACCCCAGGGACTCTTGAGGAATGAGGCATAAGAGGCTTAGATAGAAATAAAGAGGGGAGAGAAACACAGGACAGCCTTGGGCGGGCCTGGATCCTTATCCACCAGCCCAGAGCTTTATTCCAAAGGACTATTTATAACAATGCCAAGGGGCGGGGCAAAGGACCTCCCCCTTGCTAGTTACAGCCAAATGTAGACCCTTCCAAACACCTGGTACTCAGGCCCAGGTCCAATCAACCTCTTATGCAGTCCTCCTGGGTACAGCCACTAGGAAACCTGGTGGGCTCCAACATTCCTGGAACTGAGTACAGCAGGTGGTCTAAGATGGTGGCCCTACCCTAAGATGGAGTTTGTATTGCCTTCACAAAATCCTACTTCATATTATTGCAGATTGAAGCACCTTAGTTTTTAAAAAATAAAGTGGTACAAATGAATAGAAACACAGAATTTAAAGATGAAAATTTCCAAAATCACTTTATTACATCTAAATTCTAAAGGGAAGGTTGGCTGATTTAACTTAGATCAAAATAAATGATTTTCTGTACTGGGGAATCAAAACCAGGGTTATGGCAAGCACTCTATCACTGAACTGCATCCCCAAATCCAAAATTTGAATGAATGATTGACAGGAGGTTGTGGAAGGTTTGATCCTTTGCATGTCCATCCAGATCTGTTCCCATTGGTGATGTCTCACCCACACCCTTTCTCTTCCATCTGATGTGGCTCACTTCCTTTCATGGATGATAATCCCCCTGAGTTAATCAGAGATTCACTGGAGGCAGCAAGGATTCCAGAGACAGGACAGGGCGAGCCCACAGGGCCAGTGTGCCAATTCCGGTTCATTAACTGTGCTTTCTCTTCTTAATTTTCTTTGGTCCGGCATAGTGTAGCAAGTTATCAAGCTTCTGGTCGATCTTTTTTAGGTACAAATAGGACGGACCCACTAGAACACATTCAATAAAAAGAAGAATTAAGCCAGGCATAGTGGCCCATGCCTTTAATCCCAACCCTCAGGAGACAGAGGCTGGTGAGTCTCAGAGTTTGAGGCCAGCCTGGTGTGCATAGCAAATTCCAGTCCAGACAGAGCTACATAGTGAAAGCCTATCTGAAAAATAAATAAATATAAGATGAAGAGTAACTGAAGAAGACATTCAGAGTTGACCTCAGGCTTCCACACTCACTCACATGTGTATACACCACACACACATGTGTATACCTCACACACACTCTCTCACACTCACATTTGTATATACCATCCACACACACATGTATATACAGCACACACTAACATTGACATGTGTTTATACCACCCACACCCTCACATTTACACACACTCACACTCACATGTGTATATACCACACACACACATACTCACCATGTGTATATAGCACCCTCACACACCCTCATACACACATACACACACACTCATGTATACACCACCCTCACACACACAGTCACATGTGTATACACCACACTCACACATACAAACTCACATGTGTATATACTACTCTCACCCACACACTCACACACACACGTGTATACACCACATACACACACTCACACTCACATGTGTATACATCACCCTCACCCACACTCATACACACATACTCATATGTGTACATACACCACACACACACATTTTTTTTTTAAATTAGATTTAAACGATCAAACTTAAAAGGATCTCATGGAAACAGAATGCAGAGTGGCTGGTCATAGTCTTCCCCGTGTGTGTGTGTGTGTGTGTGTGTGTGTGTGTGTGTGTGTGTGTGTGTGTGTGTTGCTGGGGAAGCAAAGCCAGAGCCTCGGGCATGCACTAGCGCTAAGTCACATCCCAAGTCCTCTGTACTCCTTGGTTCCTCCTGTATGGTTAGTTGATATGGTCAGTTAAGAAAGGATCGTGAGTCGGCCAAAGACTTGGGCAGAGGGCCAGGTTCTAGTGCTGGATGGCCGAGGCCATCTTCTGGGCCACCTGGTGGCCACTGTGGCCCAGCAGTGCTGGGCAAGGACATGGTGGCTGTGTGCTGTGAGGGCATCAACATTTCTGGAAATTTCTACAGAAGCAAGTTAAAGTGCTGGCCTTTCTCCCACAGCGGATGAACACAACGCCTCTCGAGGCCCCTCCACTTCGGAGCCCCGAGCCTCATTTTTTGACAGACTGTGTGAGGCATGCTGCCCCATAAGACCAGGTGAGGCCAGGCTGCCCTGGAACACCTCAAGGTGTTGGATGGGATCCCTCCACCCTATGACAAGAAAAAACGGATGGTGGTCCCTGCCGCCCTCAAGGTTGTGCGGCTGAAACCTACCAGAAAGTTTGCTTACGGGGCGTCTAGCTCATGAAGTCAGGTGGGAGAACCAAGCAGTAGCAGCTGCTCTAGAGGAGAAATGGAAGGAAAAGACCAAAATCCTTTATCAGAAGGAAAACAGCTCCTGAGGCTACGGAAACAAGCAGAAAAAAAAGTGGAGAAGAAAATCAGCAAGTCCACAGAGGTCCTCAAGACCAAGGGACTCCTGCGTGAGCCCAATAAAGACATTTATGCCTCAAAAAAAGAAAAGGGAGGGAGGAAGGAAGGAAGGAAATGAATGTTATTATCAGTTAATATGATCAAGCAGGATGGAATCCTACAGAACTGTGCGATGTTGTGGGCCATGGAGCATGACTGAGTGGAGCGGCCCATGGCTGTATAAAAGAAGTGGACCTGAAAGAAGAACAAAATGATACATGTTCTCTGCACTTTAATCAGCATGGGGCACAATTCTTGAGACCCCATGTTGATCCTCAGTTGAGGAAATGCTTCCATGAGGATCCTCAGTTGAGGAAATGCTTCCATGAGATCCAGCTGTAAGGCATTTTCTCAATTAGTGATCAGTGGGGCTCAGCCCATGGTGGGTGATGCCATCCTTGGGCTGCTGGTCCTGGGTTCTATAAGGAGGTGGGCTGTGCAAGCCATGGGAAGCAAGCCAGTAAGCAGCACCCCTCCATGGCCTCTGCACCAGCTCCTGTGTCCGGGATCCTGCCCCGTTTGAGTTCCTGTCCTGACTTCCTTCAGCGATGAACAGCAATTCTGAAATGTAAGCCAGGTAACCCCTTTTCTCCCAACTTGCCTTTTGGTCCAACAGAAGCAACAGAAACTCTAACAAGACGAATTGGTCCTGGTGTAGTGGGTGTTGCTGTGACAGACCTGACCCTGTGTTGGGGAGGATTGTAGAAGGACTTTAGAACTTTGGGCTAGAAGAGCCACTGAGTGTTGAGGCCTCAGTGGGATGTTCTGTGGGAACTTGGAAGATAAGAATGTTGAGAGAAGTGCGGAGGATGGAGGCCTGGCTTGCAAAGTTTCTGAAGGAAGTTTGAAGACTCTATTGGGGCCATTTGTTGTTTTGAATTAAGATCCTGAGTTTCTAGTTGGCTGGGGCTGAAGAATCAGCTGTGATTAAGATACCAAAGCTACTAAAGCAAAAGTTTGCTTTGCTGGGATACTTGATGCTGGTTGGCTGGAGCCAAGATACTAGCGGTGATTAAGAAGAGATCGGCATCACTGAGGTGAAATCTTCTGGGAAATGTTTCCTGAGAGCACAGAGAAGCTATGTTCCAGAGGTGGCCAAGATTGTACCTCGTGCTAGCAGCTGGGTTTAGTAATATGTAAGTCACCCAGGTGATGAAGGCATGAAGGGGTCATGGAGAGCAGCTAAGACTTGTCACCGTGAGAGGCCAGGAGAGGCCACTGGTGAAGGTGCAGCCTCATTGGCAGTTGAAGGCTCAGGACTGAAGGGTCATGTAAAGAAGTCGAGACTTGGCACCATGAGGAGAGCCTGTGAGAGGCTATTGGTGAAAGTGCATCCCAGCTGCAGCTGAAGATCCCAGAGTTTTGGAGATGCCAGTACCATGGGTTTTCCATCAGCCAAAGCGTTATCAGCAGTAAAAGAGAG
Organism: Peromyscus maniculatus bairdii; assembly: GCF_049852395.1. Classification (NCBI taxonomy): domain Eukaryota; kingdom Metazoa; phylum Chordata; class Mammalia; order Rodentia; family Cricetidae; genus Peromyscus; species Peromyscus maniculatus. The sequence goes on from NC_134853.1 coordinate 167,259,946, forward strand.
GAACCAGTCAGCACCTGGAAGACAAGCCATGTGTGCTGTACAGGGCAGAGCTCAAGAAGTGACGCAAGCCCTTTTGAAGGGTCCAGAAGAAGATCAGGAGTGGATCCCAGACATTGGATGGTTGTAATTGTTTGGCTTTGATGGTGGGGAGGGGGTGAAAATGAGTGGATAGAGGTGTGATTTTTAAAGTAGACTGGGAGTGAATTTGTAATACAGGAGAAGGGAGGTAGAGGCTCTTGAGAAATAATCTCACGTGGGCTCAGTAAAGCTAACTTGAGGCTACATGCAGACAAGAGTTTGTGGATTCTCTTTGCCGCCTAGTTCTCCCTCCAACTATAGTCAAGATCAGGGAGACCACACACCATTCGGTGTCTTCTCTGTTGTTCCCACTGAGTTGGGAGAAACAAGTGTCCACCATCTTCTCCTGCCCTGTCCATGTTGGCCCATGTGAATAGCATTCCTTCCTTCTCTATTGCTATAAGAGAGCAGCCAGAGAAGGGAAGAACGAACGTTGAGGTCCATAAGTCAAACAAGAGTTGATGTCACTTACACTTATCAGCGAATGGGAAATTGACTTCCACTACTCTGTGGTTGAGGGGCTGGGTCTTGCGGTAGCCATCATGAAGGGTCTCATTGTGGGCATTCTTAATAGCATTCTCTATCCTCTCAACCTGCAGACAACATAAAGTTACTGATGCAGCGGCGGCGGCAGCAGCGGCGGTGGCGGCGGCGGCGAGCACTGGGAAACTTAGAAGCATTTGGTTAGGGATTGGATAGATGCTGCCATCTCAGTGATTCTGGCATGGTGTCAGACAACCTCAAGCTCAGCAGTCCTGAGTGGTCTGCCAGCCTCTACTCCGGATCTTACCCATCCATCCGTTCGTCTCCCCAGCAGGATCTCTCACACTCTTGCCTCATCTTCTTATGTGAATATTTGGTTAACAGAACAAAAGCAATAAGTAACAGAAACATATCAAGTGGTAAGCTCAGTGTTCGTTTTTCTAAAAATATATTCTGTCTACATCCTTGAAGTTTGTTTTTGTTTTTCTGCATGCAAAAGTCTGGGTTCTCCATTTATTTCCCTTCTAGGAGTCTGAGTCTCCTGCCTTCTCTCTGTGGCTAACTCTCTCCCTATATATATATATTGCTTATTTATTTGTTTATTTTGATTTTTCAAGATATGGTTTCTCTGTGTAGCCCTGGCTGTCCTGGAACTCGGTCTGTGGACCAGGCTGGCCTCAAACTCAGAGATCTGCCTCCCAAGTGCTGGGATTAAAGGTGGGTAGGGTTTTTATATTTTTAGACAGGGTCTCACTATGTAGCCCTCCTGGCCTGGAACTCACTATGTAGAGCAGGCTAACCTCAAACTCAGAGATCTGCCTGCCTCTGCCTCCCAGGTGCTGGATCTACAGCCATGCACCCCACACCAGGCTGAATCTCTTCTGGAACATAAGTGAGCCATCTGCTAGATCTCTCTACTCCAGTCTCTGTTGCTCTTTGCCACTTTGCACATTTCCACCTCCATTCCTCTCTGTGCCATGGTTAGACTACTTTCCTACCTCTGTCTTCCAATTTACTGTCTCTTGAACTAAATCCAACATGCTATTAAACTCATTCATTCCATTGCTAATTGTGGTTAATATGGTTTCATCCCTAAAAATCCTGCTTGTTTTTCATTCGCAAATCCGGCTGATCATTTTGTACTTTTGTTCTTTCCCTATATTTAAATCTCTTATTTCTTTATGCACATCAGACACTCTTACATTACTTGTCTGGTAATTCCCCTGTCTGAAATCTTTGTAACACCATGTGGTGTCTCCTCTGTTGTTCCCACTGAGTTGGGAGAAACAAGTGTCCACCATCTTCTCCTGCCCTGTCCATGTTGGCCCACGTGAAGAGCATTCCTTCCTTCTCTGTTGCTATAAGAGAACAGCCAGAGAAGGGAAGAACGTTCAGGTGACCCTCATACCCTTTTGCCTTGTGTTTTGAGATTTGCCCCCACAGTGCTGGGGATGGAATCTAAGGCCTTGTTATGCTAGTCAAGTATCCTTAAAACCAAGCTATAATCTGAGCTTGGCTTTTTGAATGGATATCTTACTTTGTAGCCCAGGCTGGCTTGAAACTTACTGTGTCCAAGGCTAGCCTAGAGCTCTTTACCGTCTTGCCTCAGCCTTCACTGAGATGACAGGCAAATGAACCTGTGTGGTCTCTGAGGAGCTAAACAAGCTTCTTTCTAATAATGTGACTTGTTGAATCCTTCTAGATCTGGATTTAAGTTGCATTTTTCCAGAGATAATCAGCCCATGCCATATCCCTTCTCTGGGGACACTTCCAGCCTACTGATTAACATTTTGTGTGGGAGGGTCCTTGCCTAGCCTAGTAGAAGCCTTTTCCATCTTCTGCTGGAGAAGAGAATTGAAGTTTAGGGGAAAGGAATATTTGTTTCTGAGGGAAAACAAAGTCTAAGGAAATTTAGATTTGCCTTTTGGCTTCAGTAGTGTATTCAACAGATGTATATTATGTCCCCATATGGTGTTGTCTAGTCACTAAAGTCAAACATTCAGAGTTAGGTGTGATGGCTCAAGCCTGTAATCTCAACATTCAGGAGGCTGGGGCAGGAGGACTGCCATGACAGGGTTACAGAGTGAGACCCTGTCAGGAGGAGGAGGAGGTGGGAGGAGAATGGAAGGGAGGGAGGGAGACAAGGAGAGAGGGAGGTTGGTAGGTTGTTTGGTAGGTTGGTTGGTAGGTTGGTTGGTAGATTGGTTGTTTGGTAGGTTGGTTGGTAGGTTGGTAGGTAGGTTGGTTGTTTGGTAGGTTGGTTGGTTGGTAGGTTGGTAGGTTGGTTGGTTGGTAGGTTGGTTGGTTGGTTGGTAGGTAGGTAGTAGGTAGGTAGGTAGGTAGGTAGATTGGTTGGTAGACTGGTTGGTAGGTAGGTAGATTGTTTGGTGGAATGGTTGGTAGGTAGACTGATAGGTAAGTTGATAGGTAGATTGGTAGGTAGGTAGATTGGTAGGTAGGTTGGTTGGTAGGTAGGTTGGTTGGGAGGTAGGTTGGTTGGGAGGTAGGTTGGTTGGGAGGTAGGTTGGTTGGTAGGTAGGATGGTTGGTAGGTAGGATGGTTGGTAGGTAGGATGGTTGGTAGGTTGGTAGGTTGGTAGGTTGAGAGGTAGGTAGGTTGGTTGGGAGGTAGGTAGGTTGGTTGGGAGGTAGGTAGGTTGGTTGGGAGGTAGGTAGGTTGGTTGGGAGGTAGGTAGGTTGGTTGGGAGGTAGGTAGGTTGGTTGGGAGGTAGGTAGGTTGGTTGGGAGGTAGGTAGGTTGGTTGGGAGGTAGGTAGGTTGGTTGGGAGGTAGGTAGGTTGGTTGGGAGGTAGGTAGGTTGGTTGGGAGGTAGGTAGGTAGGTTGGCAGGTAGGTAGGTTGGCAGGTAGGTTGGCAGGTAGGTTGGCAGGTAGGTTGGCAGGTAGGTTGGCAGGTAGGTTGGCAGGTAGGTTGGTAGGTTGGTAGGTTGGTGCTATGGGATGTTCTGTATGACAAATGTGTTGCTCTGATTGGTCAATAAATAAAACACTGATTGGCCAGTGGCCAGGCAGGAAGTATAGGCGGGACTAACAGAGAGGAGAAAAGAAAGAACAGGAAGGCGGAAGGAGTCACTGCCAGCCGCCGCCAGGACAAGCAGCATGTGAAGATGCCGGTAAGTCATGAGCCATGTGGCAAGGTATAGATTTATGGAAATGGATTAATTTAAGCTATAAGAACAGTTAGCAAGAAGCCTGCCACGGTCATACAGTTTGTATGCAATATAAGTCTCTGTGTTTACTTGGTTGGGTCTGAGCAGCTCTGGGACTGGTGGGTGACAGAGATTAGTCCTGACTGTGGGCAAGGCAGGAAAACTCTAGCTACGGGTTGGTAGGTAGGTAGGTTGGTAGGTAGGTAGGTTGGTAGGTAGGTAGGTTGGTAGATAGGTAGGTTGGTTGGTAGATAGGTTGGTTGGTAGGTAGGTTGGTTGGTAGGTAGGTAGGTAGGTTGGTTGGTTGGTAGGTAGGTAGGTAGTTTGGTTGGTTGGCAGGTATGTAGGTAGGTAGGTTGGTTGGTAGGTAGGTAGGTAGTTTGGTTGGTTGGCAGGTAGGTAGGTAGGTAAGTTGGTAGGTAGGTAGGTAGGTTGGTTGGTTGGCAGGTAGGTAGGTAGGTTGGTTGGTAGGTAGATAGGTTGGTTGGTAGGTAGGTAGGTAGGTTAGTAGGTAGGTAGGTAGGTTGGTAGGTAGGTAGGTTGGTTGGTTGGTAGGTAGGCTGGTTGGTTGGTTGGTAGGTAGGTTGGTTGGTTGGTAGGCTGGTTGGTTGGTTGGTAGGTTTGTTGGTAGGTAGATTGGTTGGTGGATTGGTTGGTAGGTAGGTAGGTAGGTTGGTAGGTAGGTTGGTAGGTTGGTAGGTTGGCAGGTAGGTAGGTTGGTAGGTAGGTAGGTTGGTAGGTAGGTAGGTTGATAGATAGGTTGGTAGGTTGGTTGGTTGGTTGGTTGGTTGGTTGGTTAGTAGATAGGTTAGCTGACTCACTCATGTGCCTGGACTATTTATTATTTTGAATGATAGAGCAATTCTCCTCAAAAGACAGAGTACATGGCTGGAGAAATGGCTCAGTGGTTAAAAGTACTTGTTACTCTTGTAGAGAACCTAAGTTTGGTTCCCAGCACCCATACAGCAGCTTCCAAGTTCCTATAACTCCAATTCCTGGAGCTCTGATGGTCTCCTGCATACACAAGGTACACAAAGATACACTCCAGTGTGACAGGTATACACTCAGGGGCACACACATACAAATGAAATTAACCAACTTTTTTAAAGACCAAATATAAAGCTGTGTTTTAACACAACAAAGAGCTGAAGCAGTCCTTGGCCTGAGATGTAGACGATGTTAGAATGTAAGCCACACAAGGTCCTAGGAAGGGGCGTGGCCAAGTCTACCTGAGAACATTCCTCTCCACCGAGTACTTCAGTCATACGGACACCAGACCTTTCAATGCATCGAATCTAAGCTCCTGGATCAGCTGGGGCCTCCAACACCCATCCCCGCCTCAGTGGCTGAAGGTCACCTGCAGTTCCATGGGGGCAGGAGCGGGGGCATGGTATTTGTCCTGGCTAGTTTTATGTCAGCATGACACAAGCTAGAGTCATCTGAAAGGAGGGAACCTCAACTGAGGAGAAGCCTCCATAAGAAACAGCTGTGGGGCCTTTTCTTAATTAGTGACTGATGGGAGAGGGCCCAGCCCATGGTGGGTGGTGCCATCCCTTGGCTGCTGGTCCCAGGTTGTATAAGAAAGCAGGCTGAGGAAGCCATAAGAAGCAGCACTCCTCCATGGCCTCTGCATCAGCTCCTGCCTCCAGGTTCCTGCCCTGTTGGAGTCCCTGTCCTGACTTCCTTCAGTGATGAACAGTGATGTGGAAGTGTAAGCCAGATAAACCCTTTCCTCCCCGAGTTGCTTTTGGTCATGGTGTTTCATCACAGGAATAATAACCCTAACTAAGACAGTATCGGAACCTCTGTGTGGCCAATACCAAAGAATCGGGTGGGCCTCTGAAGGGTCCTTGTTAGCCAGACAGTGAAAGGGAGGCTTTGATGAAGCGGTGCTGGGTTACCTGCGTCTTAGAGAGCTTGACGGAATCCTGAAACACAAACCACTTGACGTTCTCTGTGCAGGGTGGAGTGGTGAGCGAGCCTTCGTAGGTGTAATAGTTGTACGTGTCTCTGGGCAGCATTTTCTGAATGGTAGTGTCTTTCAGAGTTGTGGTTTGTCCTAAGAAAGAAGACACGGAATGGAGTGGAAAGGAGCGCTGCCGCCCCAGGAGGGGCAGCTCAGGCTCTGCCTCGGCATATGGAATCTTCCGGTCCTCTGCCGAAGCCAAAGACTAAGGAAGCTGGTGACTGAAAAGCTGTCCCCGTTCACTGCCCCATGGATGGGTGCAGAGCTGAGCGCTGGGCCTGCTGCTGTGCATGTGTGATCTTAGCATTGGGGAGACTGAGGCAGGAAGATGTCCACAAATCCCAAGCTGGCCTGGGCTCTAAAATGACTTCCAGAGGCTAGAGAGGCTCAGCAGTTAAGAGGCCTTCCGAAGGCCTCTCCCAGAAGTCCCTCATTCTGCTCTCAGCACCCATGTCGATGACTTACACTGCCTGTAACTCCAGCTCCAAGGGATCAGAGCTAAAGTTCCAGGATTTGTGGGACATTCGGCTTGTTAGATGGGTCTGGGATCTGATCCCTGGTCCTGATGACCGTGGAACAAGCACTCTTAACTGCTGAGCCAGCTCTTCGCCCTCTATACAGAAGGCTTTTTTTTTATTTATTTTTTTTATGCCTATGAGTGTCTTGCCTGCATGTATGTATATACACCATGTGCATGTCTGGTACCCAAAGAGGTCAGAAGAGGGCTTCAGATCCCCTGAAACAGGAGTTAGTTAGGAGCCAGTGTGCAGGTGCTGGGAATCAAACTTAGGTCCTCTGCAAGAGCAGCAAGTACACCGAGTGTAGCTTTCTGGCCTCTGGGGGTGTGCCTGAGCACACAAGCACTCATACACATAATTTAAAAATCCATCTTTAGAGCCTGGAGAGAAGACAATGACCAAGAACTTATACGCAGGTTTCTCACAGGTCTGTTTCCCTCCTACACCTACGGCAGAAAGGCCTGGGACAAGGTGCCCTCAGCCAAAGAGACCCAAACCTCCCTCCAAAGGGCCGTGGCTTCCCTACTCACCCCACACTCAAGCCTCTTCCCTGCTGTGGGTGTTCCTTACCTGGATACGTGATGTTGACCAACTCGGAAACGAAGGCGCTGTAGTAAGTATTTTCGTTATACTCCTCAATCTGGAGAGAAGCACAGAACACTCAGTATGAGAACCACCCACCTCACCCCACCCCACCCCACCCCACCCCACCCCACCTCACCCCACCCCACCTCATCCCACCCCACCCCACCTCACCCCACCTCACCCCACCTCACCCCTCCCCACCCCTCCCCACCCCACCTCACCCCACCTCACCCCACCCCACCCCTCCCCACCTCACCCCACCTCACCCCACCCCACCCCACCTCACCCCACCCCACCCCACCCCACCCCTCCCCACCTCACCCCACCCCACCCCACCCCTCCCCACCTCACCCCTCCCCCACCAGCTGCTTGGTTTCCTAGCTGGGAAGGCTGAGTGGAGAACAAGGGGGCGGTGCGGCTCAGCTGGGCTGGGGGACAAGATGACTGCTCCTTGCTACTAACTACCTGGGCTCTGTCCTCAGAGTTCTGACAGACAAGATGCCCCAGGCAAAACTGCTCCTGTAGCCCTATTGCTGGGACACTCTTTCATATGACTGTTGATTTCATTGACTTATTTTAATGTGTATCAGAGTTTGCCTCTGTGTGTGTGTGTGTGTGTGTGTGTGTGTGTGTGTGTGTGTGTGTGTACCATCTGCATGCAGTGCCTATGGAGCCCAGAAGAGGGCACCAGACTCAATGGAACTGGAGTCACAGTAGGTTGTGAACCATCATGTGGGTGCTGGGAACTGAACTCTGGTCCTCTGCAAGAGCAGCCAGGACTCTTAACCACTGAGACATCTCTCTAGCCCTGTTGTTTTGTTTTTGCTTGTTTTCAGATAAAAATAAAAGTTGCTTTTGGTGTAAAAGGCATATTTTTTTTTTTGTTTTCTATTGATTTGGTTGGTTTGGGTTTGATTTTGTTTATTTCCACGGAGTTTTTCTGTGGAGCCCTGGCTGTCCTGGAACTTGCTCCATACATAGATCAGGCTGGCCTCCAACTTGGAGATCCTGCCTCTGTCTCCTGAGTGCTAGGATTAAAGGTGTGTGCTGCTACCATCCAGCTTGATTTTTTTTTTTTTTTTTTTTTGAGACAAGGTCTCATTGTGTAGGCTGGTCTGGTCTAGAACTCCCTACACAGACTATGATGGCCTCAGACTTACAGCAATCTACTCCTGCTTCCCGAGTACTGAGATTACAGTCATGTACCACAACAGACAACTTCAATTTTCTGTTGACTTTTTCTCCTAGGATTACAGGCTTACACCATCACAAGCAGCTTTGTTTTTATGTTTTGAGATAACTATAGAACCAGTTGGGTATTTCATTTTGTTTGTAAATTTTTTCCGGTTTAATATTAAGTTCTTTGAGAATTCGATTCCTGTCTACTTTGAAAACTTGTTTTTAGGTTGATTTATTTTCATTTTACATGTATAGGTATTTTACCTGCATGTGTGTCTGTGGACCATGTGCGTGCCTGGGGCCCTCAGGGGGCAAAAGAAGACCTTCAGTCTCCTGGAACTGGTTATGAAGTGCCATGTGAGTGCTGAGACCTGGGTCGTCTGGTGCTCTCAAGGCTCCACATAGCCCTTTAGACCAGCTTGTGTCCAGCCAGCCCTTCCGGGATCATCTTTTTACCCAGGGTCCCATGGTTCACAACACAGGAGTGAGCAAGGGCTGGGCAAAGGTCAACCCTCCACGGAGGGAGCTTTCCCAGGAAAGCTTAGGAAGGGGTTGAGAGAGAACGAAGATGGCATGTCATCCAGACAGCACACCTCATTGGGACACGAGGGCACAGCAGCCTGAGTGCAGACACACATCACCGTTCCAGCCCTACCTCAACGAAGACTGCCACTACAGCCAAACCCTCGGGTTGACTCTGAGCTTCCTCGAAGCTTCCGAACTTGTCACTGAAGTGAACGAAGTGGATCTGTGAGTGAGGAAAAGCGGGTCAAGGGCAGTTCATGGGGACTTCAACTCTTAAGGATTCCAAGGGGGAAGGGAAAGAATGGAAGGTGCTCCAGCTGAGCCCTCTACCCCACACAAACAGCCCTCTCCTCCCTCCTCCTGTGCAGGCTAGGCGCCCCAACTGCCAAGACCAGAAACTTCTCTGAGAATACAAAGAGGGTAAGCGGGATTCTGGAAGGTGGTGGCTCTGGTTCGTCTTGATCCAACCTCCTTCCTCGCAGAGGCTGAAGCCACTATGGCCTCCTCAGACCTCTAGAGGGCCTGAGAAGAGAGTGAGCAATGCACTCCCTCTCCAGGGAAGCCACTGTAAGCCTGAAGTCAGCCCAAGGATGGATGCAGGCCAAAGAGGTACTCTAAAATTCTAACACACCAATCCAGCCGAAACAGAGGAAGGCCTGCCGCCACGCAGGCGAGAGACTCCGCCATGCTGTGAGTTCTCTGAAGAGAGATCCCATTTTTGTTCCCTCACAAAGCTGTGACCAGTAAGTAATTTCTCAATGAACTGAAAATAAATTCAACCACAGGTGACTGAACCACCACCATTACACAAATTAGCCATTTCAGTAGGAAAGGGAGGGCCGGAGGGCTGGTCAGTTGGTGAAGCACTTACTGTGTGAGCATGAGGACGTGAGTTTGATCCCAGCACCCACAAAGAGGAACTGGGCACAGTTGTGCATGCCTGCAACCTCAGTGCTGAAGCAGTGGTAATAAAATCTGTGCATGCCTGCAACCTCAGTGCTGAAGCAGTGGTAATAAAATCTGTGCATGCCTGCAACCTCAGTGCTGAAGCAGTGGTAATAAAATCTGTGCATGCCTGCAACCTCAGTGCTGAGCAGTGGTAATAAAATCTGTGCATGCCTGCAACCTCAGTGCTGAAGCAGTGGTAATAAAATCTGTGCATGCCTGCAACCTCAATGCTGAAGCAGTGGTAATAAAAATCTATGCATGCCTGCAACCTCAGTGCTGAAGCAGTGGTAATAACATCCGTGGAGTTCAGTGGCCAGCCAGTCTAGCTAGGAGATGGGATCTAGACTCAGTGAGAGAGCCTGCTTCAAAAACCAAGTAAGAGTGTGATAGAGGAAGACGATGTCAACCCCTGGCCTCCACACACGTGCGCATGCACCCTCACATGCATGTGCACATACATGACACCTGTGTAACACAGTCATAAAAAGAAAAGTGACTATGGAGATTGAAGGAAAGGGGACCCTGTCGGGGTCGTCACATACCTCCATCACACGCCTGATCCCATCAACGGTGTGCTCGGAGCCGCTGACTCCCGAGGGGCCTCCACCCCAGTGAAAGTGCAATTGCTCTGATATGTACCGATTGCCCTTAGAGTCTGTTATGTACATGGTGTGAGGCAGGGTGATCTGCACTGCAAGAGAACAGCACAGAGAGGCTCCCCTGGGTCATCTCCCACCCCACACCCAAGGCAGCCCAAGGTGTGACTGGTGGATTAGACTGCTGTCCCCAAAGGAAAGGTGGACCTGGCCCGCAGGACACCTCTCTGTCCAGAAGTGCCAGGTCACGGGAAGGACTACAGCACTGCAGATCTGCCTTGTTGGTCTTAGAAAACGGGAAAGCTCGGAAAATATATTGCCCAAAGTACATTCCTATACTCCCAGCCCTTGGAGGCTGAGGCAGGAGAATTGCTAGTTTGAGGCATGGCTTCATGGCTTTCCCATGCAGACTCTTAGCTAGTCCATAGAAGTGCCAGCTCTGCTGGGACCCGAGGCAGTACTGAGTTCCAACACTCCTGTTTTGTGGACAAAGAAACTGACCCTGGATGGGGAAGACTCGGTATCACACTGTGCCTTGGGGGCTAAGAACCCAGTACCCAGATCCCTGTCTCTAGCTACACATCATCATCATGTGGCCCAGCTTGTCCTCAGCAGACAAAAAACCAAATTACCCAGCCAGCCAGGACCATGCGAGCTCTAGCTTGGCTTAGAACTTAATTTGACTGGAATTCTAACACTAAAATGTGAGGCTTTCACTGTAGGGAAAATGAATGAGTCCTCCCACCCCATGCCTTACAGACTTCCTACAGGAACATTACTTGGGTCAAGTGACTGCAGACATTCATCTCACTGGCACAGACCTTAAAGTTTTGTCAGCCAGGCAGCGATGGTGCATACTTTTAATCCCAGCACTTAGGAGGCAGAGGCAGGCGGATACTGTGAGTTCAAGGCCAGCCTGGTCTACATAGTGAGTTCCAGGACAGCCAGAACAGAGAAAACCTGTCTTGAAAAACAAACAAACCAAAAAAAAAAAAAATTAAAATAAATAAATAAACCACAGGAATCCAGCCTCAAGGATGTGAATGGCCCCTTTGGTTTTTTTTTGTTGTTGTTGTTGTTTTTGTTTTTTTGTTTTTGTTTTTGTTTTTTTGTTCTTTTTTTTGTTCTTTGAGACAGGGTTTCTCTGTGTATCCCTGGCTGTCCTGGAACTCACTCTGTAGACCAGGCTGGCCTTGAACTCACAGAGAACCTCCTGTCTCTGCCTCCCAAGTGCTGGGACCAAAGGCATGTGCCACTACCTCCTGGCATGAATGGCCCCTTTGTAGAACACACACTTTTTATTTAGAGCCTCAAAAATCTATGTTCTCAAGGATGGCGGAGGCTTTAAAGGAGGAAGTATGTGGAGGCAGTATGCTGCGGTCAGTGGGGCCAGGAACCTGGACCCCAAAGAGCTTCTGAATGGATGGTTGCATCCACAAGAGCAACAGAGATCTTGACAATTCCCTGTTGCCAGCACACAGCTTCCAGGGGACAGGTCATCTCTAGCCTGGCATTCCATGGACAGGCCTGCACAGGCCAGCTTAGAAAGGAGCTGTCGTTCTGAGCTTGAGGCTGTGCTATTGAACAGCCCAAATCTCTCTGTCTCCAAATCCACTTATGAAACTTGCCAGATTCTGAAAATGGATTCACCTTCCAAAGCCGTTTGTTCCTTCTGTGAGTAATGAAAATGTAACCAGCGTCTCACCAGACAACAGACATCCGTCAAACCATTTGCTGTGCTCAGAAGACAATCATGGGGCTGGGGACACAGTTCATCAGGTAGAGTCCTTGCCCAGCATGCACTGGGCCCTTGGTTTGATCCCCAGCTCCACATAAAACTGTTTATGGGGGACTGGAGAGATGGCTCAGTGGTTAAGAGCACTGACTGCTCTTCCAGAGGACCTGGGTTCAATTCCCAGCACCCACATGGCAGCTGACAACTGTAACTCCAAGATCTGACACCCCCACACAGACCTACATGCAGACAAAACACCAATATATATAAAATAAAAATAAACAAATTGTTCATGGTAGCACTCTCCCATAATCCCAGCACTCAAGAAACAGAAGTGGAACATCAGGAGCCCAGGGTTGTCCTCGACTGAGGCCATCTGGGGTTGTCTTTAAAAGAAGGGATGTTAGCAGGTTATGGGGGTGGCGCATGCCTTTAATCCCAGCACTTGGGAGGCAGAGGCAGGTGGATCCCTGAGTTCCAGGCCAGTCAGGTCTAAAGAGTGAGTCCTAGGACAGACAGGGCTACACAGAGAAAGCCTGTTTTGGGGTTTGGGGAGCGAGTGGGAGGGGGTGTTGACAGTATAATCAGCCCTGCCCCAGGTTTGTCTAGCCAGTGTAAGACTGGAGGTTCTACTGTTAACCCTAGAAAATATTAACGACAGCAAAATTGTTCTGCAAAAGACACTGGCCAGAGAATGAAAAGATAAATGATGGACTGTAAGGATTTGTAAATATCTGGTAAGAGGCTGAGGCAGAAGGATCACTTGACATAGTTTTAAATCAGCCTGGACAACATGGAGACCCCTTCCCCATCTGTTACGGAAACAGACTGTGGGGGCTTGAGAGATAACTTGGCAGTTCACATGCGCTGCTCTTGCAGAGGACCCAAGTTCAACTCCCAGCACCCATGTTAAGTGGCTCCCAAATGCCTGTGACTCTGGCTCCAGGAGTACCTGGGGCCCTGGCACCCGAGGGCACCTGCACTCATGTGCACAGACCCACACACAGAGGCACATATATACATAGTTGAAAATAATGAAATAAATCTTTAAAAATAGATTATAAATTCAGCCCAAAAGTAGAACACAGACTTAGCATGCACAGAGCCCCCCAGTACCTCAAAAAAATAGGGGTTATTAGTATTTGTGGATCTCAGTAGACCTAGCTACAGGTACCTGAGGCCACTTACAGACATGGCTCTGTTCTTCTTACTATTCGCCGACCCAGAACTGGAATTTGGTTTTGTTGTCTCAGTGGGGCAATACACACCTGGGCACAGACAGCAAACTGACCCATCAGGAACCATGTGCGACCCCGAGGTACCAGGAAGGGCTGAGAAGCAAACATCTGGGCCTGTGTCACTGAGCTGTTCGTGACTGTGATCTTGAGTGAGCCCATGGCCTCCTGAGACCTCAGGCTTTCTGCCTGAAAATGGCCCTTCTTAGCCAAGCTTGAGGGAGCAGGCCCCAATCCCAGCATTTGGGAAGTAGAGACAGGAGGTCAAGAGTTCAAAGGCACTCTGGACTCAGAGTTTGGGACCAGCCTCAGTTACATGAGCTCAAAAAATCAAAGATGGGCTACAGGAGCTGGCTTGGTGGATGCAGTGCTTGCCACATAAGCAGGAGGTCCTGAGTTTGGGACCCCAAACACCTTCATACAGAGCCAGACACAGAGCCTCACACATGTGATCCCAGCCCTAGGGAAGGTGACAGGCAAATCCAGCAGCCAGTCTAGCAAAATCAATGAATCAAAAACTACAGTGGAGGGCTGGCTCGGTGAGTAAGGCACTTGCTACCAAGCCTGGTGGCCTGTGTTTGAGCTCCATGACCAATATAGTAGAAGGAGGCACATTGCACACATACAAACAAATAAATAATGTAATAAAAATTTAAAAACTAGGTCTAGAGAAATGGCTCAGAGGTTAAGAGCACTGGCTGTTCTTCCAGAAGTCCTGAGTTCAATTCCCAGCAACCACATGGTGGCTCACAAGCATCTGTAATGAGATCTGGCGCCCTCTTCTGGCATGCAGATTACATGCAGGCAGAACACTGTATACATAATAAATAAATCTTTAAAAAAAAATTAAAACTAAGAGTTATTGAGGAAGACACTGGATGTTAATCTCTGGCTTTCATCTACATGTGCACATATGTACCTGTGCACCTAGACACACACCCACACTAATATACCCCACACAGTGCTCCCCTCCTGAGGTTGCTATGAGGCTCACAGACAAGCCTAATGGAGAATCAGAAGGACACACTATGTGGATGTCATAGTGGCCCAGAGAGGGCTCCCAAGACCCAGCTTTCCCATCTGACACATACATTCATATTCTCCCCCCCCCCAAAAAAAAACCAAAGGGAATTCTTTTTGAACCTTTGAGAAACTTGGTTACCTCTCAGGTGCTTGTAACTAATCAGACTCCATACAAAAAATACGAAAACGGGAACCCACCTGCATCAAAACAGCAGGGAATGTAACCCTGAATCACCCTGTCCTCTGTCTGAAGGCCCTGCTGGGTGCGTCAGACCAGACTCAGGTAAGGGTCTTTTGGTGTATTGTTCAGGTTTTGGTTTTGAGAGAAGGTCAAACTAGTCCAGGCTAGCCTCAATCTCATGGAGATCCAACTACCTCTGCCTTCCAAATGCTGAAATCAAAAGTGTGTGCCACCACACTTGGCAGGGTTTAGTAGTAGTAGTAGTAGTAGTAGTAGATTTATTTGGGGGGTTGGGGGAAGTACCTGCCATGGAGCCTGTGTGGAAGCCAGCTGGCTTTGGAGAATCTGCTCTTTCCTTCCTCAGTGTAGGTCCCAGGGACACAGATGTTCAGGTTTCCAAACAGGTGCCTTGGAGGAGCCCACAGGGGCTGAATTTAGAGCGGAGGTACTACCTGCCTTGCATGCAGACTGCCAGGCCCACCAGAGCCCTCTTACCTGTGTGGCCATTGTTAGTCATGGGGAACTCCAGCCCCTCCTCCCCGTAGCCGGTCAGGCTCAACCTCTTCAAGGACAGGTTGAAGGTCACCTCATGTTTCACCAGGTCGATTGGCGACTGCTTCCGCCCCCCGCAGGCGGGGTACTCCTTAGACCATTGATCCTCTGTTAGCCCTTCCCCTGCAACAGGACAGAGTGGGGCCCAGCTCAGAGCTCCCCAGCCCAGCAAATGCTTCTTAGCAGACCAGGCTCAGGCTCTTCTGGGTGGAAGACCCAGAGGGAAAACTTCTGGAAACAGAAGCAGAGCTTCCAGAGGGCAAGGCAGGAGAGCTCTACACTAAGCCAAGGACTCGGCTTGGGATGTGGCGATGGGTCTATCTTCCGACTCATCCTTGCGGCCATGGGCCCTGGGGTCTCCTCTGGAGAGTAGCTAGTTGGCCCTCTTCCTTGAAGTTTTCACAGCTGATGAACGCCCTGTAGGGAGCCTGGGTCTACCAACAACCCCTGACCTCATTTTCAGAGAACATAGTTTTCCTTCCAAGCCCTGTACTTGAGCCCCGGCTCCCCTGATGTCAGAACCTTCCCCCAACAGCAGCTGTTGCTTGCTCCAGCGTCTTCTTTGGGCCAACAGAAAGGCCAAGACCACCTAGGTCACAACCCGTGGGTACAGGGCACTTGAAGAAGCATCCCTGTTAAAAGGGTGGTGCAGGCCTGTAACCCCAGCCCTGGGAAGGTGGAGGCAGGAGGGTCAAAAGTACAAGGTCATCTTCAGCTACAAACCAAGTTCAAGGCTAGCCTGGGCTACATTAGATCCTGTCTTAGAAAGCAACACAAAAGCAATAAAATAAAATTTGAACATATCCATAGTTCCAGCTTCTCAGGGGATTGAGGTGAGAGAATTTTTTTTTTTTCAAAGAGGCAGGAGGCTCTTTAGAATCCAGGAGTTAACCTGTCTTATGAGACTTCTTACTATGTAGTCCTGGCTGGCCTTGAACTTGTGGCAATCCTCCTATCTCAGTCTTTGGGGGGTTGGGATTACAATCCTGTGATACCAGGTATAACCGAGCCCAGAGATTCAAGGTTGGTCTGGCAAAGTAATGAGATTCTCTCTCTCTCTCTCTCTCTCTCTCTCTCTCTCTCTCTCTCTCTCTCTCTCTCTCTCTCTCAAAGGAGGAGGAGGAGAAGAAGAAGAGAGAAAAGGAAGGAGGGAGGGAGGAATGGAGGAATGGAGGGAGAGAGGAAGCTGTCAAGTTTATCTTTTTGGAGGTGGTTAAGAATCCTGGGGCCGCCGGGCGTTGGTGGCGCACGCCTTTAATCCCAGCACTCGGGAGGCAGAGCCAGGCGGATCTCTGTGAGTTCGAGGCCAGCCTGGGCTACCAAGTGAGCTCCAGGAACAGCACAAAGCTACACAGAGAAACCCTGTCTCGAAAAACCAAAAAAAAAAAAAAAAAGAATCCTGGGGCCAGAGTAATGACGGCCAGTCACGCAGATGACAGAGGCCCCACCTCACTGAGGGCTTTGTTTTTTGAGACAAGGTCTCTCACTGTGTTAAACAGGAGAGACTCACTGTGTGGCCTGGAACTCACAGAGATCCACCTGCCTCTGCTTCCTGAGAGCTGGGATTAAAGGGGTTTGTTACCATGCCTAGCTCTGTTCAGCCATTTCTGATCGAGGACACTTCAAGATTAGCTTTCCATGAGTGCATGGCTCGCTCTAGATAAGAATGGAGCTCCAGCCGGGGCTTCTTAGTTTGCAAGTTGATCCTCTTCTCATCCTACTCAATAATTCAAACCGTTTTAAACAATTCTTTCTTACAGGCAAATGCCCAGATCAAGGAAAGAGGCCTGAGGTCCACCGCTCTGTGACCCAAGTGCTTTGGGTCTGGGTCTTATAGACATGGGAAGAGGTCGAGGGTACAGCTCAACAGCAGAGCTTGCCTAGGACACACATGGCTGGGCTCTAAGCCTAGTGCCAGGGAAGCAAAAAACGTGGAGCAGCTCACTCATCTTCCTACTGGGCACTTAACAAAAGTCACCCTGTGTTCTCCAGGCTCTGGAGGCCATGTGGGAGGGAGACCTTCAGTCTGGGAGTCTCTGATACCATAAGGAAGACAAGAATTTGCCATCAGAATCCTCTGTCTTTCATCACCTCTGAACTACCACCAGTAAGACTGCTGGAGGTCACAGAGTCCCTATCTTCCCGAGCGGGGTATGGGCTCCCTTTCCGGACAGGATGATTGACGGAGCTGCCCTATGAATTGGATTATCTGACCCTCTACAAGATCCCTGACTCGTCTGTCACCTTGATTTAGGACTTACAGTCCACTCTGAATGAGCAGGCCATGCAGGGTAGACTTTATCCTGTGTCACTCTGGTCTCCTGCACCATCCAGCAGCCTCTAGCCTCCCCACCAGGCACCCCCATCCCTGACCTGGTTCTGTGGGGATACAAGTTCTTCTGTGGGAAGATTCTCAAGTTCTCCTTTTGAAGTCCCACTGGGCATCTCAAGGTAAGGTCAATGGGTTCTGATGAAGGCAAGGTGTCCTCTACCAGATCCTCAACGGTGAGGATGCGCATTTCTGAGGGGGATGCTATCTGTGGTCCGGGAGCCTCTTCTGTGAGGCCATAGGTTTCCTTCCTAGAAGTCTCATTTGTCACACATTCGGATAACAATAACAGCTTCCCAAGCAGACATGGCTTCTCGAGGCAGCCAATACTGGGTAGAAAAGATTTTAAAGCAGCCCAGTGAAGCTGGGTTGAGGGAGGAGAACCCTCTCTTCTCCCGCATTGGGGGTTTAAAGTCTATTTGTTCATTCAGAGATAGCAAAAACACATGTGAACCCAAAGAGCAGGTGGACCCCAACAGAGGACCCACACCCAGCACAGGCGGGCTGCCTGTCTGGAGTACCAGGTGGCTGCTTACCTGAGTAGGTCCAATGAGCCTGGACGCCCAGGAAGAACAGAGATACCACAGTCACCAGAGCCCTCATGGCAGATGCTGAAGGCCTGAGAGCAAGCAGCACAGACTCTGGGCAGCACTTCTTTTAAAAGCTCAGAAACTGTAAATAACAATTTGCCAGGTCCACCGGCTGATCCGCCCCTGCTGCACCCACTGAACAACAACGCCCTCCCCACAATGGCCCTTCTGACTTGGTGCCTTGTGCACGTGCCTCACCTCCTCCCAAGGCATTACCATAGCCAATTAACCCATGTCTGGTTGTTCAGCACCTTTGGAAACTCAGTCCAGGGGCCACACAGTGCAGCCATTGTAGACCTTGAGTGATGAGTGATCTGTAGCGATGTGAAGAGCCTGGAGGCACAGAGCACCCGGAAACAGGGGCTTCCTGAAGGATGGCATTTCCTCTGCCCTTTCTCCTGGCTGTTGAGGGAATCACCAGAGTCTGAAAGACCTTGCCAGAGTCCAGTTGGCATTCCCTGCCTGTCCCAGAGTGGACAGAAGAACATCCCTAATAATTCAGGGTTGCCCCCCACCCCCTGCCGCCCCGCCCCCGGCCAGCTAGGCAGCTGGGAAATAGTCTGGTACTCCAGCTTTGGGCAAGAAATGGAGGAGCCCAGTTGAAGGCAGAGATAGGTTTATCCTTGACCTAAGTCAGCCCTGGACCTTGGAGCCTGGCTCTTGAATTACATATGCACACATGCCTTAGGGTCATGGAGGTGGAGGAGGTGGAGGAGGTGGAGGAGGTGGAGGAGGTGGAGGAAGAGGAGGAGGTGGAGGGAGAGGAGTTGGAGGAGTTGGAGGAGGTGGAGCAGGTGGAGCAGGTGGAGGTGTTGGAGGTGGAGGAGGTATAGATAGAGTCTCACGTTTCTCCTGGGATTTGTCCTGACAGTGCAGTACACTTGAGCACACCCAGGCCGAAGCAATGAGTTACCAATGAGTTGTCTAATCCTTGTACGTGCATGTGGCTAGTGCTGAAGAAACTATCATCTATGCCCGCTGCCAAGCCAGCATCTCCCATGCCCTTCAGAGAGGCAAAGGCATAGGACAGGTGGGGCTCCCACAGAGGGCATCTATCATACTGGCCACATGCAAAGACTTGGTCTGCTCTGACAAACGTCGAAGCCCCTCGCCAGTTTCCTTTATCTCCCTGCTCGCTTGTCCCCAGTCTGAGAGACGCTGGAATGTCAAAATGGCAGCATGTAGTCGCATCGGATGTATGAGAGGTCACGAGAGGTGGCATACTTCAAAGAGCTCCTGCTGCTGTTTAATCTGGGACCATCCCACTAAAATGCTAGACCCACAGAGCTCAGAAACTCCCAAGGAGGGCTGGACAGATGGCTCAGAGGTTAAGAGCACCGACTGCTCTTCCAGAGGAAGAGTTCAATTCCCTGCACCCACATGGTGGCTCACAGCCATCTGCAATGAGATCTGGTGCCCTCTTCTGTATACATAATAAATAAATAAATCTTAAAAAAAAAAAAAAAAAACAACCTCCCAAGGAAACAGTTACCAACTACTCTGTGCCTTAATTTCCCCATCTTCAATAGGAGCTCTCAACAGTGCTGCCCCCACACACACCCAGGAATTCAGCTGTAAATTTATGTGCAGTGCTCACAGCAGGGCACATACATCGCAACTGGCATCATTTTTGAACTTCTCATTTTATGATAAGGAAGTGACTTACCATTGTCACCCCACTAGTTATTGATGGACCAGGGTTACAAAGCACTTGCTCTACAGTTCATGGGGTTTCTCAAAATTCAAAACCCACTCCGTCTTGGCTGAGTCAATCTTGCCTGCTCTGCTGAGCTCATAGCCCTGCATAAAGGGCCACCTTGTTGGGTTTTGTTTTGGTTTGGGTTTTTTTTTTGTTTGTTTGTTTTTGTTTTTTGAGACAAGTTTTCTCTGTGTAGCTTTAGAGCCTGTCCTGGAACTCACTGTGTAGAGCAGGTTGGCCTCGAACTCACAGAGATCCACCTGCCTCTGCCTCCCAAGTACTGAGATTAAAGGAGTGCACCACCACCCGACAGGCCCACCCTGTTGACCCCATGTCCCTGTTAGCCCATGAGCACCCATCTCTGCTGAAGAGTTTGATACCATCACAGTTGGAAGACTGAGGCAGGAAGAGTACCTTGAGTTTAAGACAAGATGACTACCAGGAGTTTGCAGCCAGCCTGGGCTACAGAATGAAACCCTGTCACAAAGTGAGTGAGGGGCGCTGGCTGGAGAGATGGCTCGGCAGTTCAGATGGGATGCTGCTCTTGCAGAGGCCCTGAGTTCAGTTCCCAATACCCACATTAGGCAGATCACAGCCACCTATAACTCCAGATCCAGGGGACCTGATACGCTTCCAGTCTCTATGGGCATCAGCACTGGCACAAACACACACACACACACACACACAAATAAAAAATAAACTGAAAGAAAAAGAAACAAGCATGCTGTTGAGAGCTGGTGGTGTAGCTCAGCTGGTAGTTCTTGCCCAAGGTGCACAAGTTCCTGGTTCAACCCCCACCATTACATAAACTTAGATGGTAGCATATAGTCATATTCAGAAGTTCAAAATTATCCTTTTATGTATTATTGTTGAGGTCAACCTGAACAATATGAGACACTGTCTCTACCAAAAAGAAAAGCAGATTCCTACCAGCTCCAGACAAGACAGCATCATGTTTCAAGCTGAGTGGAAAACCCAAAACCCAGCCAGGGTCTTACTCTTTATCTCAAGCTGGCCCTGAACTCACGTCTGCCTGCTTCTGCCTGTAGTGCTGGGATTTAAGTTGTGCAGATTTTCCTTGGGAATCTGCACTGGAAAACAGTGCGTAGCTGAGAGTCAGGAGGCAGTTGATGTGAGGAGAGAGGCTGGAGCAGAGGCATCTCAGAGTAAGCGGGGCCTTGTGGGGGCCGAGTTTCCACAGGGAGGAAAGGTGCAGAGGAGAGGAGAGAATGTGTCTGAGGCAGGAGGACTCCAGGAAGTGGCAAGAAAGATCATGTTCCCCACTCCAGCAGCTCCCAGTGGGGCTCTGCAACCCTGAGATGCGCATTTTGAGGTTCCAGGATAGACAGCCTTTGTGCTTCTGTGCCCCGTGAGGCTCTTCGCATGCTGTGCATGGCTGCAGGGCTTGAGCCTCTAACTTCAAGCCCCACTGCCGCCCACCATGCATCAGGTCCCGTGCACAGCTGGCCGATGGCTGACCTGTGTTAAAGGGGAGCCGTTAAGTTAATAAAGAGAGTAGATCAATGAGCTCCTGAAATCCAAGAGCCACCTGCTAACAAGGAGGGCACATTACTAGATATGGGGTCCCCTCCCTCTTCCAGGTGGCATACTCCCCATGACTTACTTAGCACAGAATAAGATAATGTTGATTTTGTTGCCTAATCTCTGACTCATTGTCTTCTTTGACCCTAAAATTTTCCATCCATCAGCTTTGAACAGGAGATATCTTGCTATCTTGTGGGACGTGTGCATGTGCGTGTGAATTCCATCTGCCTTGATCCTACCATACCCCCAGCTCACTGAAGCTTATTTTTATTCTAAACTCCTGTTTTCCACCGCTCATCACTTAATTGACTGTTTGCGATGAGCTGACAGGTGTATCCTTCTCATCACAATGGAAAGTCAAGAGTGAGAAAGGAGCCTTTGTGTTTCTTGGGTTTATGACAGACTGCTCCATGGAAAGAGGTGAAGGAAAAAAAGAGAGGGAGGCATAGTCATCCCAGGTGAGCACGGAAGTAACAGCAGCCCATGTAAACAGGCTCCACCTGCCCAGGTGAAAGGGTGACGTGCTCAACGCACGTTCATCCACACAGGGATCAGGGAGACAAGATCAAGGAAGGTGAGCACAGGTGAGCACAGGTGAGCTGGAAGATGGCCCGGTGAGCCAATACTCAGGTTCATACAGGACTGACATTGAAGAGTGGTTCTGGTTGCACAAGAATATGCCTCTGTGGCTGTGTCCAACACAGAGAGGCCATTATCTGTTTCACACAGGACGGTGAGTACACAGGGATCCTAAAAGCTGAGCTGTTCTGTACGGTGGGTTTTCTTTATCACTTGGTCCTCTCTCAGCACCAGGGTGCTTAGGCTGTCACAACTGGAGCCCACTTGCTCCCTTTGTCGCTGGGACCCTTTGGGAGAGGGTCTTCCCTGGATCCCCCTGTTCTGGAACTCACCATGTAGCCTTAGCTGTCCTCAGACTTGCTGTGGTAGACCAGGCTAGGCTCAAACTCAGAAGTCCACCCACCTCTGCCTCCCAAGTGCTGGGATTAAAATTGGGGGCTCCTGCACCTGGTGAAGGCTGCTTCCCTCTTAATGGGAACATTTCTAAGCGTTCCCTGAGCTGGAGGCATAGCTGGAGGCATAGTTCCCTGAGCTGGAGGCAGTGAGTTTCCCTAGAGCACAGGTTCTAGTTGGAGACCCTGCACCCAAGAGAAAAATTAACAATTTTTTCCCTTTTAAGATAGAGTCTCTTGCACCCATGGCTAGCCTCAAGTTCACTATGTAGCCAAGGATAACCTTGATCTTCTTGTCTCTACTCCCAAGTGCTGATTCTAAGCACACCTGTGCCTCCGTGCTAATTTATGCAGTGCTGGGGATTGAACTGAGGCATGCTGGGATGCTGAGCTACATCCCCAGGCTTGGCATACCTTCCTTCCTTCCTTCCTTCCTTCCTTCCTTCCTTCCTTCCTTCCTTCCTTCCTTCCTTCCTTCCTTCCTTCCTTCTTCCTTCCTCCCTCCCTCCCTCCTCTCTCCTCTCTCTCTCTCTCTCTCTCTCTCTCTCTCTCTCTCTCTCCCTTTCTCCCTCCCTCTCTCCCTCCCTTTCTTCCTTTCATTTATTTGTTTGGAAACAGGGTCAGACTCTGCATCTCTAGCTGATCTGGAACTCACTCTGTAGCCCAGGCTGGCCTTGAACTCACAGAGATCTGCCTGCCTCTGCCTCCCGAGTGCTGGGATTAAAGGCGTGCGCCACTGACATTCCTAACACAAGCCACCAGCTGTTGTCCCTCAGAGCTGCCTGTCAGCCCGCCCTCCTCTCCTGGCTTCATCCTTACTGACGCTGACCTGTTTGACCAGACATCCAGCAGGTGACCACACTTCTCAGTACTGCTCCTAGATAAATGGACAGAGCTGACCACATTAGAGATTCCTACAGAATGTCCAGCCATGCCCAGGCCCCGTACCTCAGGATTACCTTTTCCTGTCTTCCCCAGAATCTGTGATGATGGACTTGCCCAGTTTGAGAGACCACTGGTCAGTCTCATGTGTTCTAGAACTCAGCACCTATCATAGGCATATCCTCCATCAGATCCACCCTGATTCCTGGGTATGGTGACACACACCTGGAATCCAGCAATCAGGAGATGGAGGCAGGGGGATCAAGAGTTTAAGGTCATCTTAAACTGTGTGATTTGAGGCCAGGCTGGACTACATGAGACTCTCTTTAAAAACAAAACAGAGCCCAGCAGTGGTGACACACGCCTTTAATCCCAGCTCTCGGGAGGCAGAGCCAGGGGGATCTCTGTGAGTTCAGGGCCAGCCTGGGCTACAGAGTGAGATCCAGGACAAGTGCCAAAACTACACAGAGAAACCTTGTCTCGAAAAACAAAACAAAACAAAAAGAACAAAACAGAGCCAGGCATAGTGGCACACACCCTTAATCCTAGCACTGGAGAGGCAGAGGTAGGAGGATATTTGTGAGTTCAAGGCCAGCCTGGTCTATGTAGTGAGTTCCAGGACAACCTGGGCATTACGGTGAGACCCCGTCTCAAGAAAACCAAACGATGAATAGGGCCATGAAGGGGGCTCAGGGGATAAGAGTACTTACTGAACAAATACGGGAGCATGCATTTGAATCCCGAGTACCCCTTTAGAAAAGTGGTGCAAGGCCATATGCACCCCCAGAATAAGAGGCAGAGACAGGGGAGGGGTGTCATTGGGTTGGCTAGCTGCCAGCCCAGCTCAAGTTCAGTGAAGGCCCCTGTCTCAAGGGAATAAGGCAGACTGATAAACCAGACACCTGACATCCTCCTCTGGCTTCCCAATGTGTGTGTGTGAGTATATACCACAAACACAGGTCCACATGTACCACACCCACACAGACACAGACACATTAATCCACGATTCTCCTCTGTGGGCATCACGAACCCACATAAAAAAGATCTCCCATCCCAAAATTTTTCTACTATTAATTTAGGTATACGTAACATAGAACCCAGTTGTGAGTAGCTTTGCCGTACCCACACCCTTGTGGGTACAGACCCAGCACAGTCCCAGCCACTGGGACGGGCTGCAACTGCTGCTTGGAGCTGCTGCTTGCTGATGGAGCCTGGATCCTGCTGTGTTCATTTAGTGACTCTCCCCTCAGTTCCTACCCAGCATGCCTCAGTACTGCTGCAGGCTAAGTTTGTGTTTCTCTAGCCTACCCTTCATTGATCAAATGGTCCATTTCAAATGTATGGCAAGTGCTAACCTTGCTCTCACAGCTCCCTTCTGCTGGCTTCTTGGTGCCGATGAGACAAATGTCCACAAACTCAGTGCTTAAAAAAAAAATGAAAACTTTGCCCATGGCTTGGTCAGGAAAGGACTTGCCTCGCAAACGTGAGGACCTGAGTTTGGACTCCCAGAACCCATATAAAGGGTTAACATGGTGTTGGGCATTTGTAAGTCCAGCAACGGCAAGATGGGAGGCGGGACAGGTGGGTCCCCGGAAACTTACTAGGCCAATAGCCTAGCTTGCTTGGTGATGTTCTAGGCCAATAAGGGACTCGTTGTTGTTGTTGTTGTTGTTGTTGTTGTTTAAATGTGCATTAGTGTGAAGGTGTCACATCCCCTGGAACAGAAGTTACAGACAGTTGTGAACTGCCATGTGGGTGCTGGGAATTAAACTCAGGTCCTCTGGAAGAACAGCCAGTGCTCTTAACCGATGAGCCATCCCTCCAGCTCCCAGTAAGGGATTCTTAAATAAAAGATGGAAGGCTCCTGGGGAATGATACTGGAAGTGGTCCTCTGATACACACACACACACACACACACACACACACACACACACATAAGAGAAATGGAGACACAGACTTCAATCTAACACATCAGAAGTTCAAGTATAGGCATTAGCTGCACTCATTCCTTAGAGGCTTCAATTAGAAAATACATTCCTAGCTGGGCAGTGGTGGTGAGCGCCTTTTATCCCAGCACTTGGGAGGCAGAGGCAGGCAGATCTCTGCAAGTTCGAGGTCAGCCTGGTCTACAGAGTGAGTTCCAGGATTGTCAGGACTGTTTCACAGAGAAACCTGTCTTGAAAAACCAAAAAAAAAAAAAAAAGAAAAAGGAAGGAAGGAAGGAAGGAAGGAAGGAAGGAAGGAAGGAAGGAAGGAAGGAAGGAAGGAAGGAAGGAAGAAAATACATTCCTTAGCCTCTGGTAGGCTGTGCCCTCACCCTTCCCTTAAATCACTCAGATCACTCAGATTTCTGGCCTCTGTCACCCCCATTCCTGGTCCCTCCTTAATCCCCTGCCTCCATATGACAAAGGTTGCTAAGGGTTACAATCTTCACCCTCCTTGTAACCCCAATAATCTCATCCCAGATCCCAACTCACTCCTATCTTCAAGTCTTGCCTTAGTAGATGCTACATAGTGTTTTTCCCTCTGGCCTTAACCTGATGCCATCTTGGGGTAGAAAATGCTGTGGCCTGGTAGCCATGGCAACTAGAACAGGAAAAACACAGTGATACCCAGGTTTATGGTAATGGTCATGGAGTCACGGACAGAATTGGGTGGAGGAAGGGAGGGTTGAAATACCCTAAGCTGGCGTTTCAGCTCTTGTTCCTACAGCTGCCTCAGGTGATCTCGGAAGAGACTAGACTATATAGAAAGTGAAAAGCTAACTAAATAGATGATTCTGTTGGTGCGGCTTCCATGATGGATTGGGACTTTGAAATGATGTAGCTGTTTTGGGGGTCACCCATGCTCCTGTAGGTAAACACAGAAAACCCACTGGTCTCACCAAGTTGAACTTGGGTGAAATTGCACTTTGGTCTGTTACTGATGCCCATCCGAGTGAAGAGATGTTTGTTTAAAGCTCCTGGGAAAAGTTAACAGGACAGCAGAAAACAACCACAGTTTCCAGGGCAATCAGACAAGTATTTAGCCTGCCACAATGATGGAAGGAACCACCATTAAATTAAGTTACGAGTGGGGGAGGGGTAGCTCATCTGGTGACCGCTTACTGTGTAAGCATAAGGACCTGAGCTGGAGTCCCAGAACCCATGTGAAAAGCCGGCCATTTGTGCTGTGGCCCTGAAATCTTAGCATAGGCAGAGACAGGCAGATCTGAGGCTCCCTGACCAGCCAGCCTAGCCTAATCGGCAAGCCTTGGGGGCCATGAGAGACTTTGTCTCAAAAAACAAGATGGACAGCTGGGCATTGCGGTGCACACCTTTAATCCCAGCACTTGGAAGGCAGAGGCAGGTGGATCTCTGTGAGTTCCAGGCCAGTCTGGTCTACAGAACAGCCAGGGCTACACAGAGAAACCCTGATTGGGCAAGGAAAAAAAAAAGGATGGATAGCTCCTGAGAAATGACACCCAAGATTGACCTCTGGCCTCAACATGTAGCTACCTACACACATACACATGTGTACCTGTGCACACACACACACAAAACCAGGGTTTTCTGAAAACTGGATTCAGACTTTGGAGGACAGAAAGACAAATTTCAATATCTTTGAGGCACACAGACATGGAGGGGTTGCGGAGGAGCAAAATGAACCACAGGATGCACAATTGCTGGAACTTTCCTGAGCTTTTGATGACCACTGTGCTGTGCTAGACAGCCGACTGGGCCAGAACAGCCATCGAGACCTGGAAGATGGAGGAGGCGCCAAGGAGGGGGCTCCAGGGCCCAACACATCCTTCTTCCAGGAGGTCTGTCCCAGTCTGCCTCTCTGTTGCTGTAATAAATGCCATGACCAAAAGCATGGAGAGGAAAGAGTTAATTGGCTTCCAGATCCCAGTCCATCATGAAGGAAGCCAGGCTGGAGCTCAAGGCAGGAACCTGGAGGCAGGAAGTGGGCAGAGGAAGGGGCTGGCTTTTTCAGACAGGATGGATCAGTGAGTAAAGTCACTTGTCCTGGGTTTAATCCCCAGAACCCACATGGAACAGGAAAAGAACCAATTCTCACACGTTGTCCTCCGATCTCGGCACGTGCTCCGTGACACGTGTCCTCTCTCTCTCTCTCTCTCTCTCTCTCTCTCTCTCACACACACACACACACACACAAACACACACACACACACACACACACACGACTAAAATTTTTAATATTAAAAAATTAGATCAAAAATAGATATTCTCATGAATAAAAAACAAACCCAGGATGTATTAGAGTCAAATTTTCCCACAGATTTAAAAAAAAGACGAAGAAAAACCATAGACTAGACAGGGCTGGGTAAACCGCAGCATGTGAGCCGAAGCTGGGCAGCCTGTCCTTTACGTATTGTCTGTGGCTGCGCTCGCTCGCTCACTCGGCAGGCAGCTGCAGCCTGGCTCTGGAACACTACCCCTAGGCAGTTAAAACTGAGAGGGAGCCTCAGAACCCACATGTTTACCAACATGGCCTGTCTAGAGAGGCTTGCTGACCTGTTTTATGAAACCAATATATTTTTGAAATGTCTAAATCTACTTATAAAGTGAGCTTAGATACTTAAAAATTCAATGGAGTGGTCAATCCTAGCTCTTTCCTAATTTTCAGCCTCTACTTGTTAGGGATTTTTGGCCATTTTATACGACTGTAATGTTTTTGGTACGCAATGTCTTCAGATTCATTTACTCAGCAGCAACAGGAGCCAAAGCTGGTCAAGCTGCCTGATTCCCGAGCGCCTTTCCTAGCTGACGTCAGCTTCTTAGCTGATATCAGCCTCGGTGTTCATTTTCAGCCAACCAGACAGACACATAGAAATCTGGGGGCGAGACTCCTAGACATTTTGCTTTCTTTTTTAATTTTATTATTTCCAGCATATCAGAGTTTTGTCTGCATGGTTTTTTTGTTTGTTTGTTTTTGTTTTTGTTTTTTTGTTTTTTGAGACAGGATCTCACTATGTAGCACTGGCTAGCCTGGAACTCACTAAGTAGACTAGGGTAGCCTTAAACTTACATTGATCCACCAGCCTCTGCTTCTCAAGTGAGGGAGTAAAGGTGTGCCCCAACACACTTGGCTCCCAAGGCCTTTTAAAAAATTGTCTGTGCACCACATATGTGCGATACCCTTGGGATGGGTGTTACATTGTGAGTACCCCTGTGGGTGCTCGAAATCAAGTTCCAGTCCTCTGGAAGAGCAGCCAGTGCTTTTAACCACTGAGCCATCTCTCCAGCTCGCCCCTACCCGCTGCTTTTGTGACAGGGTCTCAGTGTAGCCCTGATGGCCTGGACCTTACTATGTAGATCAGACTGGCCTTGAACTCACAGAGATCCTCCTGCCTCTGCCACTCCACTCCTGGCCCCTAGTTTTGCATTCTTATAAAAACAAAAGTAGGGCTGGGAATAGAGTTCAGTTGGCAGAGTGATTGCCTAGCATGTGTGTGACCCTGGGTTCAGTCTCTGCCACTGATAAACCAAGCACCAAGCACAGTGGCATGTGCCTGTGATCACAGCATGTGGGAGGTAAAGACAAGTGGTTCAGAGGCCAGGGTCAGGTGTGATTGCACACATCATTAATCCCAGAATTCAGGATGCAGAGGCAGGCCATCCTCTGCGAGTTCCAGGCTGTGGGGCGGGCTACATAATGAGATTCTGTCTCAAAAAAAAAAAAAAAAAAAAAAAAAAAAATGAGAATGGGTTTTGCTATATAGCCCAGACTGGCCTTGAATGTGAGATCCTTCTGCCTCAGTCTCCCCAGGTGCTAGCACTACAGCTCTATGCCACCAGACCTGGACTAAGACAATTTTTTTTTGAGACAGGATTTCTCTGTGTAGCTTTGGAGCCTGTCCTGGATCTCGCTCTGTAGCCCAAGCTGGCCTCGAACTCACAGAGATCTGCCTACCTCTGTCTCCCAAGTGCTGGGATTAAAGGTGTGTGCCACCACTGCCCGGCCGACAATTTTTTTAAAAGGCCTTGGGAGCCAAGTGTGTTGGGGCACACCTTTACTCCCTCACTTGAGAAGCAGAGGCTGGTGGATCAATGTAAGTTCAAGGCTACCCTAGTCTACTTAGTGAGTTCCAGGCTAGCCAGTGCTACATAGTGAAATCCTGTCTTGGGCCTGGAGCTAGACCTCGGCAGTCAAGAGTGCTCACTGCTTTTGCAGAGGGCCTGAGTTTGGTGTCAAGTACCCACAGTGGCTCACAAACATATGCAGCTCAGTTTCCAGACCTCCAACACCCTCTTCTGACCCCACAGGCACTATAGGCATGTGGTGCACACACATACATGCAGACAAACACATACACATAAATTCTCTCCGAAGTTAAAGTAGAAGAAGGGTCTTACCCACATGTGCGGCTATTCTTTTCTCAGCCTCCTGGCTCCCATCCCGCCATGCTCAGATTCCAGCCCCTCCATCCTCACGAGCATGACTAAGCTCTAAGAAGCCAGCTTCAACCCTGCACAAAGGCAAGCTGGGGGTGGGAGAGGTGGTCCTCCTTAGGGAAGAGCACACCAGTTGGTTGTCCACTGCCAGAGGATCAGCCCTGAAAACATACATACAAGGAACATTATCTGGACTCAACAGGTTATATTCAGGAATGTGTGTGTATATAACACACACACATATGCATGCAATGATAATCAATGAACAAAGAGGTCATGAATCTGAGAGCAGAGGAGAGCAGGGAGGGGTACATGGGAGGGTTTTGAGGACGCAAGAGAAGGGGCTATGTAATTACATTAATCTCAAAACAAACAAAACCAGTACAGCCTGGTGGGTGGCACGTGCTTTCAGTTGTCAGTATACCCACATACCCACCACACAGACGAACATATGCAACAGTTAAACAAAGATTTATTTTATTTGTTAGGTGCCTATGTGAATGTATGCCATGGTGGGGACAGTGTGTGTCTGTGGAGCCCAGAAAAGTGCTGGAGTTCCAGGCAGTTGTGCGCTGCCGGGCGTGGATGCTGGGAACCAAACTCAGGTCCTCTGAAAGAGGAGCAATCGTTTCGAGCACTAAGCCATCTCTCCAGCCCCAATAAAATAAATCTTATAAAGTTCGCCAGGCTAGATGACAGTGTTGGCACTCAGGCCTGCCTGCCCACCAGCTACTGGATAGCCAGGACAAAAGGTGTTTGCTACCAGCCTGAAGAACACAGTGAGAGACCATCTCAAAATAAAGTAAAAAGTACAACAAATAACAATGTGTCATTGTTCCTTGAGTCCAGCTGGCAGTCAGCCCTCCCTGAGCAGCCCTCAGCAAAGATCAAGCCAGGAAAGCTTTTATCAGTGAGGAACCACTCCTGCCAAAGCCAGCTGTGGCCTTCAATCCTGCCATCACACAAATCTAAAGCAGGACAGACCACATTCAGGCAATAACAAGGACATTACTCTCCTGCCAAATTAAGGACTAGATGTTGGGGAAATAAGATAATGATGAGTATTTAATTAGTTTTTTTTTTTTTCTTTTTTTCAGAGCTGAGGACCGCACCCAGGGCCTTGCACTTGCTAGGCAAGCGCTCTACCACTGAGCTAAATCCCCAACCCCTTAAATAGTTATTTTTGAGACAAGGTTACATGTAGACCAGCCTGGCCTTGAACTCCTGATTCTCAGGCCTCTAAATGCCAGGATTCCGGGCATGCCTCAGCATACCTGGTTTGTGTGGTGCTGAGGTGATTCACTGATGCTGGGCAAGCACCCTGCTGAGCGTCTGTTCTCCAGGTGACTCCAGCTGCCAGCTGTCTGAGACCAAAGGGTCACAGGCCATTTCCCTTTCTTGGTCAAAATCACTGTGATGTGTCTGAAGAACATTTTGTCTTAGGCTTTTGTTTTTCACACATAACTAACGCTCCCCTGAACTACTCAGGAAAACACAAGGAGACCTACTGGTCAATGTCACACTTCCAAAAAGAAAACCGTGTCTGAGGGGCCCATCACTCCTCAGGGCCCTCTGCAGAGACAAGGAGAGCCACCGCAGATGGCATGAAGCCACTTCCCTTAAGGCAATGGCTCTGTCCCAAGTAGAGATTGTACACTTGTGACATCCAGTGGCCAGAAAGCATACATGCAGAAATGGCATGTGGTTTTGTTTCATGATAGACCCAGGGTCTGACTACAGACAGACAGCTGGTCTCTAGAGATCAGAAGGATGGACGGATGAGGGCACCACAAGGAGAGAGGCCTGACCTTGGTGGCTCTATAATCCCAAATTGACCTCAGGCTGACTAGCTGATAAATGGGAAGATGTCTAGAAAAGAATGTGTGGAAATGTCAGAGATTTGCATTCCAGACAATTAAACACCTCTTTATAGAGAAAGCAATAAAAAAAAATGTGTTTGATTGGAGTTGGGAGTGGGGTTCAGTGGTGAATCGTGTGTTCAACATAATGGAGGCCCTGGACTCTGGCCATCTAGCACCTGCCTCAATTTGTTTTATTGAAGTGAAATTAGCATTGTGTAACACAACATTAACCTTTTGTTGTTGTTTTGATGGTACTGGAGACGGGTATGAAGGTGGAGATTCTGCCCCTGCCATGGTGTGTGAAGGTCAGAGGACAACTTTGTGGGGTTAGGTCTCTCCTTCTATCTTTATGTGGGTTCCAGAGGGTAGAACCCGGACTGTCAGGCTTTGCCAGCACCTCTACCTCATGAGGCCTCCTGTTTGTTTTTTGAGACAGGATCTTGCAATATAACCTGGATTGGCTCTGAACTCACTGTGTATCACAGACTAGGCTCAAACCATAATCCTCCTGCCTCAGGTTCCAGAGAGCTGAGATCAGGACATATGCCACCACACTAGGCTGGTATTAACATTCTTAAAGAGTACAATTCAGGGGCTGGAGAGATGGCTCAGAGGTTAAGAGCACTGACTACCTTTCCGGAGGACTGGAGTTCAATCCCAGCAACCACATGGTGGCTCACAAACATCTATAATGAGATCTGGTGCCCTTTTCTGGCCTGCAGGCATACATGCAGGCAGACCACTGTATACATAATAAATAATAAATCTTTAAAAAGAAAAAAAAAAAGGAGTACAGTTCAGAGGCTGGGGGTGTACATCGGTTGGTAGAGCTCTTGCCTGGTGTGCAAGAACCTTGGATCAGAACCTTGGCACTGTGGAAACTGTGTGCGTTGTTGCACACTTGTAATCCCAGCATGAAGGAGGTAAGAGGATCAGAAGTTCAAAGTCATCCTTAGACACAGCAAGTTTGAGGCCGGGCTGGGCTACAAGGGATCTTGTCAAGTGGAGCTCAGAGGGGATTTCTAGGTGGTCTCGAACACTTGCCCTAGGCTGCAGATGATGTGGACCTCGTGTTCCTACCTCAACCTCTCTTCCTCCCTGACTCCTCTGCCCCCACTTTCTGCTTCCCTGACTCCTCTGCCTCCCTGTCACTTGTTTCAGGAATCACCCAAGTCTTGGCATCCATTCTGATTTGGGGGAACCCAAATTAAGAAAATAACACTGGGTGCTGGAGAGATGGCTCTGAGTTTACAGGCACTGGCTGCTCTTGCAGAGGACCCAGGTTTGGTTCCCAGCACCCACGTGGTGGCTCACAACCATCTGTAACTCCAGTTCCAGAGGATCTGATGCCCTTTTCTGACTTCCATGAGCTCTGCATACCTACTGTGCACACACATACACGCAGGCCCTCACACATACACAGAAAATGAAAATGATAAATATTTTTTAAAAAGCATATCATTGACTGGGTGTGGTGGTGCACAGCTTTAATCCCAGCACTCAGCAGAGACAGGTGGACTTATGTGAGTTCCAGACCAGCCAAGGAGACATAATGAGACCCTATCTTGTAGAAGGAAGAAGAATCTGCAACTGTTTTATGATGTGTAGTGTAACCTGGTGTTGGGAGCATAGCACAAAGGTCCCTGAGCCCACAGATCTCCAGAGAAACCAGGAATGCCAAGCATCCAAGATTGTCTTTCCAGCTGGAAAGATGAAAAACCTGTCCCCCACCCCCAGAAAGCTGATAATTGCAAGTGATTAACAGCCTGGTGATCTGTGTCGCCTGTTGGGCCAGGCCGTGTCAAGCTCTTACAACCAGGACTGTAGTAATCTAAATGACCCTTAGAGCCAGAGGCTCCCCCAAGCTCCCACAACCAGGACCAGAGGTGGCTAACAGCCCACATGACCTCTATGCTATCTGTATGATGGAGACCAGGACAGATCCTTAGGCCCTTAAGCTGGTATGGGTATCATATCTCTAGAACCCATCTTCTTGGAAGAAATGGCATGTGCCCTGAGTTGAGTTTTAATGTAATTACACTTCTTTGTACAGTGGGGATTGTATTACACCAGGAAACTTTTGCCAAACTATACTGTGTGTCTTAGTTAGGGTTTACTATTGCTGTGAAGAGACACCATGACCACACAGCCCTTATAGAGAAAACATTTAGGGGCTGGACAGATGGCTCAGTGGTTAAGAGCACTAGCTGTTCTTCTAGAGGTCCAGAGTTCAAATCCCAGCAACCACATGGTGGCTCCCAACCATCTGTAATGAGAGCTAGCACCCTCTTCTGGCCTGCAGGCATACATGCATACAGAACACTGTATACATAATAAATAAATAAATCATTACCAAAAAAAAAAAAAAGAAAATATTTAATTGAGAGGACTCACTTAGAGTTTCAGAGGTTCAGTCAATTATCATCATGACAGGAAGCATGGCAGCGTGCAGGCAGAGATGGTGCTGGAATGCTACATCTTGCAGACAACAGAAAGTCAACTGAAAGTCACACTGAGGGAAGCTTGAACAAAATAGACCTCAAAGCCCCACCCCCACGATGACACACTTCCTCCAACAAGGCCACACCTCCAGACAATGCCGCTCCCTATGAGTTTATGGGAGCCAAATACATTTAAACTACCACACTGTGTTTAAATACCCTGGGAATAAATGGCCTGTCATTAGACTCCCTGAATCTGATCCAGATTGACAAAGTCAATCTGAACCAGGTTTTCATTCTTTTTTTTTTTTTTTTAAGATTTATTTATTTATTATGTATACAGTATTCTGCTTACATGCATGCTTGCGGGCCAGAAGAGGGCACCAGATCTCACACAGATGGTTGTGAGCCAGCATGTGGTTGCTGGGAATTGAACTCAGGACCTCTGGAAGAACAGTCAGTGCTCTTAACCTCTGAGCCATCTCTCCAAACCCAGTTTTTCATTCTTATCTTTTCACAGGGTTCACTTCCCTGTATAATACCTGCAGGGACCCCCTCAACTGTATGACACCTGCAGGGACCCTCTCAACCTGGAACAGGGCACAACCTGACATCCATGGTTTACTGGCCCTGCATGTTTGTTATGCTTGGAACCACACACCAGCAGCCTTTACATCGGGCTTCTTTTGCTCAGAGTGTTTTTGACGCCCATCTGCATTCTATCATGTGTCCGTACTCCATTGTTTTATGACAGGGAAATGTGCTGTGATGTGCTGTGATGTGACATGTAAAATTACAATGTCATTGAAATTGGCTTTGTTTTCATTTCCAGAAGTGGACAAAACTGCATTCCGTACTGTGGGGTCAAGGGTTCTGATGAACTTGAGCAAAGAGGGCTCTCTTCAGAGACAAGGAAGAGCTGAAGAAAGCAGAGCAGAGGCCGCAGAGATGACTCAGTGGTTAGTGGAGGTAGGAAGGAAACAACTCCCTGAAGTTGTCCTCGGACCCCAACTTGAGTCCCAAAGCACACGTGACCGCAGGTGCACAAAGTAAATAACAGAACAAAGAGCAGGAAGTGGAGTGATGGCCCAAAGGCTTCCCTTGTTAGGCAGGGTCAAGGAGACAAGGAGAGAACCACTGTGGACGGATTAGCAGCACGTTGCTTCAGGTCATTTTTGTGGAAGGATTAAGGCAGGAGGAACTTTGCCCAATTGAAGCTGTCCATTTTGGAAATGGGACTGTGATCTCTCTTTAATCTTGATTTCTTTGCTAAGACAAAGAGTTCATTTTGCTTGGTGGTGTGGCACTGGAGTATGATTCCATGTTGATTTTTAGCCTGGTCTGTTGGGGCTTAGTGGAACAGCTTAGTGAAAAACAGCGGTTTTCCTGCAGTTTTAATTAACAGTGTGAGCCAAGCACAGAGGTATGCACTAATTAACAGTGTGAGCCAAGCACAGAGGTGCACACTAATGGCCCTGGTTTCAGGGGAGGCCAAGGAGAACCACCTGGCTCAGGATCCAGCCTGAGCGACACAAGACTCCATTTGTGGACTGGAGGGAGTAACAGTATATAGCATGTTTTAGCTTAACTTCATTCGTCCGTAATTTCCATGTTTTGTTATTAAGAACATGCTATTATGAAAATTTTGTGTATTTATTTATAGCTTTAAAACTTTTTCTATTACATTTTATTTGTGTGTGTGCCACATGTATGCACATGTGTGGAGGTCAGAAGATTGAGGGAGTTGGTTCTCTCCTTCCATGATATGAGTACCAGGGATTAAACTCAGGTCCTCCGGCCCATCCCACTAGCCGGTTTCTACCTGTTTTGATGGCCATTTTCTCTTCTTTTGGGTACATGCCTACAAATGGCATCACTGGGTCATATGATAATTTTGTGTTTAACTTTTTCTACAAACTGTTGACAGATTTTCTTTTATAGAGGACCTCACTGTGTGAATTAGGCTGGTCCCAAACTCACAGAAATCCATCTGCCTCTGCCTCCTCTGCAGGGATCAAAGACATGCATTACCACAAATGACCCATTGATAGGTTTTATTGTTTTGTTCTGTTGGGTTTTTTTTGTTTGTTTTTTTGTTTTTTTTCGAGACAGGGTTTCTCTGTGTAGCTTTGCGCCTTTTCCTCGAACTCACTTGGTAGCCCAGGCTGGCCTCGAACTCACAGAGATCCGCCTAGCTCTGCCTCCCGAGTGCTGGGATTAAAGGCGTGCACCACCACCGCCCGGCCCTGGTTTTTTTTTGTTTTTTTTTGGTTTTTTTTTTTTGACGGGGTTTTGTTACAGACTTTCTTTTGGCCACCAGTCAGCTCCCAAATCTTGACACGGAGACTTTTTTTTTTTTTTTTTAATGAATCTTTTTTTTTTTAAAGATTTATTTATTTATTATGTATACAGCATGTATGGCTGCAGGCCAGAAGAGGGCACCAGATCTCATTACAGATGGTTGTGAGCCACCATGTGGTTGCTGGGAATTGAACTCAGGACCTCTGGAAGAACAGCCAGTGCTTAACCTCTGAGCCATCTCTCCAGTCACCCCACGGAGACTTCTTATTAGTTATGACTGCTCGGCCTTAGCTTGTGCCTGTCCCACTAGCGCTTATAACTTAAATTAACCTGTTTCTCTTCATCTACGTTTTACCTTGGGGCTTTTTACCTTCCCTTCATTCTGTATGTCCTACTCCGTGTCTTGCTGGCTGGCATCTGCCTGGCTGGCCCCAGGCACCTTCCTCTTTTTCTCCCTCGTTCTCTTCTCTCTCATTCTCTCAATCCTAGATTTCTCCTACTTATTCTCTCTGCCTGCCAGCCCTGCCTATCCCTCTACTGCCTAGCTATTGACCATTCAGCTTTTTTTAAAAATTATTTATTTATTTTTATTTTATGTGCATTGGTGTTCTGCCCATATGCAGATCTTGTAATTACAGATGGTTGTTATCTGCCATGAGGGTGCTGGGAATTGAACTCATGACCTCTGGAAGAGCAGTCAGTGTTCTTAACCGCTAAGCCATCTCTCCAGTCACCCCATTCAGCTTTTTTATTAGCTCGATCAGGTACCTTAGGCAGGCGGGGTGAAACAGCAACACATCTTTACATAATTGAACAAATGCAGCATAAACAAAAGCAACACATCTTTACATAGTTAAAGTAATATTCCACAACAGGGTTTCTCTGTATAATAGCTCTGGCTGTCCCAGAACTCACTTTGTAGACCAGGCTGGCCTTTCGCAGAGATCTGCCTGCCTCTGCCTCCAGAGTGCTGGGATTATAAATGTGTGCCTCCACCTCCCAGCAACTTCTATGTTTTTTCACGTCAGAATCTCATATACCCAGGCTGGCTTCTAACTCACTGTTGTAGAATACTGACGGACCAAAAGTAATAGACATTGCCATCTTCTGTGACTACAAGATGTAAGGCGGTCAAGACTGGGCCAAAAGGGCAAAGAGAGCTGACTCAGCACTTAACACACTTGCTGCTCTTGCAGAGAACCTGGGTTCAGTTCCCAGCACACACAACCATCTGTAACTCCAGTTCCTGGGGATCCAACACCCACTTCTGACCTCCACAGGCATTAGTCAGGCATGGTGCACATACATGCAGGCAAAATGCTCATACATATAAGTAAGTAAAAAAAAAAAAAAAAAATGGGGGCTGGAGAGATGGCTCAGCGGTTAAGAGGCTGTTCTTCCAGAGGACCTGGGTTCAATTCCCAGCAACCACATGGTGTCTCACAACCATCTGTAATGAGATCTGGTGCACTCTTCTGGCCTGCAAGCACGTAGGCAGAATACTGTATACATAATAAATAAATAAATAAATAAATAAATAAACAAACAAACAAATAAATAAATCTTGAGAGAGAGAGAGAGAGAGAGAAATGGACCTGTTGACATTCCTTCATGGAAGGAAAGGTGGGGATCTCCAGCCTCACCTGAGATTCCAACCACTCTAACCTGTACCTTCCACCCATGCCCCAGCTGTGTGTAATTCTGTCTACCTATACATGGTCTCATGCTCTCAGGAGATGATGAAAGATTAACTGAAGGGACACTCCATCTGTGCAGCTACAGAGACATTTTCATCAGCACTGGAGTGAGACTCTCCAGTGACGTGGCTGTTTGGGGTCTTCCACGCTCCTGTAAGTAACTGATCACTCATGCTCTGTAAGGATAACCTTGAAATTCTCACGTTTCTGTCTCTATCTTCTGAGTGGTGAAATTTCAGGATATATTCCAGAAATACCTGATCTCTGTGGTATTTGGCTGGGGACCAAATGCTGGACCTCATTGGATGGTAGGCAAACATTCTACCAACCGAACTACACGTCTACTCTTGCTTTCTTTATTTTTGATACCAAATCCCCTATGTAGCCCAGGCTGACCTCAATCTCTCTATTTTTCTTATCTGAGCAGTTCCTTTCATGCGTGTATGTCTGACTGGTCAGTTATGCAAATGAAGGCAGAGACAGAGGAGATAAAAGACCCATTGAAAGAAAATTAATTTGTCTGTAGATTCCCACTGACATTTGCTTAGCCTGAGTGACAGCTCTGCAAACAGAACAGCTTGTCCCAAATCTTTGGAATGACCTCTGTCATAACATTATGCTTGAAAATTGCCTCCAGCCTAAGATGAAACTGGATGGCAAATGTGAATTAATTCAGCTGGAGAGACCTCCAAACAAGTACTCCTCTAATGTGCTTCTGTTCAAACCTTCC
This sequence comes from Peromyscus maniculatus bairdii, assembly GCF_049852395.1. Classification (NCBI taxonomy): domain Eukaryota; kingdom Metazoa; phylum Chordata; class Mammalia; order Rodentia; family Cricetidae; genus Peromyscus; species Peromyscus maniculatus. The sequence goes on from NC_134853.1 coordinate 167,298,161, forward strand.
AGGTCACTAATTGGTCATGTTTTCTTTAAAAGGAAAATGTAATGAGGGGAAATATTGGGTGCAGTGTACAGTAAATATCCCCGATTTGACATCCACAGAGAAAGAGCCACTTGGCATAAATGAATGTTCTAGAAAAGTTGAACTAACTCCCGGAAGCTCCCATTATGAATACATTAAAAGTTTCAGACAAAGCTTTCCCCCACCAAAGACAGGGTCTCATTATGTAGCTGTAGCTGTCCTAGAACTTGCTCTGACCAGGCTAGCCTTGAACTCACAAAGATCTGCCTGCCTCTGCTGGGAGTGCTCAGTGCTGAAACTACCCTGCCTGGTTTCAGGAAAAGCTTTCTATAACAGTGTCCTGTCTGTCTCTCTCTGTTATCTCTCTCTCTCTCTCTCTCTCTCTCTCTCTCTCTCTCTCTCTCTCTCTCTCTCTCTCTCTCTCTCTGTGTGTGTGTGTGTGTGTGTGTGTGTGTGTGTGTGTGTTCATGAATGCTCACATGCCCACATTTATAGACCAGAGGTCAATGTTGGGTGTCTTCATCCCTCTCCACCTTCGGTTTTGAACAGGGTTTCTCACTGAACCTGGCTGATTTGACTACACAGGCTGCCGGAAAGCCCCAGGTATCTTCCTATCTCCGTACCATCGGCCCTACGGTTAAGGTGCACACTATCACAGCCAGCTTTTTTACATGGATGCCAGGGCTCTGGTCTCAGGTCCTCACGCCGACATGGTAAGCACTTTACTGATGGAGGCATCCCCAGCCGTCCAGACTTCTGAACAGAGGCACATGAGGAGGAGGGCCGTCCGCTGGACCCTGCTGGAGCCGCACTCCGGTATTGAAAGCTTGAGAAGGGGAGCCACCGCCTGCAATGCCTCCAGAAACTGCCAGTGTGACTTCCACTCAGTCCACTTCCTCCAGGCAGTCGGCTGTCCCAGATTGGGAATGCAGAGCCCTGGGGAGATTACAGCCCATGTCTGAAAGAATAGGTGAAAACCTCCTTTCCGACCTCATCACCTGCCAGTAGCAGGTGGCTTCTTAATTAGCACTGTGAGAGCTGAGAATTGTTTTCCAATGATGAAATGAGTAGTTTTCAAGATCAACAGGCCAGCACAGAACAGGCTAAAGATGCTCCCACTCTGTATGAGTAAGAATCCAGTGAGCCCCAGTGTAATTAATTTAATTTCATTTTTTAAAATTTATTTATTTTTATGTGCATTGGTATTTTGCCTGCATGTATGTCTGTGTGAGGATGCCAGATCCTCTGGAACTGGAGTTACAGACAGCTGTGAGCTGCCATGTGGGTGTTAAGAATTGAACCCGGGTCCTCTGGAAGAGCAGCCAGTTCTCTTAACTGTTGAGCCGTCTCTTCAGGCCTAATTTTTTTTTTTTTTTTAAAGACAGGGTCTCAATATGTATCTCTGGTTGTCCTTGAAGTCACAGAGATCCACCTGCCTCTGTTTCTCTAGTGCTAAAATTAAAGGTGTGGACCACTAAGCCCACCTAACAGCTTTCATTTTTGAGTAGCCATGTTTTAAAAAGTAAACACACACACACACACACACACACACACACACACACACACACACACACACGAGCCAAGTGTGGTGGTGCACACCTATAGTGCCAGCTATTCAGGTGGCTAAATTCAGAGGATTGATAGAGCATAGGTGTTCAAGACCAGCCTGTGGGAGCCTGTGGGAGTCCAGCTCCGACCTGCTCCCACCTATCAAAGGGTTCTTAGGTGGAAGTGAGAGGAATAGGAAAACATCAGATAGAAAGAGACCTAGACGACAAGAAGAAAGACAGAGACACAGGGTAGCTTCGGGAGGGCCTGGGTCAATACCCAACAGCCAAGCCACTTCGTTTATTCAAAAGGGTTTTTTATAACAATGCCAAGGGGAGGGGCAAAAGACCTCCCCCCTTTCAAGATCAAAGCACACTGTAAGGCCAAGTGTAGACCCTTCCAAATACCTGGTAACCACACCTGTGGCCAAATTGTTTCCTTATGCAGCCCTTGCTTCCTAAAGCAAGCCCAGATTCTCTGACTCTGAGTAAGTTCTTACTAAGAAGCCTCTGTGGGCTCCCACACCAGCCAGGGTAATGCAGGGAAATTCTCTTCTCAAATAAAAAGCAAGTCAGACATCATGGTGCACACATGAGGCCGAGGCCAGAGGATCTTGAGTTCAGAGCCAGCTTGATCTATACAGAAGAGCTCTGTGTTGGTTTTTGTTGGGGGGGTATGGTGATGTTTTGTTTGTGTTCTAACAAATAAAGCTTGCCTGGAGATCAGAGTGCAGACTAGCCACACCTTTAATTTCAGCACTTGGGAGGAGGAAACAGGAAGTGATATGGCTGGGCAGAGAGAGGAAGTGATAAGGTGGGGTTGAGACAGGAGCTTGGCCCCTTTTGATCTGAGGACTCGGTAAATGTAAGAAGTGGCTGTGACTTGCTCTTTGTCTCTCTGATCTTTCAGCATTTACCCCGATATCTGACTCCAGGTTTTTAAGACCAATTAGGATTCATGCTACATGGGGGGGGGGGGGGGGGGCGTCTATTGTTTGTTTTGCAGGGTTGTTGTTTTTTGTTTTTTGTTTTTGTTTTGTTTGAGACAAGGTTTCTCTGTGTAACCACCTTGGCTGTCCTGGAACTCCTGCCTCTACCTCCCAAATGCTAGGATTAAAGGCGTGCACCACCAAGCCCAGCTAGGTTTTGCCTTTTTTAAAGAAATATTTTGTATGTATGGGTATTTTGCCTGTGTGTATGTGTATATATATATGCCAAGCCATGTGAATGCCTGATGCCATGGGTTGCCTAGAATTGGAGTGCAGACAGTTGTGAGCCTCCATGTGGGTTCTGGGAATCAAACCCTCTAGAAAAGGAAATTGAATGCTCTACCAAAGCAGCCACTGCTCCCAGCCACCTAGACATTTCTCCAGTCCCTGTTTTTTGCCTTTTTGAGGCAGGGTCTCATGTAGCTCAGGCTGGCCTTGTGAAGGTCTAGACTTGACCTTACAGGCTCCATCTTAGTGAAAGGGCAACCATCTCAGACTTGACCTTACAGGCTTCATCTTAGGGAAAGGGCCACTATCTCAGACCACCTGCTGTACTCAGTTCCAGGAAGGATCTCAGGAATGTGCCAGTGACAACTTGAACAAATACAGGGCAGTAAAATTTAACAAGATCCAGATGCTCCTGCAGACATCCTGTTTGTGATTTACAGCCCTTGAAGATATCTAGATAATCCTGCTGAGCAGCCCAGATAATCCTGCTCAGCAAATTGTGGTTCCCTGCCAAAAAGTCTAATCCAGTTGTTTCAAAATGTAGGTTGGCGCCCAAAATCTGGACCAATAGTTTCAAAAGCACCTTGCCCCATATCCCTCCTACCCAATCCCAGTGGCCAAGTCCCAGCTTGTGGTTTTCCCTATAAAAACCCTACTCCTGGGCCTGCAGCTGCCCAGTCTTCCTCTATCTGCTGCATCGGAGCATAGTTTGGCGGCTCAGGTTCAAATCAGACAATAAAAAGACCCTTCGGTGCTTGCATTGGAAACCAGCTCCCTGGAGGTCTCAGGGGGTTCTGAGACATGGGCACAACAGCCTCAGATTCCCTATACAGCTGAGGATGAGTGTAAACTTCTGGTTCTCCTGCCTCCTCTTCCTCATACTGATTACAAGTGTGCACCACCATGCCTGGTTTATGTAGTTCTGGGGCTGAACCCAGGGCTTTGTGCATGCCAGCCAAGCATTCTCCTAACTGAGCTACATCCCTAATCCCAAGACTATTTAAGAAAGAAAAAAAAAAGAGAGAGAGACAGACAGACAAACAGGGTGCCACATTCCTGTAATCCCAGAACTTTGGAGGTTGAGGCAGGAGGATCAGGAATTTAATCTTTGGCTAAATATTGTCTTTTATGTTTATTGATATTAAAAATGTTACTGAGAGGGACCGGGGATGTAGCTCATTGGAAGAATACTTGCCCAGCATGTGTGAGAAGGCCTTGGGCTCCATGTACAACTTGAATTTTTTTTTTTAATTTTGAGGGGGCGGGAGAGAGATGGCTTCATTTCCAGGGGATCTGACGCTCTCATCTGGCCTCTGCAGGCACCAGGCATGCAAGTGTCGCACAGATACATATGTAAGCAAAATACTCAGACACACAAAATAAAATAAAAATTATTTAAGTTTGTTTTGTTTGAGACAGAGTTTCACTTTATAGTCCTGGAACTCTCTATGTAGACCAGGCTGGCCCCCAACTCACTAACATCCGCCTGCCTCTGCCTCCCCAGAATGGGGGGTTGAAGACATACATTATCACACCCAACAAGATTTGTTTTATTTTTAATAATATGTGTGTCTATGTGTCTGTGTGTGGGTATATGTGCATGGGTGCCCTCAGAGGACTGAAGATGGAGATCCAAATCTCCAGGAACTGGAGTCACAGGTGATTGTGAGCCACTAAATATGGGTCCTGGGGATTGAATTTGGGTCCTCTGCAAGAGCAGGATGTACTCTTAACCACTGAGCCACCTCTCCAGCCCCTTAAAGGCATTTTTTTTTTCACATGCACTTAGTGGCCACAGAGGCCAGAAGAAGATGTCAGATCCCCTGAACTGGAGTTATGGACAGTCAAGAGTTGCCATGTGGGTGCTGGGAATCAAACCTAGGTCTTATACAAGAGCAGTCAGTGCTCTCAACCACTGAGACACCCTGAAAGGAAGAGTATTTTGGACCCATCTTACAGATGAACAAAATAAGGCCCAGAGGTATTGACCTTCTCAATCAACAGAGAGGTAGCAGCTCCAGAACCAGGTAATATAAAAATCCCAAGATCTCCACCTTGAAGATGTCCCTCCTCCACATTCTGAACCCTCACAGCGGTCCTCTCACTGGGAGGTACCTGGCCTAGGTGGCCGCAACTAATCCCTACTGATGCAAAGGTTCAGCCTTGTCTCAGTTTAGAATCAGTGTCCCTGCAGGTTCAGCCTCCTGCCTCAGTTTCTCCTTCTGCCCAGCCCTGCCTTCACCACTGGCTTGAGTGTCTCTCCTAAGGGACATTATGTTCACAAGGACCCAGGACAGCAAGTCTCCACACAGCCTCCAACACTCTGGCCTATAGACTCCGCCCTCCACAGGCGGGGAGTGGCTGTAGTCTGGTTACTATCTGCCAGGTCAGAGAGAGGAGCATTCTCTGAGGGAACCTGGACAGGCGTTTCCCACGTGGACAGCACTCTCATTCCACATGTTTGCCAGACACTGAGTGGCCTCTGCCCTGCTGACCACGGGAGCCCTTAGAAGCTCAGAAGTGACTTCTAGGGAAACACAGCAGTGGGTGAGCTGCCCGAATTTGGAGGAAACACAGAGAGAGAGAGAGAGAGAGAGAGAGAGAGAGAGAGAGAGAGAGAGAGAGAGCAATCAGTAAGAATAACATTGTCGTGACGTTTGAGAAGCCCCCTAAGTAATAGGATGTTTTTGGTTTTTTGTTCATTCCAGAGTCTCCCTATCTAGCCCAGACTGGCCTCAAACTCTCCATCCTCCTGCCTCAGTCTGGAATTACAGGACTACACCATTAAAGTCCATTGAAAAGGTCAAGGATCTTCCAAAAACTTTAGCCAACCTGGGGCTTTGGGACACTTTCAATCAACCCAGCCTTGGCAACTGGACACCAAGTCCTCAAGCTACCCCACCGTGCCTAGATGTCCGGATCCTCTTGGGTCCCTGGGCTGCCACTGTCAGCCTCTCAATGCATGAGCTGGCCTTGAGTTCATTCCGAGGCTGATGCAGAAATAGCCCAGTCCTTACTGCCGCCTCCCTGGCAGCCTGAGGGGTTAATAGCCAAAAACCTACTTACTAAGCCTGACCCCTGTCCCGCACAGCCTGTGGCCACCTGACCTTTGGCTCCCGGGTCCTTCTGGGTAAATTATGTACAGCTTTTTCTTTCTGAACAGTCAAAGGAGCTTTTGGGAATCTGCCCTGGCTAGTGTTTAACTCTCTCCTGGAGAGACAAAACAGAAAGAGGCTGAACAAAGTAAATTGAAGGAGGAAAAAGTGGATTCGACTTATCTCCAGAGCCAGGATCTTCTCTGTATAGCCAGGGAACAAATCCCAACTCTTGGCAAACTCTTTCCAATAAAAGAGGGCCCTCCTTGACTCCTTTTGGGGGTCCCCTTAGATTGCAACTCAGAACCTTTGGGGGCAGAGGAAGCAAGGAGGAAAGGCCAATTGGACCTCACCACTGGCTTCCAAGTGCCACGCTGATCTTTCTCCCCTCAAAGTTCCCAACTCAAAGCTGCCCCGGAGAATAAAACACCCCTCAATTCTCTCCCATACCCACCATTTTATTTATTTATTTTTAATTAGAGGACTTACCAAATGCATTTTTATTCACTTATGTATATGGTACCTAGTACCTACAGAGGCCAGAAGAGGGCATCAGATCCCCCTGGAGACGGAACTACAGACAGTGAGTTGTGAGCTGTATGGAGAACTGAACCCGGGTCCTCTGGAAGAGCAGCCAGTGCTCCTAACTGTATAGCTGTCTCTCCAGCCAACTTTCACACCCATTTTATTATACCTGATCCTGATTCTGGTTACAGGGGTGCCTGCTGTCAATAGCAGCAAAAACAAAATAATCACAAACGTTTTGCAGATGGTTGTGAGCCACCATGTGGTTGCTAGAAATTGAACCCAGGTCCTCTGGAATATCAGCCAGTGCTCTTAACCACTGAGCCATCTCTCCAGCTCTGATTTATTTTTAGTTTTGTGTGTGTGTGCCCACACATGCATGTGCATATAAGTGCAGATGCATCAGATATCTCTGGAACTGGAGTTACAAGCAGTTGTAAGCTGGCCAGTGTTGGGGCTGAGAACCAAACTTGGGTTCTCTGAAAGAGCAGTGTGTACTCTTAACCACTGAGCCATTTTTCCAGCCCTGAAAGCAAATCTTTTTATATTTGCTTGGCATATGCAATTGCAACTAACTGTTATGCATCCAACACTTCTACAAATGTTTTTCAGTACCAGGAGTTAAACCCACAGTAGGCATAAGCTCTACCATTGGGCACACCTCTAACTCTCATGAACAATCTCAGTCTCTCTCTCTCTCTGTCTCTCTCTGTCTCTCTCTATCTCTCTCAGTTTTGGAGTGCCGTGGATGGAGCCTAAGCCATTGTCCATGCTAGGCAAGTGCTTACTACTCAGCCATAGGCCTCACCCCATTTCTGTGGTTTTTGTTTTTGATATAAAAAGTTGCCTATGTAATGCAGGGTGCTCTCAAACTCACCATCCTCCTGCCTCAGTCTCCAGAGTACCGAGGTTTACAGGAGCACACTACCACCCTGGACAGCTTTATAAATTTTGTTTGTTTGTTTTTCAAGACAGGGTTTCTCTGTGTAACAGGTCTGCCTGTCCTGGAACTCACTCTGTAGACCAGGCTGACCTCAGACTCAGAGATCCACCTGCCTCTGCCTCCCAAGTGCTGGGATTAAAGGCGTGTACTGCCACCACCCGGCCGACTTTATAAATTTATATGCTGTTTTTTCTCAGTATCCTTTAGCTCAAAATGATCCTTCTGCGTTTTGGAGTGGCCTGTCCTGCCCCCTTCACTGCAGACTCAGCTTTATCTTCTCGGCAGGTTGGGTAGATGAGGTTTGGGGAGCTGCTTTGACACCATTTCTATTTCCTTTGAATAGGGAATAAATTTGACTGATTTGTCTGTCTGTCTGGGTCTTGTAAACTTTTCAGGCAGACAAGTGTCTCCCAACTTTGGGCAAGTTACACTTCCTTGTGACTGAAGCTGGTGCTGGAATTCACAGAGTAGCAGCCCTGATCCCAGTGACCACAAGAGGGCGGCCGATTCTATGCGTCCGCATGTAGAGGTCAGAGGTTGATATAGACCTTCCTCTATTGCTGTCTGCCTTCATTTTCTTTGTTCTATTTGTGTGTGTGTGTGGGGGGGGGGGGGAATGTGTGGCCATGCACACGCAGCACATACGGAGGCCAGAGGAACACTTCGTGGGGTCAGTTTTCTCCTTCCTCCTTTTCGTGGACTTCCAGGGTCTAACTTCAGCAGGCTTGCCAAGCAAGGATCTTATCCACTGAGCCTTGTCACTGATCCATCCACCTTTGTTTTCTGAGACAGAATCTTGTACTGAACCTGGAGCTTACCATTTGGGCTTGACTGGCTGACCAGTGGGTCCCCAGGACCTGAATGGATTAGCTGCCCCCCCGCCCCCCCCCCCCATTTGCCACCAGTGCCGGAGTAACAAGAACACACTACAATGCTCACCCTTATTTTTTCTGACAAGGCCTCATGTATCCCAGGTTGGCATCAAATTCACTATGCAGCTAAGAACCTTGAACTGATTCTCCTGCCTCTATCTCTAGAGTGCTGGGATTATAGGTATGTACCCCCAAATCAATTTATGGGGTACTAGATACTGAACCAAGTGCTTCAAGTAGACCAGGCAAGCACTCTACCAACCAAGATGCAACACAGCCCCAGCATTCACTATTTATTACTCTTTTTCGATCATAGCAATTCTTTCTAGAGTAAGGTAATACCCCGTTATGTTTTTAATTTGCAATTCCCTTGTGATTAGTGATGTGGAACATTTTTTTCATCTACATTGCATTAGTAAAGATTTCCCGCCGGTGGTGGTGGCACATGCCTTTAATCCTAGTACTCAGGAGGCAGAGGCAGGCGGATCTTTGTGAGTTTGAGGCCAGCCTGGTCTACAGAGTGAGATCCAGGACAGGCACCAAAACTCTGTCTCAAAAAAACAAAAACAAAAAAAAACAAACAAACAAACAAACAAAAACCCGGAACCAGATGTTGGGGTGAATGCTGAAAGATCAGAGAGACAAAGGAACAAACCACTAGAGAAACTTCTCACTGCCTGGCCTCTATGTTTAATCTAGTGGCTTGTTCTGTTCTCTGATCTTCAGACAAATTTTATTTGATACACAATATATCATTACATTAAGCCAATGAGAGTAATACATATTCATAGTGTATTTGTCTGGAGACAAATCCTTCAAAACATGGCTGGGACTTGATGATAGGAAGTCTAGCCACACCCCCATGACCACCCATGCCCTGGTGAGACACTTAGTCATTTCTGGGGCCCTATGTCCTACATAACCCATGGCCTGCATGGTCACATAATTTGTGCACAGCATGATCACCTAATCTATGTGCATGCACAGGGGTAGTCCATAAAAGGCAGATCCCATGTTCCCTCCCCTCTCTCCGCACATGTCTGGCAGATCCCATGTTCCCTCCCCTCTCTCCGCACATGTCTTTCAAACAGGCCTGATCACATTCTTTCCTGTCCCTCCCTTTTCCTAATAAACTCTCATCGTGGGTTTTGTGTCTTGTGACATTTCCTCGCAGGGGAACAGCGCCACATAAAACCAACATTTGGGGGCCACACTTACCCAAACCACAGTGTAACTGATGGGCTGTTTCACCTCTTCTTTTAAGAAATGTTTATTTAGGTCTATTCATTTTCAAACTGTGTTGGGTTGTGATTTGCTATTAAGGTGTTTTGTTTTGGGGGAAGTTTTAGGTTGATTGGTTAGTTGGTTTTGCTCTGTTTGGGTGCTAGGAATTGACCCAGGGTCTTGTACATGCTAAGTACATGCTCAAGCATTGGGCTATGCTCCAGCCTCTGCTACAGAGTTTTAAAAACTCCCTACATAGTTGAAATGTTAACTCCTAGTCAGATGCGTAGTGTCTAATCTCATCCATGCTGTCAGCTCTCTGACAGCTGATGCCTTTTCATGCAGAAAAAGAAAAGCATTTGAGTACTTCAGAACCCCATTTGTCTGTTTTTGCTTTTGTTTCCTGTGTATTGGGATGCGGGTTGAATATGGCCCCTATAAACTCATGAGTTTGAATGCTTGGCCCATATGGTGTGGCACTATTAGGAGGTTCCCCCTTGTTGGGGGAAGTATGTAATTGTGGAAGTGGGCTTTGAGGTCTCAAGCTACAGCCAATGTGACACACAGTTAGTTCCTCTTGCCTTCAGATCAAGATGTAGAACTTTCAGCTCCTTCTCCGGCACCATGTCTGCCTGCACACTTCCATGTCCTGCCTGCCATGATCATAATGGACTAACGCAGCTGAAACTGTAAGCTAGCCCGGATTAAATGTTTTCCTTTAAGAGTTGCTGTGGTCACCGGGCAGTTGTGGCGCACGCCTTTAATCCCAGCACTCAGGCGGCAGAGGCAGGTGGATCTCTGTAAGTCTGAGGCCAGCCTGGTCTACAGAGTGAGTTCCAGGACAGGCTCCAAAGCTACACAGAGAAACCCTGTCTGGAAACCCACCCCCCTCCCCAAAAGAAGAGTTACTGTGGTCCTGGTGTCTCTTTACAGCAATAGAAACCCTGAGACAGGGGGTCTTGCCCAAACACTTCTCACCTGTTTGTGTCTTTCAGTTGTTTCATTGTTTTAGGTCTTATGTTGAAGACTGTAATCCACACCAAGCTGCCTTCTGTAACAGTGAGAAATAGGGGGTGTTCTGGATAGCTGTGTGTCAACTTGACACAAGAGTCATTTAAGAAGAGGGATTGGGCACGCCTTTAATCCCAGCATGCACGCCTTTAATCCCAGCACTCGGGAGGCAGAGGCAGGAGGATCTTTGTGAGTTCGAGGCCAGCCTGGGCTACCAAGTGAGTTCCAGGAAAGGCGCAAAGCTACACGGAGAAACCCTGTCTCGAAAAACCAAAAAAAAAAAAAAAAAAGAAGAGGGATTGGCCTGTGATCAAGCCGGAATATTGTAGATATATATGTATATGTATATATGTATATATATATATATATGTATGTATATATATATATGTAGAATATTATTTTAAGGTGTGTTACATTTGTTTATGTTGTGGAACATCTGTTTAATGATGCAAAGATGTGTTGCATTCCTTTATGTTGCATTTGTTTAACCCTGTGAATCTGTGTTACTGTGCCTGTCTAAAACATTTGATGGTCTAATAAAGAGGTGAACAGCCAATAGCAAAGCAGGAGAAAGGATGGGTGGGTCTTGCAGGCAGAGAGAATAAATAAAAGGAGAAAAAGAGAAAGAAGGAAGAGAAATTAAGGAGCAAGAAAAGAAGGGGTCAGCTACCCAGCCACGCAGCCACCCAGCTACCCAGCCACCCAGCTAGCCTCAGAGTAAGAGGAAAAGTAAGATTTATAGAAGAGAAGGGGAAAAGCCCAGAGGCAAAAGGTAGACAGGATCATTTAAGTTAAGAAAAGCTGACTAGAAATAAGCCAAGCTAAGGTCAGACATTTTATAAGTAATAATAAGCCTCTGTGTGTCTATTTGGGAGCTGAGTGGCGGGCCCCCAAAGGGACAAAGAGTAAAAAATTCCCAATTCCTTCCTTCCTTCTTTCCTTTCTTTTTAAGATTTTTATTAACTTATGTGCATTGGTGTGAAGGTGTCAGATCCCCTGGAACTAGAGTTACAGACATTTGTCAACTGCCATGTGGGTGCTGGAAATTGAACCTGGGTCCTCTGTAAAACAGCCAGCATTCTTAACCACTGAGCCATCTCTCAGCCCCCAGGACATTTTCTTTTTTAACAGTTTTATGTGTATGCGTGTTTCTTCTGTGTGGGAGGCACTGAAGTCCTTGTGCTCACAGAGAAGCACCAGAGGAACTAGAATGTTAGCACACAAGGCTTTTCCTTCAAGGGAAGAAATGCAATACCCGTTATCCGCCAAAAAGACGTGGAGCAGACGTGACCTTTGCACTCTCTGTGGCCAGAAATCACACCAGACCCTCATCATAAGCTTGTCTTTCTCAGTTGGTCTGTAGAACCCATCTTTATGAAAGGCGTCACATGTACTTTTCAAGAAGTTTTGGTGTAGTCATGTCCAATCTTTACTTAGCTTATTTTGTTCCTCAAAGAGATTTATGTATGCTTTGCCTGGCGGTGGTGGCACATGCCTTTAAACTCAGCACAGAAGGCAGAGGCAAGTGGATCTCTGCATTCAAGGCCAGCCTAGTCTACAGAGGGAGTTCCAGGACAGCCAGAGCTACACAGAGAAACCCTGTCTCGAAAAACCAGAGAGAGAGAGAGAGATTTATGTATACTTTATTATATATATGAAACTGAGTTAATTATCACCAGAAAAGTTTTCACAAAATCGTGCTGTGCTTAAATATGCCTAAAATAAACCACCAGGGGTCAGACTCCCAGAGTTTGAGTCATTACCACCTACTTAGTCATGTTGACCCCAACTGCCTTCTTGCCTCCTGCCGATCATCACTCGGCTGGCTATAGAGATCACGGAGACCCCCTGCATGTTTGCTTATATGTCTGTGTTCTACATGCATGCCTGGTGCCCATGGAGGCCTGAGAGGGTGTTAGATTCCCTAGGACTGGAATTACAGGCAGTTGTAAACTGCCATGTGGGTGCTGGGAATGGTACCTGTGTCCTCTGAAAGAGCAGCCAGTGCTCTTAACTGCTAAGCCATCTCTCCAGCCCCCATTATCTGGATTAATAATTGATGTGTGAGGGCCCATCCCATTATGGGTGGTGCTGCCCCTGGGCAGGTGGTCCTGGGGTGTGTAAAAAACAAATGGAGCAAGCCAGAAGGAGGAAGCCAATAGTTAACATTCCTCCATGATTTCTTCATCAGTTCCTGCCTCCAGGTTCCTGGCCCAGCTTCCCTCAGTGATGGAGCGTGACCCGAGAATTTTAAGCTGAACTAAAGCCTCTCCTCCCTCAGTTGCTTTTGGTCATGGTGTTTTTTTCACAGCAAGAGGATCCTAAGACAGGAGAGGAACCACATTCTTCTGCATGTGGGCACCCAATGATCTCAGGGCCATCGTTGAACAGACCGTTTTTTCCATTGTGTCTTCATCACACACTTGTCCAAACTCCTTCTACTGGGCGGGGATGCTTCTTGGTAGAGTATTTGCCTAATGGGCCTGAAGTCCTGGGCTCCCTCCCCAGCACTGAGTAAACTGGCAGCATAAGCCTTTACCCCCAGTGGAAGCAGGAGGATCAGGAATTCAAGGTCATCCTCAATTATATAATGAATTCAAAGCCAGCCTGGGCTACATGAGACCTTGTTTCAAAAAATCAAAAAGAAACAACTGAGAGTAACCCTGGTTACTGGTACTGCTGTTCTTCCAGAGGACCAGAGGACCCAAGTTCAGTTCCTAGCATTGCATTTGGGTGTGTCACAACTGCTTATAACTCTAGGTTACCCTCTTTTGGCCTCTGTAGGCACCTGTACTCAGGCATACATACCCATGTGGATACATAATTAAAAAATAAAAATAAATTTTAGGTGAGGTACACACCTTTGATCCCAACACCAGGGATGCAGAGGCAGGCAGATCTATGTGACTTCAAGGCCAGCCTAGTCTACATAGAGAGTGCCAGACCAGCAAGGGCTACCTAGAGAGACCCTGTTTAAAATATAAAACACAGCTGGGCAGTGGTGGTGCATACCTTTAATCCTAGCACTTGAGGCCAGCCTGGTGTACAGAGTGGGTTCTGGGGCAGCCAGGACTACACAGAGAAACCCTGTCTCAAAAAAACCAAAATAAGGGGCTGGAGAGATGGCTCAGGGGTTAAGAGCATTGACTGGTCTTCCAGAGGGCCCGGGTTCAATTCCCAGCACTCACATGGCAGCTAACAACTGTAACTCCAAGATCTGACACCCTCACACAGACCTACATGCAGGCAAAACACCAATGCACATAAAATAAAATAATTAAAAATGAATAAAATATACAATGTGATGTAGGAGTTTTTAAGGTGGAGGCTGGAGAGACGGCTCAGTGGAAAGTGCCGGCCTTGCAAGCCTGAGGCCCTGAGTTTGGATCTCCAGCACCCACATAAAGAGCCAGTTGACTCCCGTAACCTCAACACTAGCTGTCCAGGGATAGGTGGATCCCTGAAGCTCTTCGGGTAGCCACCCCAGCCCAGTCAGCAAGCTTCAGGTTCAGTGAGAGATTCTGTTCAAAAAATAAAGGTGGAAAGCAGTCAAGAAAAGGCACCTCCTGGCGGTGGTGACACCCACCTTTAGTGTAGTCCCAGCACTCAGGAGGCAGAGGCAGGAGGATCTCTGTGAGTTCAAGGCCAGTCTGGTCTACAGAGCAAGTTCTAGGACAGCCAAAGGTACACAGAGAAACCCTGTCTCGAAAAACCAAAAAAAAAAAAAAAAAAAAAAAAGTCACCCAGGAGCTAGGTGTGTTGGCACACGGGTTTAATCCCAGTACTCCAGAGGCAGAGGCAGGTGAATCTCTGAGTTTGAGGTCAGCCTGGTCTACAGAGTTCCAGGACAGCCAGGCCTACCCATAAAAACCTTGTCTCAAAAAACAAAACCAAAGCCGGGCGGTGGTGGCGCACGCCTTTAATCCTAGCACTTGGGAGGCAGAGCCAGGCGGATCTCTGTGAGTTCAAGGCCAGCCTGGGCTACCAAGTGAGCTCCAGGAAAGGCGCAAAGCTACACAGAGAAACCCTGTCTCGAAAAACCAAAAAAAAAAGAAGGAGAAGAAAGAAAGAAAGGCACCAACATCACCTTTGGGCTCCCTCACACATGTACACCCACGTGCACACACACATAACCTCAGGAAAAATGTGTGGTAGAGAGGGGTTGGGGGATGACACTTGATATCAACCTCTGACCACCACATATGAACACAGGCGCATGTGCCTCCACACTCACATATAGACACAAATCACATACACACACACACACACACACACACACACACACACACACACACACACACACACACCAAAACAAAATATCCCTAAGCTGGCTGAATGTACATGAGACCTCTTTCCTTTCTCAGGCAGCCCCCCTTGCGTGTTTCCCACAGATCCTGGCCGATGGCTTTGCTCCACATTCAGTGGGCAGGAAGGAAGGCTGCCTGCTGAGGAAGAGAACCCTTCCCGGCTGCTTTAAGATGCTGAGCAAAACTTCTGACTATGTGTGTCTGAGGACCAGAGGCAGGCGTGTTCTGCGAAGGAGAGGAGCATGCACCTTTGGTGCTGGTGTGCCCTGGTCCCCATGTGCCTGAGCTCTCACGGTGCCCTTGCACCCCGTCAGCACCTTTACTCAAGACACAGGTGAGCAAGCCCTCGCCTGGCTCTGTCCAGGACAGACCTTCCCAAGAAAGGGTTAATACCAGAACAACCATCTAAGACAGCTCTTACTTTCCTGTTTCTAGAGCCTTCCCTGTGAAACTGAAAAGAGCCTGGCAAAACCAAGGTCCCTTCAGCCAGAGCCAGAGTTCTGCAGTTTCCAAGGGGGGCTCTTGAGCTCCCCTGGGATGACTATGGTGACCTTAAGAGGACCAGGAGCATCTCATAGCACCGGCAGAAAAGGCCACGCACGGTGACACAGATGAGCAGGGATAAAATGATGCAGGGTGCTCTTGGAAGCACCAATTCCTGGTCTTGGAGGGCCTGGATACCTTCAAGAAGTACGAGGAAAAGACAGAAATAGGCAGACACTCCCACGGGTGTGCATTTCTGTTGTTCCTGGACTTCTGCTAGCCTGACTAGCTTAGTAAACTGCACCCTGCCCAGCTTAGTAAACTGCACCTTGAGCATGGATTCCAGAGACTGGTCCTGCAGCAACACCCCCACACTCAGCATCCTTGTTGTAGCCTGCATATCAGTGAGAGAATTTGGGAACAACCTAAATGTCCACCAGCTGGACAGTAATGAAATTGGGTGTGATATTCAAACTATAATGCTCAGCCCAGCCCTTGGGAAGAACACAGAAACTCAGACATGGTGCACATGGTTGTAATTCTAGCACTTAGGAAACTGATGTCTGGAGGATTGCTGTGAATTCTAGGCCAGTCTGGATTATGTAGTGAGACCTTGTCTAATAATAATAATAATAATAATAATAATAATAATAATAATAATAATAAATAATAATAATAATAATAATAATAGCTGGGGCCAGGAGTGGTGGCCTTTAATCCTAGCACTCAAAAGGCAAAGATAGGCAAGATCTCTGTGAGTTAAAGGCCAGCCTAATCTAAATAGCCATCCAGGGATACACAGTGAGACCCTACTTCAAAAATAAAATAAAATGAAAAATATACACATATTGTTGAGACAGGGAACTGTGTAGCCTAGACTGACCTCAAGCTTGCTGTGTAACTAAAGTTAGCCTTCCTTGAACTCCATGTCCTCCTGTCCCCACTTCCAACAGCTGACATTCTATGTGTGTGACAACATACCCAATAATAAATAAAAGCTTAAGCTGGCCAGTGGTGGTGGTGCACGCCTTTAATCCCAGCACTTGGGAGACAGAGCCAGGTGGATCTCTGTGAGTTCGAGGCCAGTCTGGTCTACAGAGCGAGATCCAGAACAGGCACCAAAACTACACAGAGAAACGCTGTCTCGAAAAAACCAAAACGAATAAATAAAAGTTTAAAATTGAAAAGTTAAAAATAAAAAAATAAATAAAACTGCTTTGCTACAATTAGGGCACAGCAGACCAATGAATGAAAATAAATTCAACTTAGAAGAAGAGCTCTGTTGAGCTGGGGTGTTGGTCGGCAGGACACTCATACTTAGCAAGCATGAAGTCCTGGTCTGATGCCTACCACCACACAGACACACAAGGAAGCCTTGAGGTAATGTATAAAGGCCTAGCTACAAGTGGGATCTGTGGACCCAACAGCAGGGGAAGAGCTGCTGTCTAGAGTGAGTGAGTCCAGGCCCCATTAGGAGATCAGACACAGAGGGACCTTGGCTGTGGCAGCGTGGTCACCTCTTGCCAGGAGTCTATGAATATCCCGGGAGAGTGTCCAAACAGGGCAGACTTTGAATTGGAAGGCAACAGAAGCCTCTCTGTCCTCGCTGGCCTCCTGAGTTCAGTCATGGTGGTTGTACTAAGCAGACTAAGAGCTAGGAGGAGCCCAGGATGGGAATTCTCAGCCTGCCTCTCCCCTCAGAGATTTTATAAGTGATTTATTTTTATTTTATGTGCATTGATGTTTTGCCTGCATGTGCCTGTGTGAGGGTGTCCAATCCCCTAGAACTGGAGTTATAGTCAGTTGTGAGCTGTTATGTGGGTGCTGGGCATTGAACCCGGATCCTCTAGAAGAGTAGCCAGTGCTCTTAACTGCTAAGCCATCTCTCCAGTCCCTTTACAAGTGATTTTAAGAACATAAAAATCTCAAAGGAGTGAAAATAGCCAGGCGTGGTGATGCTTGCCTTCAATCCCAGACCTGAGAGGCAGAGGCAAATGGATCTCTGTGAGTTTAAGGCCAAGCTGGTCAAAGTAGAAAGTTCTAGGCCAACCAGGGCTACATAGTGAGACCTTGTCTAAAATAATAAAAGAGAGGCGCTGAAGAGATGGCTTAGTGGTTAAGAGCACTGGGTGCTCTTGCAGAGGACCGGGGTTCGATTTTCAGGACTCACACGGCAGTTCACAGCCTCTGTAACTGCAGTTCCCGGGGAGGAGATCGGTGTCCTCTTCTGGACTCCGTGGAGCTGGGTTGCAAGTGGAGAGCACATACAGCAAGCAAAACACCCAGGCACATAAACTGTTAAGTGAAAATAACTCAAATTTCAATTTGCTTTAAATATATGCCACTAAGAATATAGATACACTACAAAGCTCTTAAATAGCAACTGTAGCCTTAGAGGCCAACCCCCCAGGCGGTCTACAAAGAGCCCCAGTGACAGCTCCCAGGGACAAGAATGGCATTCAGAAATAGCTTGTTCTATTTTCCTCTTCTCTGGCCTCCTCTGAGTCTCCCTGGGAACTTCTTTCTCTTTTAAGTATTATCCTCAATAGGGAGCCCTGAATGATTATGCCATCATTTGCCCATTGCCTTTACCACAGTGGAATCCTACCTTATTTTTTGAGGCAGTCTCTTGCTAGGACCCTGTGCTCACTGATTTGTCTAGGCTGGCTGGCCAGCAAGTCCCAGGGATTCTCCTGTCTCAGCTTCCTCAGCACTAGGATTACAAAATGCCACCATACCTGGCTTTTGTTTGTTTGTTTGTTTGTTTGGATGGTTGGTTAGTGTAGCGGTAACGCCCGCATTACCGATACCCGTTCACCATGTCCGAGCGAAGGGCTGCGGATTAAAAAATAGAGACAAGAGACAGCGGGTCATCTGTACGATTGGATGTCGAATGTCGTTTATTGAAAGAGGGAAGAAACCTTAAATACATACAGGCTTACAGCACAAATGGAGGAACCCGCGGAGGGCAGAAGTTCGCTATCAATGGTCTACATTCCAGACCCAATGTTCTACATTCTTGCATCTAAGTTGTTAACGCCTAAAATGCAGGATACACAAACAAGGAACTTCCCTTAAGCATTCATAAGGGTGGATACCGGCAGGGAATCTAAATAGGGAGGACATCTGATCGAGGTCAGCAAGCAAGGCCGCAGCCACTCCCAGTCGGGGGCCAGGGCCCATGGCGCCCACAGGTTAGTTGTTTTGAGAAAGAGTTTTTCTATGTAATAGCCTTGGCTGTCCTGGAACTTGCTTTGAAGACCAGGCTGGCCTCGAACTCACAGAGATCCACCTGCCTCTGCCTACAGAGTGCTAGGATTAAAGACATACCACCACCACCCGGATCATACTTGGCTCTTTTAAAAAAAATGACATTTGTAGCCAGGTGGTGGCGGCGGCGCACTCCTTTAGTCCCAGCTTTCAGGAGGCAGAGCCAGGTGGATTTCTGTGAGTTCGAGGCCATCCTGGTCTACAGAGCAAGATGTAGATCCAGGACAGGCACCAAAACTACACAGAGAAACTCTGTCTCGAAAAACAAAAACAAAAACAAAAACAAACAAACAAACAAGACATAACATACACACACCTGCGTACCATGCCACACATGTGGAGGACAGAGGACACCTAGCAGGGGTCTGTTCTCTCCTTCCACTATGTGAGTCCCAGGGACTGAATTCAGGCCATCTACCATGTCAGCAAGTGCACTCACCTGCTGAGCCAGCTTGCCTGCCCACTATCACTTTTCCTCTGGGTCAAACAGGTGCTACCACGCATGAGCACTTTCTCGGCTGAGCTCTCTCCTCGGCGCCCTGTATTTTTACACTGACAATGGAAGCTAAGTGTCTGGCAAGCAAGACACCTTTCTCAGTCTCCACACATATGCCTTCTGAGCTTAATGCAACCCAGCTGCCAACTTCTTTATTCTGTGTAAAGGAAGCCAGCCTTGGTCTGCCCCCTCACACACACTTCTAACTTGGCACACCTCTCTCTAGACCTGTTTTTGTTTTTTGTTTTTAAAGACAGAGTTTCACTATGTAGCCCCTGATTGACTTGGAACTCACAGAGATCCACCTGCCTCTGCCTCCTTCTAAGTAGCATGGTGGGATTAAAATTGTGCACCACCATACCTGACTTTTCTTTGTTTTTGAGACAGGATGTCATGCAGCCCAAGTGGTCTCAAACTTCCTATATAGATGAGGATGACATTTAGTCCCTTTTTAAATATAATGATTTTTAAAAATTAAAATGCTTGGGCTGGAGAAATGGCTCAGCAGTTAAGAGCACTGGTTGGTCTTCCTGAGGACCTGGGTTCAATTCCCAGCACCCACATAGCAGCTCACAACTGTCTATAACTCCAGTTCCAGTGGATCTGATACCCTCACACAGGCATACATGCAGGCCAAACCCCAATGCATGTAAATATTTTTTAATTGCAAGAAAATTTTAAAATTTTATTTTTCTAAGTATTAGTGTTTTGATTTTATGTATGCATTCCTAGTACCCACAGAGGTCAGAAGAGGGTATTGGGGTCCCTCGAACTGGGTTCATGGATGGTTGTATAACAGAATGCCATACCTTAGTAGCCTCCCAGACCTTAGCATAACTGACTCCATGGTGGAAGTACCATTCAGGCCTTGGAACCCAGCACATAGGCAGCAGCACCTGTCAGGAGAACAAAGACCTGATCCATCAAAGTCCACAGTTCTGAAAAGTCCCTGAATGTAATAACTTTGCCTTTTGACTTCAGCAGTTCTGCTTCTGGTTAACTGTTCTTGCTGCAGTGTGTCGACCCAGGATATGGTTTTGTGCTTAAAAATCCACCCTGAGAAATGCTCAAGACTACACTTGGGTCCAGAACACCCAGGCCAGTGAATAAAGACTTTCTATTTGCTGGTACTATGTCTGAGTGGGCTTCTCTGGTGGATGATACCACACAAGGGTTGTGAATCACCATGTGAGGTGCTGGGAACCAAACCCTAGTCCTATGCAAGAGCAGCAAGTGTTCTTAACTGCTGAGTCATCTCTCTAGACCCCACCGGCCTCTACCACCCCAGTGCTGGCATTCCAGGTGCTACCATGCTCAGTTTTTGTTTTTGTTTTTTTAAGATTTATTAGAGTGACATTTAAATCCCTCTTCTGTGGAGGACTTGGTGCTTCTTTTCTGGATCTCACTGAGTCAGATCTGGGGCTTCGTTCCAACTGAGCAGCAGATTCCTCGGCTACAGTGCCTTCCAGGAGAGATTCTGGGAAAGCAATTAGATCAGTGGATACTGGTGCCTCCTGAGAACTAAAATGTCACCACAGCTCTGGGCATGTGCTACAGCTGATGAGCTGCCACCTTCTTTTTCCTACTGCCAGCTGTCCCTAGACTTCCTCCCACTGCCTGGAAGAATCTGTCTCCTCAGGATTTTCCCCTCCTGCTTACAGACTGCTATGTCTTTTTATGTCTACCTTCTACCAGTTAAGTGTTCTCTTGGTAGAGAAGGCAGGCCAGTCCCCACAGTTGCATTGTTAAAGGTCCCTACCGGGCATGGTTCTCATGCCAGATTCCCTCACAGTCCACTCTTGGTGCTGACCCTTGGTCCAACCAATGGTATTCAGGTCAGTTTAAGCTTGAAAAATCCTTCCAGGAGGGCAGCAGGCATGGCAGGCCCTCAGAAAGCCCTCAAAGGGAAGCAATTTATCTGACGGGCACCTTATTTGACCTATGTGGTGCAAATTCTGAGTCAGCCATTCACCGGAGCCGACGTCCTGCTGAGCTCCAGTGACCTGTGAATCTTCAGCAGCTTGCTATCGCTATTTTTATCCCTCATCCTGCCTTTGAGATGGAGATCAGCCTCTTAGGATACCCATTCCACCAGTTGTAAATCCCCTGGCTGCTCTCTTTCACTCTGCATTTCTCTCAGGCCTCTAGAATGTCCCCAGGACTCAGACAAATGCTGTATTGAAATTCTCTCTCCCTTCTGCACTTACCTCATCACCAGGAACAAAATAGACAATAAAACATCAAGGTTCGTCAGGACTTTCATTCACTACTGTAATGGGGTCGTGAGAAATCTGGGCACTGTTACTACCTTGCTTAAGGAATGTCAGATAAAGCATGGGGCTGAGGACATTCGGTAACTGGACCTCACCTTGAGATACAATGTAACCAGCTGGAGACATTTGGTAACTGGACCTCACCTTGAGATACAATGTAACCAGCTGGAGACATTTGGTAACTGGACCTCAACTTGAGATACAATGTAACCAGCTGGAGACATTTGGTAACTGGAACTCAACTTGAGATACAATGTAACCAGCTTTCTGCTTGGCAAACTTTTTCCCTCTAGCTACAAACTTGTTCTGGAGAAAAAACGCAGGAGTAGGTAGCAGCCACAAACCCTGAGACTGCGGCTCTTAACTGGGCTCTTGAGGTCTTGAGCTAGGAATGCACATTAACGGACTAAATTTCCTGCTGAGTAGTATATCATCCCAATCCAGGGAGCAGGCCAGCTTCCAGCTCAAAGGTTAGGGTGAGGATGGGAGGCAGGATGCCTGAACTGCTCCCCCACCTCATCCCAGCATTTCCACTTTTATAAGCATCTATAGCTTGGTCATGAATAGCTCTGTGGTAGTAGGTTCAGTCCCCAACATCAAAATAAAGAACAACAGAACAACAGAAATTAGAGATAATGGGGGTGGGAGCAGCCTTGGACTTTGTGACACTTGTGAGTTACACATGTGAACAGCACGGTGCCCGATAGGTAATCGAGCTTCCTCAGTAACATTATCTGGCTATGACAGATAGAGGGAGACTTTTATCATTATCTTGGGCTCACCTGAAACTTTGGTAGAACACTCCTCTCAGTGGACCACGCAGGGCAACTGGCATGGCAGTCTTTGGAATGCTGGGAAAAGGAAGGTGAGAGCCCATAGCAGTGAGTAGAAAACTGTCACGATAATCTGCTTCAGCTGCTATTGTGAGGTGCCAGCTCCTTCCAGGATGCCTTCCCAGCCTGTTGATAGTAGCCACCTGGAGCTGGTACAGCTCAAGCCCTGGTCTGCAAGTTTAGGGGTATCACACATTACCAAGAAAATGCACACTGTGAAGCAGGAGCCATGGGAGAATGGGGCAGAGCTCTCTGGCTTCGTGGTAGACAGGCTTTCCTCTGTGGCCTGCTGAGACAGATTGGCTGAAGGTGGCCTCTTGCTGGTCCAGTCCCCCATCACATGCCCTTCCCACCTCCATTATCTCCTGTGAGGGGACTCAGCTCCCTGGGGGCCACCTCTTGCTCTATAGCATCTAGCTTT
This sequence comes from Peromyscus maniculatus bairdii, assembly GCF_049852395.1. Lineage (NCBI taxonomy): Eukaryota > Metazoa > Chordata > Mammalia > Rodentia > Cricetidae > Peromyscus > Peromyscus maniculatus. The sequence continues at coordinate 167,320,696 of NC_134853.1, forward strand.
CTAGTATCAATCCCTTCTCTTCATTCCCTTTATTCAGAGTCCTTGGTGAATGTATAACTTGGCCCTTTAAAAAACAGACTGTATTTTCCAGTTGTCTCCCCAGATGCGTTCCTTGGCCCAGCCCTGCTTCCTGTAGCTTAAGTCAGCTTTGAAGGGGCTCATGCAGCTAGACATGCTGGCTTTTGCCTGTAATCCCCGGACTCGGGATGCTAAAATGGGAGAGAGAGCTGAGTTCTGGGCAGGCCACCCTGCGTTAACCCAGGCCAACCTTGACTTCACCACCACCACCACCACCCACCCCTGCACACAAAGACACCAGTGAGGCTGTTGCCCTACTGAGAGCCCTCAAAACCATCCTAAGGGCAGAATGTTGGCTGCAACTAACAGAGACAAAATGTGTTTGTTTTTCCTAGTGGAAGACTTGGGAAGGGTGATAGTAATCAACAGGAATTTGATTTCTAGAAAAAGTGCAAGGAGTTGGATTTTATTTTTCCATTTAAAAAAAACATTTCTCTGGGGGTGCTGGAGAGATGCCTCAAAGGTTAAGATCACTGGCTGCTTTTCCGGAGGACCAGGGTTCAATTCCCAGCATCCACATGGCATCTAACAACTGTCTCTAACTCCAAGATCTGACACCCTCACACATACATGCAAGCAAAATACCAATACACACACACACACACACACACACACACACCAAAACCACTTCTGTGTGTATGTGATACATGTGTGTATGCACATTTACATATGTGTAGTCACACATGTGTGGTGGTGTACTTGCACACAGATATGTATGCATGTAGGAACCCGAGGTTGATGTGGGAATCAGTTTTCTTCCTTCTACCATGTGAAACTTGGGGTTCAAATTCAGCTGTCAGTCTTTGCAGCAAGCACCCTTACCCATGGAGCCATCTCACTGGCCCTATTTTATTTTTTCAAACTGAATCAGAACTCAGATATTTTGCTGCAGGAGATGTATCTAAAAAGCTAAGGATACTTCATGCAATACATTTGAACACAAGTCTTCTGCAGGGCCCAGCAAATTGCTCTATAGGCAAGGATGACTTTGAACTCCTGATCCTCTACTTTCAGCCACTGACTGCTGGGCTTATAGGTAGGTGCCCCCCCCCCCCCCCCCCCGAGGTGATGCAGTGGCTTTTGTGCATGCTACAGAGGTATTCTAACAACGGAGCTTCCTGGCCAGCCCTAGATCCCACTTTCATGAAGAGGTATGTCACTTTCTCAGTTGACCGGAGGTTTCAGCCAGGGGGGTCAGAGGCCACACAATGGCCTTCTTTCAGTCCGGTGTCCAGGTGCGGACACCCTGTAGTGCTTACTTCCTCTCCCTGTGCCTTTGATCTGCCACTGCCATACAATTGCCCAACAAGCTCCTGCAAGTGAGAAATAACGACTAAATGCCTATAACAAGAACAGCCCTGTGCTGACTGCAGACAAATGTGAGCAGGGCCTGGAACAAAGCCTGGAGACCCTTGGAGACAAGACAAGAAGCAGCTCGTATGTCCCGGCCAGCAGGGTCCTCAATGGGGACCTAAAGGGAGGGCCGGCGAAGGAGAGGGACAAGAGACACAAGAATGGGAGCAAGACAGGACATCTGATCAAGCTCCAAAATTTTATTTTTCTCTCAAGGCATATATAGGTAGGCAAAGGGGGTTGTGAGCAGGAAAGGACTTAATTATGGGGGTTGCAAGCAGGAAGGGACTTAATTGTGGGCTGTTCGGCCACCAGGGAATGTTGCCCTGGGGGTTATCTCTCTACCCTTGTCTAACTGCCTAATTGCTTAACTGCAGCTCATTCACCTGATATCTGAGAAGAGGTTCTGGTATCTGTGAGAAGAGGTTCTGGTGCTATGGAGACTTAAGCAAGGCCTAGATCTAAGAAAAGAAAAAAGAAGCCCAAATATGGCTGCATATGTGTCAAGGGTCGCTTAGGCTTATGGTTCCCGTCATCTCCTCCCTTTTAATTATTTATGTAGGTCCAAGGTGGTGGTACAAATTCGCCTGGTGACAATGGACGTTATTAACCAAGGAGGGGGAACATTGCCCTGATCCTCCCAGTTTATTATAGGTGTCTTTTGTTAGAGGAGGGGCCCTGGATATATTTTCATCCTTAGACACCAACCCCTATGCAATCAGGGATATTCCTAGGGGGACCCAGAGACATGTCCCACCCTTTTCTGCTGTCAGCAGGTCCAAGGCCTGTCGGTTTTGTAGGGCAACCTGTGCAAGAAAGGTCAGCTGCCTCTGAAGGGAGGACAAGGGCGCTGCAGAAGCCTCAATTGCTACCTGAGGTTGTTCGGATAGGTGAGCCATTGTTATGAAGGAGTGACCCAGGGCTCCTCCCGCCAGGCCTGCAGAGACCAGGGAGGTGGCAAGGGAAATTCCGGCCACAAGGGGCAACAAGACAGTTCTTTTTTGCTTGGTCTGGGGGGCCAAGTCCCAAGAACTCCACATGAAAACTGAGCATAAGTTGTGGGGCCAGAGTAACAAGTAGGCAGAGCATGTCCTGTGGGATAAGGATGGTTAAATTTTTTGATAGAGTGCCATTGCACCAAAAGAAAAACCCAGGGGGAGCAAAAGGATGACTGGGTAATACGGTCTGGTTGCAAGAGGGAAGGGAAACCTTGGAAAAGCAAAAATCAAACTTGGAACGGCCTGGGTCAAGAAACAAGGGTACTTCAGGGATAGGGCGGAAGCATGGGAATTATCAATGGTGGTGCAATTAAGGACCTGAGGCAGGGGTACTGCTATCAGGGGAGGACGCCTCAGGGCCGCACATAGGAAGCACTGTGAGAGATTCCCGATACCAGTAACATTGGCAAACATAAGGCCTTCTCAGAGAAGGGAAAACCAAGAAAATGGAGAGGAGGTGGATGATAGTTGTGTCATTAAATTTTTTCCCTGTATAAGGATATTTTGATGGACAGTAGATTGTACTTGTACATAAGAGTGCCAAATGTAGCCGGGCGGTGGTGGCACACACCTTTAATCCCAGCACTCGGGAGGCAGAGCCAGGCGGATCTCTGTGAGTTCAAGGCCAGCCTGGGCTAAATGTAGAGTCTGGAGCTAGGCCATCTGGCCATTCGGGTCATGTACATGGCTCCTTCTACTGGTTCTATCATGAGTCCCATGGGTCCAGAACCACTAGGGAATATCCTATAGATGTCTTATAAAATTTAGGGCCGTTCCAGTCTCTCCCAATTACCTGTCCCTTAGCAGAAGAAATGGCATCATGAATTTTGCAGCAATAATAGGGAAATCCTACCCTTTCCTCCCTCCAATAAATTTTGCAATTGTGGGCAGTCTGACCCCACCCCCAGAGAAGAAAAAGAAAATTGTAAGTGGGAGTTATAAACTGTAGCCAGGTTGTATTCCTCCCAGTCCTTCTTGGCTTGTGGGAGTTGGCAAATTTTGATCTCCTGAAGCTTATAAAAACCTTCTTAGCCGGGCTGTGGTGGTGCACGCCTTTAATCCCAGCACTCGGAAGGCAGAGCCAGGCAGATCTCTGTGAGTTCGAGGCCAGCCTGGGCTACCAAGTGAGTTCCAGGAAAGGCGCAAAGCTACTCAGAGAAACCCTGTCTCGAAAAGCCAAAAAAAAAAAAAAAAAAAAAGAACCTTCTTAATAGACAAGATCTTAGACATGTTAGCAATATAACAGTGGTGAACTTTATCAGAGCAAAATTATGAATCCTTGGAGCCTCAGGATAGCCAGAGAATCAGAGAATGAAATCTGAAATGTGTCATTTATATATCTCTCGACAAAAATTAATAAAATACATTTAGAACAGAATTATTAGTTCTAATCATATTTCTATAAGTTTTGTTATCATTGATGAACAGTTCTTCAAAAGGGTCTGGAATTGTATCAATTTATTCATATTCAAGACTCAATATTTAAGAATCTTGAGGTAAATAACAGCCTGTATTCAGTATGGCAGCTTTAGAGCGCCTTTGCCCTGCAGCTGCCTAGTATGTGGTGTGACCAGGCGATCCAGGATTCATAAAGGCGGGTCAGTGTCCTATAAAGACATGTATCCTCCTCCTGACATTATGAAAACATCAGGACCTTTTTAAATACCAGTGAGGGGATCATAGAGGCTTAGGTGTAACTTTGTGGCTTGGCCTGGTGGTGATGAGGAATACCTGTAGTGGGGGATATGAAAAATTAAGCACCAATTCTTAAGAGCTTTTGAAGTATATGTAAGGCTGTTGTCTATATATGAGCTCAAGGCATTCCTAAAATTAAAAAACAATGAAAGAAATGGTGTATTACTTTTTATTTCATAACCATAAATCATAAGGACATAAGCCTCATGGGTGAGCTTCCATAGGGAGAGAATTCATAATTGTTGGACAGACATATGAAAAGGTGCCAGTATATCCTGTAGAGCTATCTGCCATTATATAGACTCATAAGTTTCATAGTTTGATATAAATATAATATCATCTATGCAATAAATGTATTGTAAGACATATGTATATATACATATATATATATACATATAGGTTGGGGGGCTGTGAGGAAGCTATAATTGACAGTTAGTTCTGATAGTTAATCTGTATATATAATGAGGAATTATTTGCTCAATAAATGAGTCCTGGATAAACAGAACTTGCATTTCCTGCTCGTATGTCAGCTTTGGCCTCCATCATGGCAGGGGAATAGGCAAGCTAAAAGTGAAATGCTGACAATCTTTAGGTTGAGGAGGTATGGTAAAGAAGCAATCTTGTAATTTTATAACAATCGTTGTTTTGATTCCTAGGGATAGCCGTGGGAGATGGCAAGCCAGGCTGTGAGATTCCCGTTGGCTCTAATAAATTTTATTTAATTTCTTAAGATCTTGTAACAGTATATAAACTTCATTTTCTTTTTTTTAAATTTTTTAAGAGGTTTATTTATTTATTATGTATATAACATTCTGCCTCCATGCATGCCAGGAGAGGGCACCAGATTTCATTATAGATGGCTGTGAGCCATCATGTGGTTGCTGGGACTTCAACTCAGGACCTCTGGAAGAATAGTCAGTGTTCTTAACCTCTGAGCCATCTCTCCAGCCCAAGCCTGATTTTCTTTTTTTTTTTTTTTTAAGATTTATTTATTTATTATGTATATAGCATATATGACTGCAGTCCAGAAGAGGGCACCAGATCTCATTACAGATGGCTATGAGCCACCATGTTGTTGCTGGGAATTGAACTCAGGACCTTTGGAAGAGCTGCTAGTGCTCTTAACCTCTGAGTCATCTCTCCAGACCCTGATTTTCATTAAACAACAAATATTGGGGTGACTCAAGGGCTGGTGGGAGGCTTTATATGTTCTATTTTTAAGTTTCTCCTCCACCAGACAGGTCACAGTTACAGTTCGCTCAGTATTCAAAAGCCATTGTTTGATCCAGATAGGAGCATTAGATTTTCCTGACCTTCTGGCTACATTATTAGCTTGACCTAGGCCTGTAAGAGAGGAAGGAGTAATAGCCGTCTTAAGTACCTAGCCATTCTTTTCCTGAAATATAAGAAACATCCATGCTTATGTCTAGCAAGCCGATTATCTTCTTTCCCTGTATTTTAAGTGTTTAGTTGGTTTGGAATATTTAATTTCCTGAACCCAGAAGGCCATATCACTAGAATCCACTCCAGCATGTGTGTCAAGGGTCGCTTAGGCTTATGGCTCCCGTCACTCATAAATTCTGAGAGCTCCAGGAATCTTGCAAAGGCAGCTGCTTGAGATCATGTTCTGCTGCAGATTCCTGCCTGGTTCGCTGGGTCTAGCAGACAGCTGTTAGAAGTGCTGTCTTATTCTACATTTATCTCTCCAACCATTTTAGTGTAAAATGAAGAGGTTGTCTGGAGCCCTCTCAGGGCCAAAGCTTTGGAATCACACAGAAAACAGAGCTCAGAGTGTTCCTCTTCTTACAAGGCTCGGGAGAGGGAGGTTTGTTGGTTTAGCTGCTGAGTCATAGGACAGGGGATATTCCATTTATGCAGCCAGCACAGTCAGTGTATTATTGGTGAAATCACAAACTGCTTGTGAAATTCCTAACATTCGTTAATGAATCATTTTACAATTCCCTTGTTGCTTCTGTTGAGTTTAATCCCAAAGGTCTTGCTTCTTCAGCAATGGAAACTGAACACCTTGGACTCAGTAAGCCTGAATCCTTCCACCCTTTGGAAATCTTGGTCAGGATCTGCCTGGAGCAAAATGCTAGGTTAAGAGACAAATGCAGCTTCCTGTAGCTGATTAGAAAATACAATAACCAAAGTCAGCAACATATTTCAATCTCTTTGTGAAAGACAATACAAGGAAGATATAGAAACAAATGACATTAATTTCCAGGAGAAACAGAAAATAGGAAGAGCGGTGCTGGCTTCAGCCTACCGTGGAGAAGTGTCTGCATTTCAGGAGTCGCAAGCTGATTTAGGTAGTGTTTGAGACAAGATGGTCTTCTTGGTAGCCCAAGCTTGCCTCAATCTGATTTTTCCCCCTTTTTTATTAGTATTACATTTTGGGATGGGAGACGGAGGTCAGAGGACAATTTGCTGGACTCGGTTGTCTCCCTCCACCAGAGCCATCTCACTGGCTCTACGACAGTTGGTTTTTAATAGCTATCAGTATTTTTCTCTTTTTTTTTCGTTGAGACAAGAGTCTCATCGTTTTGCCTTCTCTGGCTTAGAACTCATGTAGACCAAGCTGACCTTGAACTAAGAGATCTGCCAGTCTCTGCTTCTCCAGAGCTGTAATTAAACAACAGGTTTACTTTCTGGAATGAAAAGTAAAATGACTCCACCTACTCCTTCCGGTCACTTGCCACATCACTGCGGAATATAGTACTAGTCTAGAGGTCAGACCTACATAAAACCCCAAACTCTAAACACCAGTATAGGTCTCAAAAAAAAATTCAGGTAAGTTCGATATAGTCCACACGTAGAGAGGAGAAAGAGCTATTAAATCTTTCAAAAAAGGTACGTTAACAGGGAAAAAGGATTAATTCACACCGAGGGGGAGCACGGGCGACATGAGAGTTCTAAAGAGCAGGGTGGAGCAGCTGGGCGGTGTAGCACAGGGTACTGCTTTTATTTAGTTCGAGCGGGATCCTAGTTTCGATACCCTGCACCCAATAATAAAATGATTAGGGTAAAAAAAATATTATGGGAAAGTTTGCTTTCCTTTGGCTTCCGCTGTCTGAGACTCTTCACAGAAAGGACAAAAGGACAGGGTCACCTTGGCGCATGGCACGAGAGTGGATTCCGGGGGGAGGGGAGGGGAAGGAGTACACAGTGCGCAGGCGCAGTGTCCTATCCTTCCCCCCCGCCCCCATCCCCACTCTGTTCCACGCGAGTGAGGCTTCCACGCTGGGGCTTAACGTTTCCACCCTGCGGAGGTCTCCCGCACTGCGGGGTGGGGCGGGGCAGGGCCCACGGCACGGCCGGGCCGGGAGGGTCAACAAGGTCGTGGGCTGGCCGTGCGCGCTGCCGCCGGCGCCGCACCGAAAGCGTGTGGAACAAGTAATACGTGCGGCGGGCCTGAGGCCGCATGCCGGCCGTGACGCGGCGCCCCGCCCCTCATCCGGCCCCGGTAAACCCCCAGCTAAGCCCCCGGCTGCCAGCGAGAAGCCCTCCCAGCCACCCAACGATGCCACAGGCTCAGCCAGCTACGAATGACCCCGCCTCCGGGCCGTCGCCCCCAGGCTGTGCGGGCCAAGCGGACACCTCGGTCACGCTCTTCTTCTGGAGTGATAGCACGCGGAGCCAATGCCAAGACAACGAGCACGAAGGGCGGGCCCAAAAGGCGAGATGTGGGCGGGGGCTCCCGAACAGCGGACGCTGTCGAAGTGGGAGGCGCTTAGAGCAGCTCGGGAGCAGGGTCGCGCGCGCGTCTCTCCTAAACGCTCTCCAGGGTGTTTGCAGAAACATCTGTTCGTTTCCTGCACAGCAACCCAGCTGCAAGGTAGGGTTCGGGTGCCGCTTGAGACGGTTCGCTCAGGAGCTCTGTTTGGGAATCCGGTGGGCATGTGCACCTCCTACCCTGGGCGCGGGCCGGGGACCCAGGGAGCACTCGGGTCAGCCTCGTGGAAGGGCGCGGGCTCTTGGAAGGGGGATGGGGGGGTGCAAATCCACCTGTTAATACACAGCTACAGGCTTGCAATTTAACTGGCCTCCCAAGCCGGCAACAGCAAAAACATGGGCAATCGTCGCCCTGGGGAGTGGAAAATGCTCTTCTTTCTGTAGCTAAGCGGAAGGCTTTTGAGGGAGAGAAGGGCTTGACCTCCTGATACTCATGAAAACCATTCTCAAAATGGAAGGGCCTAAAACAAGGATGCCTTAGAGGCAGAGTCCCCACGCCCAACCTCCCGGCATATTCTGCTTGGGCTGTGGCTCTTGGACCGCAATCTAGCGTCACTGGGCGGGAGTGGTCCAGCTCATCTCTGTTCCGGTATACTCCTGACCGGTTACGTGCGTATTCAAGAGGGACCTGCAGCAGTTCCATTGGATAATTGGTAAGCCCTTAGGAGACCTCGCCCCAGTTAGGCAAGACCTGCGGGCTTCCTGCATGGCCGTGAACTGACCTTAAGATGTATTTAAGAAAACTTCCTGTTCGTTCTGGCCTAAGCAGCGTGGTCCTTTGATTTTTGGGGGCGGCCAAAGCCGGCGTGGACTGATACCCTGACCTCTAGGTCCACTTTTCTGCCCCTGGTCTGGTGTACAATCCAGTTAAGAGACCTAGTGGGTAGCGGGTCAGATTTTATCCTGGGAAAAGACGCTTGCTGCCCAGTTTGACGATCCGAGTGAGATATGCATGTTGGGAGGAGAGAAGCAACTCCTACAAGTTAGTAGTCCGACTTCTACACTGCGCGGTGGCACGTGGGCGCCCCCACCCCCACTCCCGCCCCAAGTAAATGAAAAGAAAACTAAAATGTCTTCGAGCCAAGTGTGGTGATGCACACATGTAAACGCAGCAGTAGGGAGGCTGCGGCAGGAGGATCACTATGAGTTCGGATCAACCTGGCATACAATGAATGTGGGGCGTGGGGAGGAAAGACAAAGAAGAGAATGGTATTTAAACCCAGCCGGGTTTAAAGAAAAATGTGTTTGAAGCATAAACAGTAAATCTTGGATGTTTTGAAATGGAGACTTTGTAATAGGGTAAAAAGTAGATACTTTTTTCTTGATTAGTGCATAAAGGTCCTTTGTCTCACAAGACAAAACCACAGAAGTGGCTTCTGGTTGAAACAAAAAGATGCCTTTGCCACTTCGGCCCTTGCCAGAGAGGATGTGGGGAAGCCAGCTAGACAATGGCTTCTGAGCGCTCATTTGGCCTCATGTTTCATCCAGTTTACTTCCAGAAGCTCTTAGATAAATTTCCTTCTTGGAAAACCTACTGGGGAAAAAGTAAGCAAGGGGCTTGCTTTGAAGACTTCTCCGCTAACCCTCTACTCAGGGTGATCTCTAATTAAACCTCTTTAGGGTTCTTGGACACTTGGTTTTAATAAGAAAATGCCCTTTTGAAAGAAATACGAATCAGAAGACATCACCATTGCCGAAAAATGGCGGAGGGAGTTGACCACCCACGTGCTAACCAAGCCAGCAGGCACGTGCTACCAGACCAGAAATTGTCGTACTGATGATCACAGACCAAGGAATTAGAACTTCCTGTCTCACAAATGCAATTTCTCATTGGTTATCAAATTCTATCAACTAAATAGGCTGCTGTTACCATGGGGGCACAATCTGAGTTAGGCTTTTTTCGCTCACAATTGCACTCGTTTACAATGCCAGATTCCCCTCCAGTCTGCAGATTTTTTTTTTTTTTGTTTTTTGGCCTAATTTTACATAGTTTAGCCTGTGACCTTTGTGACTTTCCTTCATTGCTTTTTCCCAGTTCCTTCTCAGGCCTTGGGTGTGCAGCTAGATTACAATTTCCAGCTTTTTTAAACCTCCCCCCAATTCCCCCACCCCCGGTAGTTCTGAGGAATCCAACCTAGGACTTCCTGAACATGCTCAGGACACATTTGCAATTGAATCACCACTACCACCCCCATCTCTGGGGGATGTAGCCCAGGCAGGGTTTTGAACATGCCACGTGAGCACTAAGCCAGGCCTTTAGTCTCCAGCCTGCCTTTTTTTTTTTTAAACAAAAATTTTTACTTATTTGGGATGTACCAAAGCGCCCTTTGGTATGTAACACTTAGCCCACTCATTCTCCATTCAGTCCAGGATCCCTCAGAAGTGATCTCTTGAATGAATTAACATTCTGTGTTATAGTTAATGAAAGGTATGAATTGTTTTTCCCCTCCAGAAACAAACCATGTCTATCCTCAAGATCCATGCCCGAGAGATCTTTGACTCCCGTGGGAACCCCACTGTTGAGGTTGACCTCTGCACCTCAAAAGGTATGTGCCCACTTTTTCCATGGTTTCTTTACCACGTTCCATTGCTACCCCTGACCACCCCTGAGCCATATCTCAAGGGACTGTCCTATGTGCTCAAATCCCCCCTGTCCCAGGCGTCCCTCTCCTGAGAGTACAGGCATGTACCACCATACCCAGCTCTGCACCTGCTGTTTACCCAGGATGGATCACTGGTGCAGAGAAGGAAAGTGAGGCCTTAAGCCCTTTCCTAAAAGGACCATCCTTTGGTTTTGTAGCAAAGGGGGCAATAGGCCATTGCACCAACAGGATGAGAAAAGAGATGAGGGACAAATGTGGTGGCAAGTCCCTGGTGGGGCTTTGGGACAGTCCAGAAGCTATTTTTAGAACTTCTTTCAATGGACTAGAAATATAGGCAGCAGAGAACTTGCCTAATGTTTGGGAGGTCCTAAGTTCAAATCACAGCTTTGCAAAAAAAATACTCTAAGGAACTGGCTGGGTGTGGCAGCTAATGCCTTTAATCTCAGCACTTGGAGGATTGCCAGTTTTGAGGCCCAGCCTGGGCTACATAGCAGGAACCTGTCTCCTATTCCAAAGGAGTCCTGTACTGCTTCCAGTTTAGTCTTCAGAGATGTAGTGGTTGTCGTGGAAAGGGACCTGCGGAAGACATGTTTCACAGTCCTGTAGAGCACACCACGACCTGCCAGTCAGGGCTGAGTCATTGTCTGAGTCACGCGTCTCCACCAGAGCCCAGCCCTTCCTGCCCATCCTCCCATCCCTCCGCAAAAGAAGGATCCTCAAATCTTCAGCAAGGGCCGGCTTATGTGCAGCTTTGGCCCTGCTGCCGGGAGGGTTCTCCGCTTATCCTGGCTCTGTGTTTCATGGAGAACACCAAGGATGCTAGGTTCCATCAGGTGTCTAATACCGAGGACTGGCACCATCAGCTGGTGCAACTCTCCGCTTGAAAATTGACTTTAACAGAATCAAGAAACTAGAAGCTGGGAAGAGCATCTACCTGAAGGTCTTGAAACTGATTAAAGTTAGGTTTTTGTTTGTTTGTTTGTTTGTTTGGTTTTTTTTTTTTTTTGGTTTTTTGAGACAGGGTTTCTCTGTAGCTTTGCGCCTTTCCTGGAACTCACTTGGTAGACCAGTCTGGCCTCAAACTCACAGAGATCCGCCTGGCTCTGCCTCCCGAGTGCTGGGATTAAAGGCGTGCGCCACCACCGCCCGGCTATAAAGTTAGTATTTTTTTTTACTAACTTTTTGCCGGTTAAAAACAATGCTTACAATAATTAACTTGTTGATTTTGCCACAAGCTTTCCTGTGTATGTAGGCCACATGATTCTCAAACCCTGAGACCTCTTAGATGCTGTGATGACAGGTGTGTCATAATGGTTGGCTTAATATCTAAAAAGCAGCTGGGGAAGATGATCACATTAGAAAGGTGCCCATCATGCAAACATGAGGTATGAGTTCCAATCCCCAGGACCCACATAAAAAACTAGGTCTAGCCAGGCGGTGGTGGTGCACACCTTTAATCCCAGCACTCTGGAGCCAGAGGCAAGTGAATCTCTGAGTTCAAGGCCAGCATGGTCTACAAAGTGAGTTCCGGGACAGGCTCCAAAAGCTACACAGAGAAACCCTGTTTTAGGAAAAAAAAAATACGTCTAGTGATCTACACTTGGACAGGCCTGGAGGGACTCCCACATTTCACTGGACATTCAGTATCACCAGCTGTTTAAGCTCCAGGTTCAGTAAGATCCTGTGTCAAGGAAGACAATTGATGGCAACCTCTGGCTTCCACAAGATGTTTTTTTAGGTTGAAATGAATGGAATTTTATCTTTTGTCTAAATGCTACTGAGAGTTGAACTCTGGCCTATGCAAATATTCATTGTGCTGGAGGGAGAACTGACCCTTGCCTCACCTAGATCAGAGCGCTGTGGATGTACAGGAAGCTGGGGTGGCTTGCAAACAGACTACCTTGCAGGTCCCCAAGCACTTGCAGACACCTGAACATCTATTTGGATCTAGACTAGATGGAAAGAATGCTCTAGATGTACTAGACTCAATGGAAAGAATGCTCTGCAAGGATGTCTGGCTGAGAGGAAGCCACAGTGAGGGTAGATGCACGGACTGGGGATGAAATCTAATCTCTTCCTTTTTAAGACAAGTCTTGCCTTAGTCAGAATTGGCTTCAAACACAGAGATCTGCTGCCTGGCCCTCCTGTACATTAGAACTGCAGGTTTGTTCTGTATTTCTTAGTTGCTATTTCTCCTCTGTTTTGCAGGTCTCTTCCGCGCTGCCGTGCCCAGTGGTGCCTCCACTGGCATCTATGAGGCCCTGGAACTCCGTGACAATGATAAGACTCGCTACATGGGGAAGGGTAAGGCTAGGAACTCACGTCCGGCGTCCACACACCAGCCCCTCTTGCCCTTTTCCGGGTTTCACTCATGTTGCTGAGCACTGTTAGTTATCACATGGAAAGCCAGCAGGTAGCTTGCTGATGCCCACATTCCCAAGCCTGGAAACGCATGAAACACAAGGAGACTCATTAGTTTTATGTTCATGCCTCTTCCTCTCTGAAGGAGCTGAACTTTGGAAACCACTCCCATTTCCAATGGGGAGAAGTGCTTGCCATCAGTGGAGGCATGCAGACGATTCTATAGTCTGCTTTTCTGTCGCCCAGTAGACAGGCACAGCCTAGGCGTATCAGCCGCACCCTGGCTGTGTGCAGACTGACCTAGAACCTTGGTGTGTAAATGGAATCTGTTTGCCCAAGATCTAGCAGAGGACCCAGAATTAGACCCCGCCTTCTTCCCTAGTGCAGTATGAGCCCTGCAAGGTGTATGGGGGTCTTTGCAAAGAAACCGAGAGCCGTAAAGTGTTACTGTGACCAATGTTGGCCCAGTAGTGATGTGGAGGCAGCAGCTGAGAAGGACTCTGCAAGAGAGGGAAGACCGTGTTCACTGGGCATTGTGAGAGCTTGTCTCCTCAAATAAAACACAGGCCTCGAGAGCGGACAGCCCGGCCCTGCCCCTAACGAGCCAGCATTTAGGAGAAGCCTGACATCTGAACCTTTCCTGCTTCCTCTTCCCTCACTTTCTTTCCTCTGAAGCCTGTTCTCTCCTGAGTTTCTTCTTCCTTCTCTATTCACCTCTACTGGGCAGGCGTCTCGAGACCTGTTAAGTATGTTAATGAGTTCCTGGCACCAGCCTTGTGCACGCAGGTAACACGCCCGCCCGGCATCCTTGGTGTGCAGCTGGTCTTCCAGTGCATGATCTTGAACTAACGTCCCTCAGATCATTCTGGGCTGATTGGTGTGGCTCTAACCCCCTGGGGTCCTAAGGAAGAGCACTCAGACTGGGCCAGAGAGCCTCTTTGTGGGGGTGGGGTTTGACATCCTGTGGAGGGTCTTTGGTGGGCTTCTGGGCCCACAACTCCAGTGCTCCAGCAATGCTGTCAGTAATTTCATGATTGTTCCTTCTAGGTGTCTCAAAGGCTGTTGAGCACATCAATAAAACTATCGCACCTGCTCTGGTTAGCAAGGTAGGCCCCAGGTTGTGGTAAATACTGGGTATCCATGCCACCAGAGCAAATCCCAGGCCCAGGGCTTTTCTTGATCACAGGACAGCTTTTTCTGAGAGCTTTAAAAGTTCGGGGCATTCCCTCGCATGCACGAGTCTAACCTGCCTGCTGCCTGTGTGTAGCTGTTGCTTCTGACATCACCGGAAACTGGATGGGGCGGGGCGGGGTGGGGGTGGGAATACTTGGCATTGTTCCCTGTGCTGACTTAACTTTGGGAGGTCCATAGTCCAGGTTTTTTTTTTTTTTTTTTTGGTTTTTCGAGACAGGGTTTCTCTGCGTAGCTTTGCGCCTTTCCTGGAGCTCACTTGGTAGCCCAGGCTGGCCTCGAACTCACAGAGATCTGCCTGGCTCTGCCTCCCGAGTGCTGGGATTAAAGGCGTGCACCACCACCGCCCGGCTGCGCCACCACCGCCCGGCATAGTCCAGGTTTTAACAGCAGCTTTGTGGGACGTTGCCCATGGTAGACACATAGACTTTGGATTTATTGCTCTATTGGGTTGGCTTGGGTAGTGACCGGGACTTAGGACAGGGCTCAGGTGATAATGTATGCAGATGCAAGAAGCCTGAGCTTCACCGCTGGTGGCACACACCTTTAATCCCAGCATTCGGGAGGCAGAGCCAGGCAGATCTCTGAGTTCGAGGCCAACCTGCTCTACAAAGCGATATCCAGGATAGGCTCCAAAACAACACACAGAAACCCTGTCTCGAAAAAGAAAACAAAACAAAAAGCCTGAGCTTCAATCCCAAGCACCACAGAACTGGTTGTGGCAGCTTGCGTCTACAGCCTGGGTACGTGGGAGATAGGCAGGACTCCCTGCCCCCCCCCCCCATAGTATCCAATGTTCGCATAACATGTGCAGAGCCCTGAGTTCAACCCTGTCCCTGCTTTAAAAAACCTCAGGTGGGGGCGGTAAGGACCTGTGACTCCTGCTTCAGGCTCCAGAGCCCTCTCTGGACTCTAGTCACCCTCATACACAGCACACATTCAGACATACGTGTGATTTTTTTTTTTTTCCATCTTAGTTTAACCTGGTGTTTCAAGCAGGGGTCGGGACTGCAAATCTGCTGTGGGTGAATTGGGTCTGAAGGGTCCAATGGCCTCAGCCTTACCCAGAATCCTGCGGTGCTCTTTCCCAGTCACTTCAGGGAGCGGTTGGCCATACTTCCTCCTTCCTGTTTGCTAACATCTAGTCCCTCCGTCGTCATTTGTCCCCAGCAAGCCTTTGTAAAGCCGTAATTAGTTCTGCTTGTCTGGTCCCCAGACAGTTGCTTCTTACAGCCGCCTGTGCCCTCTGCTCCAGTCTCCTGGGCACGTCCTTCTACGCCTTAATCTTTGTCACTTCGTCCCCAGGCCTTCCCCTCACACTTTTACTCATGGGGACACACATTTGAGCTTAGTTCTGGTGAGGTTTGGTGTAAGGAATCTTAAAAGTTCTTATTAATAAAATCAAAGCCAGTTATTGGGGCGAATACTGGAAGGTCAGAGAGACAGAACAAGCCACAGCTATCTCACCTCACCAGTTCCTCCGGTGGCCCTGTTTCCTCAGACTGGAAGCCTCTGAGTCCTCATCCAGAATGAATCCCAGCTGAACTGTGCTGCTTCAAAGCCTAAAAGCTTAACCAGCCAAATGCTTCTAGTTTCTGGTCCTCAAGCCTTATATATCTTTCTGCTATCTACCACCACTCCCTGGGATTAAAGGCTGGCTTTCTGGGATTAAAGGCGTGTGTCACCATGTTTGGCTGTTTCCAATGTGGCCTTGAACTCACAGAGATCCAGAGGGATTTCTATCTCTGGAATGCCAGGATTAAAGGCGTGTGCTATCACTGCCTAACTAGTGGCTTTTCTGTTCTCTGACCCCAGATAAGTTTATTAAGGTACACAATATTTTGGGGAACACAATACCACAACAGTTTGGCCTCAGGGGGCTTTCTGCTTGGGCCTTGCCTTCACTTTCTTCCTTCAGCAATGTCTTGTCTAAGCAGCCAGATGGCAGAACATTCCACACGGCACCACGGAGTTGTGATTCTTTCTCCTACATAGTTCCTGTATGAACAATATTGTATACAAAATGAGAGAAGGATGCCATGTTCATGAATTGCACTTGCATGTGTCTTATGCAACAGATGCATGCCTGGTGCATGGGGAAGCCAGAAAGTAGCTTCAGATCCTCTGGAACTGAGGTGCCAATGTGGATTCTGGAAACTGAGCAAGTAATCCTAACATCTGAGCCATCTGTGGCTCGCCAAAACACCCATTTTATCAACCACATTTTTTTTTTTTTTTTTTTTCTCTTTCAAGACAGGGTTTCTCTGTAGCTTGGTGCCTGTCCTGGCTCTCGCTCTGTAGACCAGGCTGGCCTCGAACTCAAAAGAGATCCACCTGACTCTGCCCTGACTGCCTCCCAAGTGCTAGGATTAATGCCACGTCCTGGCTCATACATCCCCCTCAACAGACAATGGAAATCTGTCGTCTTGGTCAAAAAGGAAGCCTTAGAGGTAGCCTCTGCAGGGCCCTGCTTGTTTGACTGAACAATGAGCTTTATTGCTTAGTTTCTGTCTAACTGTAATAACATTTCATACAGCACAGGCCACACACACATCTGCCTTGTGTATGTGACCTTGACTCCCTAGGTAGACTGTAGTCTATTGTAGATCCAGGGAAATGCCTGAAGCTGTTGATTGGAACAAATAAAATGTGGTTTTGCTGCCTCTTGCTGTACCCTATCCTCTCTGGAGCTGGGACTGAGCCAGTGTTCTAAGCATACGGAATCTGCTGAGCCCCTGGGCCTGCGAACAGACTTGGTGCACAGGCTTGCCTGGGCCTCCCCGCCCTCTGAAGCGATGCTTTAGTGTTCCTCTTCCTGTCTCCCCTGCAGAAACTGAGTGTTGTGGAACAAGAGAAGATCGACAAACTCATGATTGAGATGGACGGCACTGAAAATAAATGTGAGTTGCTCAACCCAGGGTAGGGCCTTGGTTCAGGAGAAGCATGGGGTCTCTAGAGGACCTTGCCTGTGTAGCAGGCAGTTGGGAGGAAGGCTGCTAAGAAACGGCCTCCATTCACCATGTTCGTTTCATTCTAGCCAAATTTGGTGCCAACGCCATCCTGGGAGTGTCCCTGGCTGTCTGCAAAGCGGGTGCCGCAGAAAAGGGAGTACCCCTTTACCGTCACATCGCCGACTTGGCTGGCAACCCTGAGGTCATCCTGCCGGTTCCAGTGAGTGACTTGTTGAAACTTGCTAGAGGTTGTCCTGTTCCATGCGGTGCCTGCTGCAGTACAACACGCCAAGAGAAAGCAAGTTTAGGGAAGAGAAGTTTGTTTTAGCTCCTGCTTCTGAATACAGCCCATCCTGGCAGGGACATGTCTGCAGCAGGGCCCAGCACGTTCACAGCCAGAGGCGAGGCTGGGCAGTGGTGCTGCACACTGCAGTCTCGGGGGTGTTCAGACGGAAAAACACCAGGCTTAATCTGGGGAGTAAATCACTGCTAAATTCCAGAATTCAGAGGGTAATTAAGCTGGCAGTGATGGCACACACCTTTGATCCTAGCACTCAGGAGGCAGGGGCAGGTGGATCTCTGAGTTTGAGACCAAGCTGGTCTACAAGTGGACTTCAGGAGATCCAGGGCTACATAGTGAAACCTGTTGGGAGGAGGTGAGTGCAGACATACCAAGTATGTCAGCTCAGCTAGCCTCCACCCTTACGCAGTTCAGGACCCAAGCCCAGGGAATGGTGCTACCCACCGTGGACTGCTAACACCCACTAGTTAACCTAATCAAGACAGTATCCCCACAGAAATGCCAATAGATGATCTAGATAGTCCCTCTGTAGGATCCGTTCCATGTGGTTCTAAATTGTGTTGGGTTGACAATACTAAAAGAAAGGAAGAAAGAGAGAAAGCAAGCAAGCAAGCTAATTTTCAGGAAAGTCCTGACACGTACTAGGCCAGCCTCGTGTGTACCAGATAGTAGCTGGTTGGTCAGGTTTCATAGCCTATGGCTTCCCTTGGCTGGCAGCTTAGCTTGCCTCTGCTTCTTCCAGGCTTTCAATGTGATCAACGGCGGTTCTCATGCTGGCAACAAGCTGGCCATGCAGGAGTTCATGATCCTCCCCGTGGGGGCGTCCAGTTTCCGGGAAGCCATGCGCATTGGGGCAGAGGTTTATCACAACCTGAAGAATGTCATCAAGGAGAAATACGGGAAGGATGCCACCAATGTGGGTGATGAGGGCGGGTTCGCACCCAACATCCTGGAGAACAAAGAAGGTGAGCACTGAGATTTACAGCACTGTCCCCCAAACCTGCCACTTTGGGGACAGGATCAAGACTGGTGACAGGCTTTAAGGAAAGCAAGAGCTTTGGGTTTTATGTTTGCTTCTGCCATTTTACTGGGGTAGCTTGAGATGGGTCCTAGATCCCCTAGAGCTGGGGTTCTAGATGTTAGTAAACTGCCATGTGGGTGCTGGGAATTGAACCTGGGTAGAAGAGTAGCCAGTACTCTAAACCACTGAGCCATCTGTCCAGCCAGCAAATTAATTTATACGATCCCATTTAATTTTGTAATATGTGTGCATATACACATAATTCTTCCGCCTTGGCCTGAGGTGTTGGGCTTTTCTTGTGGGCCTGGTGACAAGCACATTTACCAGCCCTCTCCCTGGCCCTTTGTGGCCTCTTTGTCCTGTTTTAAATGGACTTTATTGTGAATTCACCTTCTAGCTGGTAGGGTCATTGGCAGGGGGCAGGAGCCATGAGCCTCAGCTCTTGGCGGCCTTGACTTGAGATGACCCTGCCTGAGGTTTCCCTTTGGATCCCAGCCTCTGTTTGAAGCCAGTTCTCAGGACAGCTGATCTCAGCTGCCACAACACTAAATCTGGGACCTTTGACCATGAGAAGGACTGTGTGAGTTTGCAGGGCCCCTGACCAGTGGCCCTTTGAGCCATGAGTGCCTGACATCGCCAAATGCACGGCCAGGACAGGGTACGTCCTGCTCTGTGACAGTCCCCACTCATCACTGTTCCCACCTTTGCCTCATCTCTTCCCAGCCCTGGAGCTGCTGAAGAATGCAATTGGGAAGGCCGGCTACACCGACCAGGTTGTCATCGGCATGGATGTGGCCGCCTCCGAGTTCTTCCGGTCTGGCAAGTACGACCTGGACTTCAAATCTCCCGACGATGCCAGCAGGTACATCACACCTGACCAGCTGGCTGACCTGTATAAGTCCTTCATCCGGGACTATCCAGGTGAGTGCTCCGAGGCCACTGTCCCCTTTTCTTTCCCTCTGCCAGCTGGAGTTTGTGGGTCGTTCAATAGTCGGGTCTGGGCCGAGAAACTTCACACCAGTTCCTGCCGTGGAGATGGGCCCGATTTGATCAGGGTTAAACCGAGACCCCGACATGCTCTTCATGCCACTCCTGTCCCCTTCTTTCTTTATTTTATGTGCATTGATGTTTTCCCTTGGGTGTTTAGTCCCTAGAACTGGAGTTAAGTTGTAAGCTGCTATTGGGTACTGGGAATTGGAACCCCATCCTCTGGAAGAGCAGGCAGTGCTCTCAGCTGCTGAGGCATCTCTGCACCCCAACCCCTCTGTGAAGCCAGTCTTAATTAGTGCCAGCTTGTGCTGACCTTAATTTAACTTGGGTCGCCCTGCATAAGCCTCCCTAGTACGAGATGACAGGTTCACACTTCGGGATTTTTTGTTAGGCCAGATGCTGTAGTACACACCCTTACCTTAATCTCTGTACCCTAAGGTGGGCAGATCTCTGGGTTTGAGGTCCACATAGCAAGTAGTCTGTCCATTATGTCATCATTCAGAGGCTGAAGTGGGAAAATTGCGGGTTCAAGGCTACACAAAGACCCTGGCTCAACGCAGAATTAAGACATCCAAACAGGAGTCTGAGGCATGACGTTCAAGGCTATTGTGGGCTGCAGAGTGACAGGCTGGGGTGCTGGGATAAAGCCCAGGGTCTCAATTGTACCACTAACCTTTAGTCCCAGGCCCGTCGTGCACCTGAATATTCAGGTTTGTGCATGTCAACTGCCTAGGCATGCAAATACTTCCCTTTAAGGAGAAACTGCAGATCCTGCTATGATGGTGCATACCTGTAATCCTAGCACACAGGAGTCTGAGGCAAGAGGATCACAAGTTCTCGGGCAAGCAGAACTGCACAATAATTTCCCCTTCAAAAAGAGACAGACAAAGGAGGAAAGGGGAAATGGTTCCCCGGGGGCCACAGCCCTCACCAATGACTCATCCCTTTTATTTAGTGGTGTCCATCGAAGACCCCTTCGACCAGGATGACTGGGAGGCCTGGAAGAAGTTCACAGCCAGTGCAGGCATCCAGGTGGTTGGGGATGATCTCACAGTAACCAACCCTAAGAGGATTGCCAAGGCTGTGAGTGAGAAGTCCTGCAACTGCCTCCTGCTCAAAGTGAACCAGATCGGCTCTGTGACCGAGTCTCTGCAGGCGTGAGTAGCCCTCGGGGTGCTTCTGGGACTGTGGCAGCCAGAGGGATGCGGCAATCAGCACTAGTTGCCTGATCCTCGCTCCTGTGGCCTGGGGAGCTTGCTGCCAGGGTGTGAGCCTGAGGATGAGGACACAGGAGGGCCAGACGCTGAGGCTGTAGCTCAGGTGTGGAGACTGGTCAACACAAGATGAGGCAGAGTACGTCACATAATCTACTTGTGCTCTTCCTTCAGGTGTAAGCTGGCCCAGTCCAATGGTTGGGGCGTCATGGTGTCCCATCGCTCTGGGGAGACTGAGGATACTTTCATCGCTGACCTGGTGGTGGGACTCTGCACTGGGCAGGTAAGAGCTGCCTGCCTGAGCACAGTTAGTTAGGGGTGCTCTTAAGTTGTGAGAGCAAAGGGCTGGACTTTCATTCATGCTCTCCGTTGCTTCTGTAATGATGGTTTTTGCATTGTCCCTCCAGATCAAGACTGGTGCCCCATGCCGATCTGAGCGCCTGGCCAAGTACAATCAGATCCTTAGGTAAAGATCCTTTCTGGTGACAGCAGGGAGCGAATGGGTGGGCATTTGCTGTTGGAATCCCATTCCAGAACAGACCCTATGGTTGGTAGTGTGCCTAGAAGCAGGTGTCTGTCTTGGGAGGTGCTGCCATCTTCTGGTGCAAGGCAGAACAGGCCACCATCGAGGGTCTGTTATATAAGGAGATGAGAGGACTGTCTTCCATATTAGTTCTCATGAAAGCTGAGTAACTGCAGGCTGGGCCATCCTCCCAGGTGTAGCCATTATCTCACTATGTAGCTCAGGTTGGCTCAAACCCACGGCAGTCCCCCTGCCTCCACTTTCCATGCACTAGAGTTAACAGGCGTGGGCCACCACACCCTCTGCACCAGGAGCTGACTTTGTTCTTTTTTTCCTCTTCCCCTCTTTGTTTCCAAGAATTGAGGAAGAGCTGGGCTGCAAGGCCAAGTTTGCCGGCAGGTGCTTCAGGAACCCCCTGGCCAAGTAAAGTGTGTGTGGAGATCCCTGGAGCCACCGGCTGCCTCGACCCTGTCCCTGATGTCAACGAGGCGGCTCAAAGCTGGCCCAGCGCATGTCCCTCCCATGGCACTGCTTTCTTAGATGTCCTTAGACAGCCACACCTGACCACCTTGAGCCTGCTGGAAACCCCAGCCTTGTAATCATGTGATTGGTCTGAATCATTGTTTCTGTCACCTCACTTCCAAGCTAAGTGTCTGGAGCCCAGTGTAATCTTTAGGGTGGCCGCAGGTTAAGACCCCTGCCCCAGCAGTTCTACATGCAAAATAAAAGCCTCAGTGACCCATAAGCACTGCCTGGAGTCTCATCTGTAATGTTCTGGGTAGGAAAGTCTGTCCCAAGTAAGGTCAGCTGGGGCAAAGAGGAATTGAGGTGCCAGGCGGAAGGCATCGATGCAAAGGTGACCCACAAATGATAGTTTTGCAGCAGAAAGGTTACCAACCATCCTTGGCGGAACATGATTGCATTTCTTCATCTGTACACAGGGATCGGCAAACACATGCCACAGCCCATGTGGAGTTCAGAGTTGTTTTCTGCCCCAGTCTGGAGCCCTGAAGTGGGGTCACACCCTGGTCACTGGGTGGCAAGCACCTTAACCCCTGAGCCATCTTGCCTGCACTGAGCGTGACTAAAAGGTGGTGTGTTGAAGGCCAGCCAGTGCTGCCCAGGGAGATCCTGTCTGAGGGAGGGGAGCATCTCCTTTAAGGGTATTGAAGGGCTCAGGCACACAAAGCAACACAATCCTTAAGCAAGACCCTGAACCCAGTGTGAGGAATCCTGGTATTTAACAGAACTGGGCTGACAAGGTGGCCCAGTTGCCAATAGAGAAGGGACTATTGTCCCAGTTATCTGGCCAACACTCAGGTTCCAATGCACATACAGAAGAAGCAGTTTTCAAAAGTGTGAGGTTACATAGATGGGTTGCTGTCAGGTGGGAGTTCCCAGGTCTCCTTGTTAGGTAGACAGCAGCCTATGGAACAGGTCCTCTAGGGGGTGATCTTAGTGACCAGTTGTGGACCATTCTTGGTGAGAATCTTATCAGCCAGTCAGAAAAAGAGTAGCCCCAGTCATTACCCTCACCCTTAGGCATAGCAGGACTGTTGATTTCTTTCTGATGATGGGGAAGTTGCTTAATGGGTGGGGAACTTAGCATGTACAAGGCCTGGGTTCAAAAGTAATAAGTTGCTTTTAACTGCCACAGCAACATGGTTTCACAATAACAGGTCAGTGTTTGAGAAATCAGGGACCCTAGGCAAACAGTTAAAAACCCTTCCACACACTTAGCAAATAACAATAGTTTCACACCATCCCACACAACCAGAAACAGCTTCATAAGGTTTCAGTCTCAAAGCAAACTCCAAAGCTGGGTGCTGTACCCCATGCCTGTGATTTCAGCACAAGGGAGGCTGAGACAGGAGCACTGTAGGAAACACCACCTTGTCTGATGATTCTAGAGAGGTCACAGGTGGGTCGGAAGCATTGTTCCTACTGTAAGTAGCAAGTAGGTATTCCAGCGGGTTTTAGTTTATGTTCAGGATGGTGTACCACTATCTCTAACTTGTAACCAGGATGATCCAGGATGATCTTGAACTCAGATCTACACAGTATGCCAAACAACTTTATTTTTACTATTTTAGATTCTTTGTTTTTGTCTACTGATAATGCACATGTAAGTTCAGGGACCCATGGAGTGTGGAAGAGGCTATCGGGTTCTCTGGAGCTGGCATTTCAGGTGGTTGTGAGCTGGCTGGCAGAGGGGCTACACACTGAACCTCGGTCCTCTGTAAGAGCACTGGACTCGACCACTGAGCTACCCTGTGCCCTGCATGGTTTACTGCAGGCATTTCTTGATCACCAGATAAGAGCAATTATCACTAAGATTTCTTTGAGTGTTTTGCTGCCGTGTGTGTGTGTGTGTGTGTGTGTGTGTGTGTGTGTGTGTGTGTGTGTGTGTGCGCGCGTGCGCGCGCCTGGTACCCATGAAGGTAGAAAAGGGCATTGAATCATCTGGAACTGGAATCCTGGTGGTTGTGAGCCACCATGTGGGTGCTGGCGGCATTGCCGGTCGGGCTGGACCACCTGCAGTGCCCTGTGCACACCCAGGCGGTAGTAGGAAGCGGTGACCCAGCACTAAGGAAGAGCATTCCTGACCTGAACAGTTGGGGCCTGTCCTCAGGAGGACAGGTCACATGACTGCCAAGTTTCCATGAAGCCATTCGGGAGGCATTTATCGCAAGACCGGGCACTGGAGACCGCATGAGTTTACAGAAACCTTGAAAAACAGCCCAGCAGCAGTTGTTAGCTTCTCTGCTTGTTCTGTGTTTTTATCCATTTTTGTCACAAAACAAGTTATTTGCTATCTGGTTTTGGCACAACTTCCTGGGCCTCTAGCCTTAGAACAAAATTGTCTAAAGCAGTGGTTCTCCGACTTGGCCACATGAGGATCTCACAAGGGAGTCATTGCTCAGGCCTCATCCCCAATCTCCTCCCTTCCCTCCTGGAGTCCAAGCATCAGTCTTTGTTACAAACAGCCAAGCTTAACAATCACCAGCACGAAGTGAATGGGTCCAGGGTTTGGTGGTGCCTGGCAGAGCTGGAAGAATGTCAAGCATTGAAGGAGAAGGTTGAAGCTGCCAAGCCTCCATGAAAGCCCCCTGGTCATGGGAATGCAGCTGAGACAGGAAGATGGCAGCTGCGTCCGCAGAGCTGGGACGCGTGAAGAAGGGCTGTCCATGTGCCCTGCCAGTGCATCCTGAGCGCCGCCTGTGGATGCAGCCAAATCAGCCCTCTCGCGCAGCAGGATCCCGACACCTGCTCCCCTGCTCCCCACCAGAGCCTAACTGCAGTAGATAAGGCACAGAGCAAAGCTCCAGCAAAGCTCCGGGCTCTAGAGTCTGACTTTGCCACTAAACAAGGAAAGCTAACAGCTCTCTCCCCACCCCCACCCGCCCCACCCCCAAGTGCTCCTGTTACCACAGATACTAAGTGTAATGTCTCCTCAGCTTAGGCTGCCATTCAGAATAAAACAGGCCAAACAATCAGATATTGTATCCCATGTGAGAAGATCAATGAAACCTTAGGGATCTTGTTAAACTGCAGACTGGCTCGGTAGGCCTCAGTACTTCACCCTGGGTTTCTGAATTTCTCTCTACTGCCCCCTGAGCTGTGTGTGTGTGTGTGTGTGTGTGTGTGTGTGTGTGTGTGTGTGTGTGTTTATGCCTAAGTGACAACCAGCAGTTAGTTGTCATGCATATTGATTATCTGCAGATAAGAACGCAGTGCTGGGGGAAGAGGCTGGGGGGCAACGGGAGAAAAACAACCACAGCACTAGGGGCTGGAGCCAGGCTCTCCCACTGGGGACGGAAATTCCATACTGCCGAGCTTACTTTTCAGCCCAGGCTGGATTTTTGAAAGTGAGGGTGCAGACATCAGCAGAGTTCTGTTCCATTTTCCGGACAAAGATGGTTATGTTGAGCCTGGTGTCAGTTTGCACATCTGTAGTCTCCATCTTCTTCACTGAAGTTTCTGGATTCTTGAGTAACCTGGGGCATTTTTCTGAAGCCCACTCCATGGATATACCAGAAATGTTGGTGGAGTGTTCTGTCCCAACCCTGCCAACAACAGAATGCTCCTCTTAGCCAAACGATCTTGTTTATTATTTGTTACTCCCACAATCCTCCTGTCTCAGCCTCCCAAGGGCTGGGTTCCAGGTGTAAGTCCTGCTCTTTACCAAGGTTAACTTTTTTAAAAAATAATTATTTATTTATTTGTTTAATTTTGGTTTTTGTTTGTTTGTGTTTTTTTTTTGTTTGTTTTTTTTGTTTTTCGAGACAGGGTTTCTCTGTGTAGCTTTGTGCCTTTCCTGGAACTCACTTGGTAGCCCAGGCTGGCCTTGAACTCACAGAGATCCGCCTGGCTCTGCCTCCCGAGTGCTGGGATTAAAGGCGTGCGCCACCACCGCCCGGCTAATTTTGGTTTTTCAAGGCAGGGTTTCTTTGTGTAGCCCTGACTATTCTGGAACTCACTCTGTAGACCAGGCTGACTTTGAACTCAGAGATCTGCCTGCTTCTGCATCCTGAGTTCTGGGATTAAAGGCGTATGACACCACCAGCAGGCTTCCTCTTAAAAAAAAAAAAAAAAGAAAAAAGAAAAAGATTTATTTATTGATGTGTACATGTGAGTGCCTGCGTTTACCTATGTACGCATGTGCACGAGTTGCCTGTCTGGTGCTCTCAGAAGAAGGCCTGGTATCCCTGGAATGGAGTTACAGGCAGTTGTGTGTGTGCTGCCTGATGCAGGTGCTGAGAACCAGGCCTGAGTCCTCTGGAAGAGCAGCAGGTGCTCTTGACTGGTGGGCCTCCTCGCAGCTACCTTTCCTCAGGAGGGCCCCTACCTGCCTGCGTGGAAAACCACTGCCAGCTCTGCTGCACGTTGCTTTAACCGGCTGCACTAGGGTGTGATTTGCATTCAGTAACAAGTGTTCATCTTGGCTGCAATTGGACACGTTTTAACAAATACGCAGGGCTGGAGAGAAGGCTCAGCAGGGAAGAGCGCTGGCTGCTCTTCCAGAGGACCTGGGTTCGATTCCCAGCACCCAGAGGCAGCTCACAACCATCTCTAACTTTCTAGTTCTAAGAAATGCTACGTCCTCCTCTGGTCCTCTTGGTGCACAGACATGCATGCAGGCAAAACACCCATACACATAAAATAATAAGTTTTCAAATAAGCCAATACACTTGAGGAAACACCACCACCATCATGATGGGCCGTTCGAAGCATCCTCAGAAGAACACCGTGTCCCAGCCCCGACCCGGGAGGACTACCTTGCTTGGCCTCCTTCTTTGACGTTCATATATGTGTGCACTGGAGCCCTCAGGCCAGAAGACAGCATCGAGTCCTCCTGAGCCGGAGTTACAGGTGATGACAGGCCACCCAGCATGGGTGCGTGGGTGCCGGAAACTGAACTAAGGTCCTCTGGAAGAGCAGACCTTCTCACTGTTGAAAAATAATAATAATAATAATAATAATAATAACTTATTACCAGCACAGTATTATTAATTTCATGTGAAGATAACAATTTCTGGGTTCTTTGGTTTGGAAATGAGTAATACTGCTCCCACATTCCCAAACACCAACAACCAGCCTCCTACTCCGGCAGCTTTGTACCCACAACCTTGCTTTCCTCTCTTAGGTACCTGCCTAGCCTCCAAGATGGGATGTACGTGTGTTCCTGTGCGTGCGTGCGTGCGTGAGTGCGTGAGTGCGTGAGTGTGTGTGTGTGTGTGTGTGTGTGTGTGTGTGTGTGTGTGTGTGTGTGATTCTGTCTTTTCTCCCTCAGGAACTTGGAACTGAACCCAAGGTCTTACGTTTGCTAGGCATGTGCTCTACCACTGAGCTCCCCCTCCAAACCATGGCCTTCAAAAATAAAAGACAATTATTTAATTGTGTGTGTGTGTGGGGGGGTGATGTTCATGTGCCATAGCGCAGGGTAATGTATAGGAGCTGATTCTCTTCTTCCTCCACCTTGTGAATCAGGGATGAATCTCGGGTCGTCGGGCTTTGCAGTAGGTGCCTTTACCTGCACAGCCCTCTCTCAGGCCCTCAACCCTCTCCCAGCCCTCTCTTTCAGCCTCCTTCTCAGCTCTCTCTCTCTGCCCTCTCTAAAGCCGACGACGGGTAGATTCCCAATTCTTTGCTGTGCTCTCTACCGCCAAGCATTAGTGAGCACTAGTGCTGGTGTGTGTGCGTGTATGTGTGTGTGTGTGGGGGGGGGGGTTCTTCCATGCTGATGACTGATGTCTGGTGCCCTAGGTTGAGAGGAGCCCCTGACACATCCTTGAGCTCTCCTGCTCTCCTAGGCCCTGACTGTGGGTCAAGCACCACCCTCCTCAGATTCTCCTTGCCAGCTCTCCAGGAGGCCAACCTGGCATTCCAGCTGCAGAATAGCAAAGCGTGGTAATCAGGGCTGCTGTCCACGGGGGCCAGGATGATAGCAGACTCATTTGCATATGTGACCTAAGACAGTAATTAAACCTAGGCGCCCCAGGGGTGAGAAGCAAGCACATTAATCCAGGAGCAATTAAAAACCCTCTAATGTCACCACGTACAGCCACCACTTCTGAGACTGGCGCTGACTGATGACAGTCGCCTTCAGGCTCCCTCATTTGGCCACCAGACAGCCACACATTTCTGAGAAGAGCATGCTCCAGCCTCGGGGACAGCAATTCTGCTGGAGCCTCAGCCCTTCTCTGGGGCCTGACCTTGTTGCAAAGCCATTACTGGAAAAACAAGATCTTGATGCTTTTCCTTAACAGTGGCAAAACACTGGTAACAGGTGCCATTTCACCGTCTTCGGGCATATGGTATTGTGGGCTTTAGTGAATGCATCAAAAATGTTAACCCCGTATCCTGAGGCCCTGGAGGCGCCAGGTTTGACTGGAGCTCCAACTGCTCTGTTGTGTTATGGAGGTGACTTCAGTGACTGGGAGGTCTTGATCCCTTGTGGAGTCTGAGTGTGCCTGAAAGTTATTGCATTCCTGCTCTTAGCCCCCTGGAAGCATACGGCCAAATCAACTCTTCTATAAATTGCCTTGCTCATGGGTTTTAGCAAAGAAAAGTAACTAATAGAACACCTATTAGCAATCATTCTCTACCCACTCTCCCAGCGCCTGGCACTAAGAGCCTTCTGGAAGTTTCATATGAACAGGGTCAGTGCCTGTAGAGGGCATCAGAGGGCATCAGAGGCCCTGGAACTGGAGTAACAGGCGGTTGTGAGCCGCCATGTGGAGGGGAATTGAACGCAGGTTCTCTGCAAGAGTCGTCAATGCTCTGACCTCTCCGCCATCTCTCCAGCCCCTGGTTTTGTTTTTTTTAAGACAGGGTTTATAAAACCCAGGCTGACTTCAAACTTACAATCTTCTCGTCCCAAGTGCTGAGATTGTAGGTGCCACTGTGTGAACGGTGGGCTTGTTTGCCTAGTGCTTGAGTTGTACCAGTTCTTTACAGGTCTAGACACCGTGAGACACCAACCCGCAAGTTCCCTCCCGTTCTGGAGACTGGGCTTCACTTCTCCATAGTCTGGATGCTGGCTGTTGTTCATTTGATAACGTCCAGTTTGTTTGTTTGTTTTCTGTAGTAATGATTTTGTATCAAATTTAAGACACTACTGTCTAAGGTCTTGAATGTTTATATATGTGTATATGTTTGTGTGTATGTGTATACATGCATGTTTGTATGTGTCTGTCTGTCTGCATTTCCTTCTAAGAATTAATGTGGATATACATGTACCTAACAGCTTTAGGTATATGTGTGTGTTTGTTGTATGTATGTATGTGTGTGTGTGTCTATGTATTTCCTTCTAAGAGTTAATAGCTTTAGGTGTATGCATGTGTTTTTTTGTGACAGGGTCTCACTATGTAACCCCAGTTGGCCTGGAACTCACTATAAAGATAAGAGTGGCCTCACACAGATAGAGCCTTCCCAGTCTGTCAGGACTCTCACATGCTAAGACTCACCATGCACAGCATTTTGGGTTTTTTTTTTTTTTGAGACAGGGTCTCACAGCATATCCCAAGTGGGCCATGGACTGACTGACTCCCTGCGGTTCTGTTGCCCCAGCTTCCCCAGCCCCCCACTCGCCTTGACTGGCAATTGCAGCTGTCCACCACCCCATGCCAGGGGTTGAACCTGCACTCTTCATATTTAGCTCTGAGTACCTTGAGTTAATTTTTGTGTAAGGCGTTACACATGTATGACAATATCCTGATATAGTTTGTTGAAGAAAAATCTGAGGGAGCTGGAGAGATTGCGCAGTGGTTAGAGCACCGACTGCTTTTCCCAGTCCAGAGGACTCAGGTTCAATTCCCAGCACTCCCATGGTGGCTCAGAACTGTCTGTAACTCCAGTTCCAGGGAACCCAACACGCTCACACAGATATACATGAGTGCAAGTCTGAACTGCTAAGGGGTGTTCTAAGTGCTGTTGAATAGGTGGAGTTTCCAGAGTGCTCAGAGGTTCTGGCCACTGTAGCACCCATCGATCGATCGATCGACCGACCCCTTGACTGTACTGCTTGCATCAATCCTTCTGGAATCGAGCAATTGCCTAGAATGTGTGAGGCAATGGATGAGTGTGGTGACGGACAACTCCATCCCTGGCTCAGGCAGAATGATTCCTTGAGCTCACAAGGCTGAAGCAATTGCTGCAGGCCGCAGGAATCTATCATAAGAACTCAGCTGGTTATGGCAAAGTCACTACCTGGAGGGATCAGGGAAGTCCTCCAGAGGAAGCCAAATCCCACGGAGCTTTTGGTGTTACTTGGCTTGTTATATATCAGCTGTCTTCTGTCATGAAAATCATGTGTGCCTTCATAGTTTTCCCAATTGACTTTCCCCTAAGAAGGACTAACAGTGTAGACTGATCACTCTCTGGACATACACATTCCAGGTATTTGGAGAACAGCCTCAGGAAGGCTTTCTCTGGAATCAGATATCTCCCTTAGCCTCTTCAAGGACTACAGGAAACACCACCCAGGTGGCCGCCCAACTTTCAAGGACTAGCAGTAATAACAGTCCACATGAAGGTCTCCTGATTTAAGGCAAAATTCACAAGGAGACACCGCCTAGGTCAGGTGGACATTAAGTAATAACTTTACACAATTTAGCTCGGACCCTCCTTTCTTTTCTTTTCTTTTCTTTTTTTTTTTTGGGGGGGGGGTTTCTTGACAGGGTTTCTCTGTGTAGCTTTGCGCCTTTCCTGGGACTCACTTGGTAGTCCAGGCTGGCCTCGAACTCACAGAGATCCGCCTGCCTCTGCCTCCCAAGTGCTGGGATTAAAGGTGTGTGCCACCACCGCCCAGCCAGACCCTCCTTTCTTACAGCCTTACCAACTTTATAGACCTCTAACTCCTTACCTAACCACTTCTAGGAATATTTAGATAACTTTCTGTGCTGACAGCTATGCTCAGCCAGAACCCCAGTTCAAGCCTCCCTGTAATTATCATCATTGGCAGCATCCGGCCAGGTCCATCCCCAGCTGGAGGAAAGTATTTTATCAGATATACCTCTGTATTCTCTAAGAACAGACTTAAGCATCCGGGCTATCTGTTTGAGAAGGCCTGGCGGATGTGCCAATTAAGCTTTACTTCCTCCTTTCCCAAATCTTACCTCTAGTTCCAGGTCTCCCTTTAACTATCACCAGAGGCATCTAGCTGTACACAGGTTGCCTAGCGACTGAGCACACTTTCCCCCACCCTGTAGAAAAATGGCAGATAGCTTGGACAGATGGGAGCCACAGGAAAAAAGAAGGCAGTTTTATTTTCTCCCATTGACCTAGCAACTTACAGATTCTTAACATTTTCTACTAATCACGTTTAAAATTATAGTTGAGCACATAAGATCCCTCTTCTTAGATATTACCTGAATTTAGCCTTTAGTTAATTCATTTCCCCATTGGTCACTTCCCTTTGGGGTTGCAAATGATAATTAATGGTTATTGCCTCCCTATGTGATTTTTATCACCCCTCTGTTTGACCCTGGAAGCCTGGCTTTGCACTGCCAAGGGATTACTGCTTGTAAGTGTATATATACCAGGACTCCCAGGGCACTGGAGGACGGAGAAGAGAAAAGAAAATGGAAGAACTAGATGGGTAAGAACTTGAGAGGAACAAACTGAGACGGGGAAGAACTAGGTTGAAGGGCTAGAAGAGAGGACTAGAGGAACGAGATGGAAGATGAGGAAGAGCCAGATGGGGAAGAACAAGATGAGGAAGAAGGAGATGGGAGAGGAGCTGATATGGGAAAGAACAAGATGGATGAGAACCTAGAAGGGACAGAACTAGATGAAGGAATTAAGATAGAACCTGGAGGGAACAGTAGATAAATATAGAGAGAAATCAGGCAAGAAAGGAGCTAAAAATGAGAGCAGAGTATAAGCTTGTAGAGAGAAAACTGACAGAATAATTAACTATATGGACTAAGGAATTTCGTGTACATAGATTCATTTCTTTTCTTCAAAGATTAATTATCAGCTGGTTGTAGATTCTTCCCGGACCCTGGGAGGGGACTATCGAGGGGCTGCACCCCCCCCCAGTCCCCGATAGCAACCTTGACAGCACAGGCAGATGCTGGTGACAGGAAAGAACAGGACGTGGGCACTGGAGAGATCGCTTGATGCTTAGAGCACTGGCTGATCTTGCAGAGGACCCTGGTTCGAACCCCGGCCCCATGTGGTATCTCCCGACCATCTACAGCTCCAGTTCTAGATGATCTGATGCCCTTGTCTGGCCCCCATGGGCACCAGGCTCCCACATGGTGCAGACATACATGCAGCCAAAACACCATACACATAAAATATTTTTTTAAAAAATAAACTTAAAAGCAGGGAAGCGGGGAAGGGAGGAGAAGGTAGAGAAGGGCAGGGAAGGGACCCTAAATCCTTCAGAGCTTTCTGCTAATGAGGCTTCAGGCCTCTGGCATCCTCTTTCTAGGACCAGAGTAGTCCGCCCAGGTTCCTCCTGCCTGGGCTCTAATTGGTCACCAGGGGGCGCGGTGGAGCCGCCCTGAACCCAGGGCCTCGGAGGCTGCTGCCTGCTGGCTAGCCTGCCCTGGAGCATTTCCCAGTCTTGCTCTGTAGCCCCAGCAGTTGGCACAGGTTCGCCCTTCCTGGGATTGGACTGAGTCTATCCTTGGCTCGCTGGGGCTCGTAGCCAAGGTGAAGTCAACCCAAAGCTTGGAACAAAGCTCAGTGAGATGAATGGAGCCGTCTTTGGATAAAGGAAAATTCCTGGACAGCATGTCCTTGTCAACACCTAGACTCTCCAGATGCGGTGCAAGGCACTGCGCCACAGGATGCAAGGTGACTCTTCTTCCTTGGCTCACTTTGATTCTTCAGCCAGTGGGGAGGCAGCCCCCAGCCGCAGTTCCCTGCCAGTCGGCTTTTGCTCTCTGCCGTTCAAGCGCAGGAGGAAGGCAAGGAAAGTGGAGCGAACCAGTTTCAGCTGCTTTGCCCCCAAACTCTGCCAGCCCCGAAGAAGCCAAACGGTCCAGGTGCTAAGCCGGGCCCTGCCTTCCTCCCTCCAGCACAGCTGTGTTTGGAGATGCCAGCCACACGCCAAGAAAACAAATAAACCAAGGCTGGGCAGGGCCTTTCCTGGGACTGACCTGATTCTCAGGAGCGGAGCAGGATAGCAGCAGCCATGAACCCTGCTTTAGCAGGACCAGTGTGCTCCGTGCCAAGGCACTCATTTGGAGGGCCTCTGGCAGACCCAAACCTAAATGGAGGATGCGTCACACACATCATGCAGCAGCCTAGAGCTTCAGCACCTGGTTACAGGGTCATTTAGAGAGAATCAGTCATGCCCGAGGAGGCAGGGACCCTGAATACCTGGCACAGGGAGGGTCAGCCTGAGGTGGGCTCCCTCCTCTTCCTAATTCTTCTCGCCTTTCTCTTTTTTCACGGACACTGTAAGAAAACATCCGTGAGCTAACAAAGATAAACTCACAGGAGACAGGGAGCTTAGGAGATTTTCGTTTCTTGTCCATGGACCCAGACTCCTTTGAGAAGGCAGATGGATGCTTCTGTTACACTTGTGTCTCATTGTCTCCTTCCTCGAAGAATGAAGAGCCCAGCAGGGTGGCTGGAAATAGCACAGAAGGAACGGAGGACGATGTCCTGGGTACTGGGTTCCCTCCCTCACTGAAGCTGCTTTGAGTCAAGAGCGAGAACGGCTGCCTGCAGCACTCCATCCTTCATCTGCGTGCCCTGAGCTCCTCAGCAATTAAGCACCCACGCTAGGCAAGCTGTGAGCTGTGCCCCATGCCCAGGGGCTGAGTTCTAAACATGACACTGCTTTTCGGGGCAGAGAACAGCTGAAAGTGGGGTGTTGCTGGCTTAGAAGCTCCCAGGAATATTCGGGCGGTGACTCCTGGGACATGAAGTATGGAGGCTAATTCATGACAACAGTGTCAGAAGAGGTATAGATTTGGGGTCTGCCTGGTTTGTGGATTTTACATGTAATCATGAATGCCCACTCAAAGACACTTAAGCCCAAGGGCTGGGATGTAACTCGGTTGGTAGAGTGCTTGCCTAGTATGCATGAAGCCCTGGGTGCCATTCCCAGCACCCCATAAGCCAGATGTGGGGCATAATCCCAGCACTCAGGAAGTGGAAACAGGAGCATCAGAAGTTCAAAATAAAAAAAAAAAAAAAAAAAAAAAAAAAAAAAAAAGTTCAAGATCAAGCCAGGCAGTGGTGGTGCACAACTTTAATCCCAGCACTTGGGAGGAAGAGGCAGGCAGATCCCTGAGAGTTTGAGGCCAGCGTGGTCTACAGAGTGAGATCCAGGACAGCCAGGGCTATAAGAGAAATCCTGTCTGGAAAAAACCACAAACCGGGACTGGAGAGATGGATCAGCAGTTAAGAGCACTGACTGTTCTTCCAGAGGTCCTGAGTTCAATTCCCAGCAACCAAATGATGGCTCACAACCATCTGTAATGAGATCTGGTGCCCTCTTCTGGCCTTCGGCACACATGCAGATAGAACACTTTATACATAATAAATAAATCTTTAAAAAAAGACAACAACAACAAAAAAAAGAGTACTGACTGTTCTTCCAGAGGACCACATGGTAGCTCACAACTGTCTGTCTGTAATTCCAGTTTCAGGGGACCTGACACCCATGACAAAATACCAATGCACATAAAATAAAAATAAATAAATTTTTAAAAATTTAAAAAAATAAACAAACCAAAAAAGTTCAAGATCACACTCAGATACATTCAGTATTTGAGTCCAGCATGGGATGTATGAGACACTATCTGAAAGTTAATTAACTAATTAATTAATTAAAAGAAGAAGGAAAAGGAAGAGAAGGCTGAGGACCTGGTGCATGGAGGGCTATAACAGAAAATAAAGGGTGGTATTCTGCATTCTACATCTGCATCTGAGTACTCAGTCTGTGCCCCTCAGATTGTGAGACTGTGGGACCATCTTTATGGCTTCCCATCTGTTGCCTCCCACCATCCCTCTGCCCCCAGAGCCAGAAGCCCACGTGAGCAGGATGGTGTAGTGGCTCTACCCTGGCACACCAACATATGGATCTCAGAGCCAGATGGTGAGTTTTGGGCCCACAGAGCAACGAGGATGACTCACTTGTGTTCAGATCTTTGCAGGGCAAAAAGCTCATTCATTACCAGTTCCTGCTTGCCCGCCCATCTGCTGTGGGTTGGAGATGGCTGAGTGTGTCCTCTAAGAGTGTAGTGTTGGAAGCTTGGGCCCAGTGTTTGGGTGTTGAGGTTGTGGGAACTTTAAGGGGTGGCTCAGTGGGTAAAGGCACTCACCATCAGGCTTGACAACCTGAGTTCCATTCCTGGACCCACATTATGAAAGGGAGAACTGACTCCCAAGGTCGTCTTCTGACTTCCAGATGTGAGTCTCTCTTCCCACAATCCACAAAATGCAATTTTAAAAAATTGAAAAGAGTAAGAAGTGACTAGGTCATTGGGAATATGCCCCTAGGAGGGCTTCACTTGTGGAGCAACCAAAATTTCCAGCATCCCCCTCCCCATTCAGTTCTGACACTATCCCATGGAGATAGAATCAGACACCACAGTTTGAGGGTTCAGTCCCCCAGCAGCCCCCATTTTAGACCATCTTAAACCCGAGTATTATGGTCAATCCATGTGAGTCTATTTAATGGGTAACAGGGATTTATTAATATGCAGACTGGGGAAATACACTCACGAATACAGAGCCGAGGAAAGCGCTGAAGTCGTCCCCTGGTCTGACTGCGAGTGAATCCCCCACCTGGCAGTTCGATCAGACCAGGAGGCGGGCAGCAGGGAGACATGCTGACTCATGGACAACTGTGTCAAATGACTGAACACAGCCATTTAGTATTTACAGACTAGCTGTGGAAGCCAGCAAGGCCATCTGCTGAAGCGCTGCTTTTGACCTCTGCAGCCTTTTCCCTCCAGGGTATGGTGCTTGCAGAACTCCACTGGGAGAAGGTCTTAGGACCGCCTCTCGGCCAACGTAGGTGAGAGAACGTTCTTCAGTTTGCTGACGGTGCTATGTGTATGGTGTATGGTGTGTAAGGGACAGAGGGAGCTTCAGGGAGTCAGTTCTCTCCTTCCTCTGTGAGTTCTGATGACTGACCTGAGGTTGCTGGGCCTCATTTGCTGGGCTGTCTCTCTAGCCCAATAATTAATTTATTTAAAATAATGTTATTCATTCTAATGTATATGGGTGCTTTGCCTGCTTATCTGTCTGCATCACATACATGCCTGGTACTGGAGGAGGCCAGAAACGGTATTGGATTCCCTGGAACACAATTTACCGATTCCGTGAGCTGCCAAGTGGGCACTGGGAATCAAACCCAGATCCTCTGGAAGAACAGTCAGTGCTCTTAACCACTGAGCCATCTTTCCAGCCCCTGGGAATGTCTTTATAGCCAGCTTTAAGATGAAAGGGCATAGCCGGGCGGTGGTGGCGCATGCCTTTAATCCCAGCACTCAGGAGGCAGAGGCAGGCGGATCTTTGTGAGTTTGAGGCCAGCCTGGGCTACCAAGTGAGTTCCAGGAAAGGTGCAAAGCTACACAGAGAAACCCTGTCTCGAAAAACAAAACAAAACAAAACAAAACAAAACAAAAAAAAAGGCAGGAAAAGCCAGGCAGTGGTGGCACATGCCTTTAATCCCAGCACTCAAGAGGTGGAGGCAGAGGCAGAGGCAGGTGGATCTCTGTAAATTTGAGGCCAGCCTGGTCTACAGAGTGAGTTCCAGGACAGGCATCAAAACTACATAGAAAAACCCTGTCTCAAAACAAACAAACAAATAAAGGCAGGGAAAAATTATGAGCTGCCTTTCAGAAGAGAAGCTCTCTCTTGACAATCAGCTACTCCAGCCTTAACTCCGGGTTGTGCACATGAGAGACAGACACTCTCCCACGGGGACACACCCCTGGTCCCCAGCTTGACATTTATAGGTTAATCATCCCGCTGTGCTCCCATGTCTTCCATGATAATATTGCAGCACTGGCCAAAAATAGATCAAGAACATGCATTGGAGGCTCTTCTCAGGAATGGAGCCGTCCACCTAGGAACCTCAAAGGAATGCCGCTCAGCTCAGACACTCAAAGCATCCTGGGGCCTTCCAAACAAAGTACATGTTGAATCCTGAGTGATGCTCTGCTCCCAGGAAAACATAGAGGAAGGGAATAAACATTTGTACGATGGGCTAATTATTAGCGACAGCTTTGATGTTCTTATCCTCTGTTAGCAAATGGAATTTTGAGTTCAGATGTGAACAAAGGAATCACTTTGCTCTTTTTTAACGAGTGCCAAAAAACCCAACTTGTGTTTCTCTGCAAGGGACTGATTGTCAAAGGGGCTACTGGGTAGATTCTCAATGATCTGGCTAGCTTGTCCCCTGTGCGTTTTCTGGTACGGGGAACTCTTAAGCAATAGATTTTAGTCTTTAGGGTGAATTGTTGCCTTTATGTGAGGCCCTTTAGAAGACTTAAGCTCTTTGAATTACTTTAGAAGCAGTATTTTTTTTTTTGTTTTTTTTTGTTTTTTGTTTTTCAAGACAGGTTTTCTCTGTGTAGCTTTGGAGCCTGTCCTGGATCTAGACCAGGCTGGCCTTGAACTTATTAAAGGTGTGCGCCGCCGCCACCGCCACCACCACCTCCTGGCAAAATATTTTATTATGAAAATATAAGATTCCTCTTTGTATGTACCCCCCCCAACAGTTTATGTGACTCCTCCATAGAAATTCATGTGTTCTACCTGTGTGTCACTTTCTTGTTTATATTTTTAATAATCAAAACTCTATTTAAACTAACATTATTATTATCAATGAAATGGTACAGCTTAGGAGGAAATCATCTTCATGATAATCCACAGGTAAAAATGCCCAGTAGAATGGGATATTTCCTTGAGATAAACACAACACATTACAGGCAGTGGGGATCTCCCCACACCCATTCACACCATGCCAGACACCAGAGAAAGATGGCAGTGGCAAACGTGTAAAGGCACAGAGAAGCCACAGACAGTCTGGGGTCTGTGGTCTCGGGGCTTTTCCTCTCTGAGATTGACCCACTAGGAATTAGCTCACCTCCTGGTGAACTGACACCCTGAAGTCAATTGCCATCTGCTGCTCCTCTGACATGGCTGTGAGCATAAGGCTCTCCTTAGCTACATAGGCCAGCCTGGGCTACGTGAGAGTCTGTCAAAAAAAATTGTAAAATTAATTGTAAATCAGCCTAGTTAAGAATCAGCCAAATGATCCTGTAAAGACTTTAACCTTTTAGATAAGTGCTGTTAAATAATGAACTGTAAAATATAGATGAACTTAATGCGTGGACACATAATGATCATGGGTATGGGCTTAATAGCCTTGGCATGCATCAGAAAACATAACTTCTGTGACATTGAGAAGAGACAGCTTTGGACTCAGACCAAAATAATTTAATTAAACTGTGATACTTTACCAGATAAATTCCAAGAGTGAGGCATGTCTTATTGCTGGAGGGTATAAATAGAATTCAGAGTAGGGGTCTGGGGTGGGGACAGGCAATTACATCCCATTGCAGGGAGGGGTGGAGGGGTGGAGGGGTGGAGACCTTTGCTGATCATTAGCAGTTTTGGTATTTATACACCAGAAGGTGAACAAAACGCTCCTTGGAAAACATTTCCTCCTCCAGAAATGGCTGCAACATTGTTTGTTGGACTGTGGCATATACCAAAATAAGTGATGAGCCAACAGTTGTTCTGTTGGAGTTATTTTTTAATTGTTCTTTATGTTGCATATTTTTAGCACTTAGATGAGAAATCAATCTCTTAATTTTCATTACTCAGAACCCAACAAAAATATCACTTTGGAAAGTACAACTGACTAATGAGAACAAATTCAGAAAGGCAGATAAACGAGGTCCTTGGCTGTCAAGACATTAAAGTTAAGACAAATGAGAAAAGACCAGATTTTATTTTATCTTCTATTTTTTTGAAATAATTTATTTTTATTTCATGTGCATTGGTGTTTTGCCTGCATGTATGCCTGTGTGAGGGTGTGGTATCCCCTGGAACTGGAGTTACAGACAGTTGTGAGCTGCCATGTGGGTGCTGGGAATTGAACATGAGACCTCTGGAAGAACAGCGAGTGCTCTTAACTGCTGAGCCATCTCTCCAGCCCCTGAGTTTTATTTTTTGGAATATGGTGATGCAGGCCTACAGTCTCAGAATCCATCCTGGGCTCCATGGTGAGGGATATCTCACATTGCTCGCAGCCCCACAAAAGCCCAAACTCCCACCTTAGCTGCATTAGTCCAACAAGATGAGTTCGTGTATGTTCAAGAATTAATATATAGCTGGGAGGTGGTAGTGCACGCCTTTAATCCCAGCGATCAGGAGGTAGAGGCAGGCAGATCTCTGTGAGTTCGAGGCCAGCCTGGTCTACAGCACTAGTTCCAGGATAGCTAGGGCTGTTTCACAGAGAAACCCTGTCTCAAACAACAACAACAAAATCAAAACATTTGGAGATCTTACTTCATATGGTCACTCAACTCCACACTTAAGAGGCAGAGGCAGGAAAAGTGTTACAGGTTCCAGGCCAGCAAGCTCTACATAGTGTTCCAGGCCAACTGTGGCTGCATAGAGAGATGATGTCTCCATAAACAGACAACACTGTTGTAGAGTACTATTTTAACTAGGCAAAGATGTGTTATATTTGTTTATGCTTCGTTTAACAATGTAACACTTGTTAGTGCTGAAAATTTGTTTCACCTTGCCTGCCTAAGGCACCTGATGGGTCTAATAAAAAGCTGAATGTCCAATAGCTAGGCAGGAGAAAGGATAGGTGGGGCTGGTGGGCAGAGAGAATAAATAGGAGAAGTTTAGGCTCCAGAGGAAAGAGAGAAGAGAACAAGGAAGAAGAAGAGAGACGTGCCTGGGGCCAGAGGCCTGGCAGCCGCCAGCCAGTAGACATGAGAAGCAGTGAACATAAGATGTACAGAAGGGGGAAAAAAAGGAGAAAGCCTCAAAGCAAAAGGTAAATAAAGAGAAGAAGATTAATTTATTAAGTTAAAAGAGGTAGTCAGATTACAACCATCTATAATGGATCAGATGCCCTCTTCTGGCATGCAGGCATGCCTGCAGACAGAACACTGTACACATAATAAATAAATCTTAAAAAAAAAAAAAAAAAAGCTAGCCAGAAATGAGCTTAAGCCAGGCCGAGCAGTCATGACTAATAATGTCTCCATGTCATGATTTGGAAGCTATTTGGTGGCCCAAAAGAAAGCCCGGTGAACAACACAGTTGCAATGTTTCGTCTGGTTGTGTGAGTCAGGGCTAGAACAGCTAGCTGCCTGGTGCACACGAGGCCTTGGTCTCAGTCTCCAGCACAGCAAATAGAAAAGAAATTAGAACTTTAAATGCCACTTATATGGGCTAGTTATTAATTTATATGGGCTTGTGTGCACCTGAGTGTGCTTATGTGCACTGTGTGTGTGTGTGTGTGTGTGTGTGTGTGTGTGTGTGTGTGTATAGAAGCCCTCAGGGGTCACAAGAAGGCATCAGATCCTTGGAACTGAAATTATAGGCAGTTGTGAGCCACCATGTGGGTGATGGGACTTGTACCTAGGTCATCTGCAAGAACCTCTCTCCAGCCCTAGAGTTTATTTTTATGAGTTTTTTTGGTCATTTGTGACCAAACTGAGAGAGTAAAGAGCAATGGAGTTCCGTGTATCTTGGTGTCACCTGCCTTCTTCCTCCTGCTCTGAAACATGATGTCATTTGGTGGTCACAGCAGGCAGAAGTCCTTTCCCATGGCTGTTTACTGGGCTGCCTGAGCTGTGTGCCTCTCCTTTCACATCGTGAAAGCAGGATGCAGGGTGTGGTGCAGTCTGGGTGCCTCATCTACCATTAGCATCTCTGCAGGAAGATGCTTGTGAGCAGGAAAAAGAGAGGTGGCCCTTTGCAAAGCCTGCAGCCTCTGGGTCATCACTAATCACTACTGGGATGGCCTTCTCCTCAAAGCCTCCCCTGACTCCTGTGTGTGTGTGTACTTCATTTAATTTTTGGAGGGATTAATGGGGTACAGTGGTGCATGCCTTTAATCCCAGCACTTGGAAAGGAGAGGCAGGTGGATTTCTGAGTTCAAGGCCAGCCTGGTTTACAAAGTGAGTTCCAGGACAGCCAGAGCTATACAGAGAAATCCTGTCTCAACACACACACACACACACACACACACACACACACAAAAAAAAAAAAAAAAAAAAAAAAAAAAAAAAAAAAAAAAAAAAAACCACTTAAGCAAATTCAAGATTTTTGAGTTGTGTAAATTTAGGATTCCCTGCATTCATAGCTGTCTTTGCCCATTTGGGACCCACAAGCCTGAGGTTGGACCTGTCTGCCAGACACTGGGGAAAGGGACTGATTGCTCTTTTCTCCTCAAATGTAGATCACATTCTTAAATTTCTTACATTTATTTATCTATGGCATGTGGGGAGATGGGTGTGTGTATAGGCGTGTGCTTCGGAGGACAGTGTGCGTGTGTGAGTGCATGCGTGCGTGCGTGCACAGCGTGCACAGCGGCTCTTTCCACCATGTGAGTCCCAGGGATCAAACTCACATCTTCACTCTTGGCAGCAAACACCTTTGCCCTCAGCAGGCAGAAGCAGACCACATTCCCTACCTCCCTGCTGAGCAGTGTGTGAGGCCTCATGTCTGAGGCCTCACTCCTGCTGGTCACTTGCCTTCCCTGCCCCCATGCATTCATTTTGTGGCTCAGTGATTCTAGGAAGCCCCACCACAAACCCACTCAGGAACTCAGGGCTTAGTCTAGGTTCTACTGAAGGGAGCCATTTCCCTGAAGCATGAATCTTAAAAAGTTCTTATTAATAAGATCGAACCTGGACCAGGTATTGGGGTGAATTCTGGAAGATCAGAGACTTTTGGGAAGGCTGGAAGATCAAAACAGATTTCACAGTAACACTCACACATTTCTGCCTTTCCCCTCTCATCCTTCATACTGTACCCTGGAATTTTCAAGCATCTACAGGCCCTGAGATGAAGTCATTGCCCTGACAAGCTGGTGGGATGTGTGCTTTGTCTCTGCAAACGTGCGTCTGACCTTTTAGTGTACCTTGTAATTTTGTGTTGAAAGCTAGACAGGAAGAGTGGAGGAGGCCTGTGTGGTGAGTAGGCCTCTGGTCACGTGCTGCCAAGTGTGGGGACAAGACAGGCTCTACTGTCCTGTAATTAGGGTCCCTCTTGAGTGAGCCTGTAGCTTGGGCTGTGGCCTTCACATGGACCTCTCAGAACTTTCTCCAGGTCAGCAAGGCACCAGTGAAATAATTTCTTTTTGTTTGCTTGCTTTTTTGAGACACGGTTTTTCTGTGTAGCCTTGGCTCTTCTAGAACTCGCTCTGTAGACCCCTGGCTGACCTCGAACCCCACCTGCCTCTGCCTCCTGAGAGCTGGGATTAAAGTCATACACCACCACCACTGAAGTAATTTCTTGAACAGAAAAAAAAAACCTTAATTTTTAGGGACTGGACAGATGGCTCAGCAGTTAAGAGCACTTACTGCTCTTGCAGAGGCCCTGGGTTTAATTCCCAACACCCACATGGTGACTACAACCATCTGTAGTTCCATTTCCAGGGAATCTGACGCTCCCTTCTGGCCTTCTAGGGCACTGCATGCACCTGGTGTACTTTCATGTAGGTAAAACAGCCATACACATAAAAAAATTTGAGCCGGGCGGTGGTGGTGCATGCCTTTAATCCCAGCACTTGGGAGGCAGAGGCAGG
The DNA here is from genome assembly GCF_049852395.1 of Peromyscus maniculatus bairdii. Lineage (NCBI taxonomy): Eukaryota > Metazoa > Chordata > Mammalia > Rodentia > Cricetidae > Peromyscus > Peromyscus maniculatus. The sequence goes on from NC_134853.1 coordinate 167,362,975, forward strand.
CGGATCTCTGTGAGTTCGAGGCCAGCCTGGGCTACCAAGTGAGCTCCAGGAAAGGCGCAAAGCTACACAGAGAAACCCTGTCCCAAAAAAAAACCAAAAAAAAAAAAAAAAAAAAAAAAAAATTTAAACATTTATTTTTATTATTTTTAATTATGTGTAAATATTGTGTCTGTATTTGAGTTTGTGTATGTAAGTGCAGGTGCTTGCAAAGGGCAGAGGCATCTGATCCTCTAGAGCTGGAATTAAAGGTAGTTGTGACCTATTGACATGAGTTCTAGAACCCAGCTTGAGTCCTCTGGAAGAGGAGCAAGTACTCTTAATCTCTGAGCTCTCTCTCCAGACCTAAATAAATCTTAAAAAATGTTTTTAGTGAGTTATTTTTATTTTATATTTATGAGTGTTTGCTGGCACATGTGTATGTAGGTGCCTGTGGAGGCCGGAAGAGGGTCTTCTGGAAATGGAGTGCTAACCTGGTACTAAGCCACCATATGGGTGCTGGGAACTAAACCCCGGTCCTCTGCAAGAGCATCAATGCTCTTAACTGCTAAATGCCTCTCCAGTCCGAAACCATTTCTTGTGGAAAGGCCTAGCTACAAAGAACAGAGTTAGGAGTGAAGCTCAAAGCTGGAGTGCTGGCCTAGCCTGTGTGAGTTCCTGGGACCAGGGCCCATGACTGTCTCTGCCTGTATAAACAGTTGGCTGGTACTGAGCTCAGTGGTTTTAAAACACTTGCCAAGCATCAGCTCTGGGTTTGATCTCTACCATCATAAAAACCCAAACAGAGACCAGACCAGACCATCACCGTACTATGTCCTGAACATCTTTGCATGTTCCTAACATGTTTGTTTGACAGGGAACAAACACAAACATCCCCAGCGTTTCCCCAGTAAAATCCAGAATGGCTGCTTTCCCCTCCTGCTACCAGAGACATGAGGATATTTGTTCAGATCTGCACTGTGGGAGCCTCCTAGGGCTCCAGGAAAAAAAACTCACAAGTATGAGGGTCCCCCTAAGACTCTGTGCTGTCAGTCAAACTTGTACAGGGGCTGAGTGAGGCTCCTCAGTGGCGGATGCTTGGCCAACATCCCCCAGATCCTGGTCGGGCCCCAGAACTCAAAACAAAAGTCCACTATTACTGAGCCTGTAGCTCATTGTGGATTTTCCTTCCCTGGACGGGCCACACGGCGTTCTTGTGCAGGGAGGCTGTGAGCCGATATGTCTGTGTGTCCATCTTCTCGGTTCTGGGTGAGCAGTTGGCCTGAAATCTCTCTTCTCTGGTAGATCAAGACAAGTCGTTAAATTTTAACTTTTTTTTCTTGTTTGGGGGAATTAGTCTCAACTCCTTGCATGCCACAACAAAAACAGGAAGTAGACACATGGAAATTAATTCCACTCATCTGGCCTTCTGTGGGGCATTTCCTTCCGTATCAGTTATTAATCAGCTGCCCTGCTGTGTTGGTTGTTGTTTGTTTTGTTGGCTTGACACAGCTCTAGTCATCTGGGAAGAGGGAACATCGGTTGAGAAAACGCCGCCATCAGACTGTCATTTTCTTGATTATGATTGATATAGGAGAGCCCAGGCCACTGTGGGCGGTGCCACCGGTGGACAGGTGTCCTGGGCTGTGTAAGAAAGGAGGCTGAGCAAGGGGAACAAGCCAGTAAGCAGTGTTCTTCCGTGGACCCTTACTTCCCCGTTGCTCTCGGCTGTGGTGTTTATCACAGCAATGGAAATCCCACTGAGACAGCTGAGGCTGTACTCAGTCCTCAGCAGCGGAGAACTTGTCTATGTATAAGGCCCAAGCTGGTCTCCACTTCACCATGTATCTGAAGAAGACATTTAACTGCTCATCCTGCTTTTGCCTTCTGAGTACTGGATATGTGTGCACATACGTCTGCACTCCATGAATGTATGCACACCATGTGTGTGCAGTGCCTGAGGAGGCCAGAAGGCGGCGTTTCTCTACTGAGTCATCTCTCCAGCTACCCCTCGGTCTCTTTTTGAACTTTTAATTTTGAGACAGGGTCATCAAGTTGCCCAAGATGGCCTTGAGTGTGCCATACTCTTGCTTCAGCCTCCCTAGTAGCTGACTTTATACACCTTCACTGCCAGTCCCAGTTTATACCACCCTTTTTTTTTTTTTTTTTTGTTTTTTTTTTTTTGAGACAGGGTTTCTCTGCGTAGCTTTGCGCCTTTCCTGGAGCTCACTTGGTAGCCCAGGCTGGCCTCGAACTCACAGAGATCCTCCTGGCTCTGCCTCCCGAGTGCTGGGATTAAAGGCGTGCGCCACCACCGCCCGGCTTATACCACCCTTTTAAAGTTGGTTTTTCCAGTGAGATGCCTCAACTGTTAAGAGCACTTGCTGCTCTTGCTGAGGACCTGGGTTCAATTCCCAGCACCCACATGGTGCTTCATAACCATCTGTAACTCCAGTTTTGGTATCTAACACTCTCTTCTGGCCTCTGCAGGCACTGCATGTATGTGTTACACAGACATGGTTTTGAATTATTGTGGTGGTTTGAATAAGAATGGCCACCATAAGCTCATAGATTTGAATGCTTGGCCACCAGGGAGTAGCACTATTTATTTATTTATTTATTTATTTTGGTTTTTCAAGACAGGGTTTCTCTGTGTAGTCCTGGCTGTTCTGGAACTTCCTTTGTAGCCCAGGCTGGCCTCGAACTCACTGAGCTCCTCCTGCCTCTGCCTCCCGAGTGCTGGGATTAAAGGCGTGCGCCACCACTGCCTGGCTGGGAGTAGCACTATTAGGAGGTGTGTCCCTGTTGGGATAGGTGTGGCCTTGTTGGAGGAAGTGTGTCTTTAAGGGTGGCTTTGAGGTTTCAGATGCTCAAGCCAGGCCCAGTGTCTCTCTTTTCCTGCTGCCTGCCGATCCAGATGTAGACCTCTGGGCTGTGTCTCCAGCACTACGCCTGCATGCCGCCATGCTTCCTGCCCTGATAATAATGAACTAAACCTCTGAAACTGTAAGCCAGCCCCAATTAAATGTGTTCTTTTATAAGAGTTGCCATGGTCATGATATCTCTTCATAGCAATAGAACATTGACTAAGACAAACATTTTTTTAAAAAGATGTTTTTTCCAGGGCCAGAAAGATGGCTTAGTGTTTAAAAACACTTTCAGCTCTTCATAGAGCCCAAATTTGGTTCCCAGCACTTACTTCAGACAACTTGCAATTGTCTGTAACTCCAACTCTAGAAGATTCAATACCTCTGGCCTCTGCATACTCTTGTACTCACATACATGTATGTACATGACACACACCAACACACATAATTTAAAAATAATAAAAAAACAAACCTTTAAAGATGTTTTCCCTGCTGGGAGTGGTGATGCAGGCCTTTAATTCTAGCACTCAGGAGGTCGAAGCTGGAAAATCATGAGTTCTGGGTCATCCTTGGATACATAGTGAATTTGAGGTTAGCCTGGGCTACATGAAACCTTGTCTCAAATTAATGTGAGGTATACACTAGAGAAGACTTCACAGACATAGGCTGAAGGCAATAGAAAGTCTTTATTAGCTGGCTGGCAACACCAGTGGGTGATCAAGACCCAAGTGCAGTCCCAAGCCTTTCGCAGGGTGGATTTTTAAGCCCCAAAAACACATCCTGGGTTGACACAGTTCAGCAAGAACAGTTAGCCAGAAGCAGAACTGCTAAAGTCAAAAGGCAAAGTTACTACATTCAGGGACTTTTCCAGAACTGTGGACTTTGATGGATCAGGTCTTTGTTCTCCTTCTGACAGGTGCTGCTGCCTATGTGCTGGGTTCCAAGGCCGAATGGTACTTCCATCATGGAGTCGGTTATGCTAAGGTCTGGGGGCCTGTTACTATATAAAAATAAATGAATAAATAAATATAATTATTTTCCTCAAAATGTGAGCAGAGAAACGTACAGCTTATCAAGAGAAAGGCTTAAGGACTGGCCAGTGAGTTGGCTCAGCCGGCAAACCTCTTGCCACACAAGCTGGGCCATAACAAGCTCTCAGAGAACCAGCTCCACCAAACTGTCCTCTGAACTGCACACAGAAGCTGTGTGTGTGCGTGGGTGAACACACACAACACAGTAATGACAAGCACATTTGTAAGAGAGAGTGAGAAGACTGGAGGAGAAGGAAGACCCGTCTTATTTGTATTCTAATGGGAGTGATCCAACCCAACAGAGGGAAAAAGGAATAAAGAAAGTGTGCTGGAGCCTGGAGAGGGAGGGTTTCTGAGCCATGTCCTTGAGTAATGAGAGGGGATGGGATCAAATGAACAGGCAGAGGGCTGGGCTTTGATGGAGCATAGATGATTCATCCCTAATTGCAGGCAGGAAACCAGAGTGCAGATTTAGAGGAGGACGCAGGGGTGGGGGTTGGAGGAGTCGTGCAATTTCTCTGCTGATTGCGTCAATATTCACAATGCGCTTGGAAAGAAATCCATCAACTGAGAGTGAGAGTGAACAGGAGGAAGTGTTGGGAGGGTCGAGCGGCAAGCAGAGGTTGTGAAATAACTGGCTGGAAAATTAGGAAAGAAATTAACCGGGCTAAGTGTTGCGTGATTGCCAGGGCGTTATGAGTCCGCTTGAGGTTTGTGGTCATGTGTTTGAAAGTGAACGCAGCCAGCCTCCTTGGGTGACAGGTGCAGGTGCCCTCTAGGTAGCTGATTGGGCTTATCACCAGGGCTGTGGTTTTGCCGAGGGAGTGTCAGAGGAAGGCATTGCTAAGGGCACAGACAAGGGAAAGAGCACCGGGCTGACCACAGCATGTAAACAGGGCTGTGGGGAGGAGGATATCCATTCTTTGTGTCCCGAGTAGGGCAGATTCAGATTTTTAGGAGGATGAGAATCTGCCTGTGGGGTTGTTGGGGGGTAATTAGGTCATCAAGGTCAGCCGGCTTTCCCTCCCCTGCCCGCACCCCTTCCTGGCTGTGTTTCTACGCTGACGCTGCAGCTCTCCACCACAGACCCAAGCTGCAGGAGCGCTTACGAGAGGCTGGGCAGATGCAGGACCATACTTTTGGACTTCTGGAATCCAGAACTGTGTGCCATAAAGCAGCCTGCCTGCCTCCCCTTCCTCCCTGCCTCCTCTTCCTCCTCCTCTCTCACTCGCTCTCCCTCTCTTTTCTCTTTCCTAGAGTTGCAGATCAAACCACAGCTTTGTACATGCTGTGGTAGGCAAGCCAGAGCACATTAACATTTTTAATCTTTGTGTGTGCTCACATGTATGTGTGTGTGTGCATGTATGTGTGAGTGTGGGTGCACGTGGGCTACAGCATATGAGTGATTGCCAAAGGATAGCCCCAGGAGATAGTCCTCAGCTTCCAGTTTGAGACAGGCTCTCATTAATGCTCTTATAAGCTGGGCTAGCTGGCTTGTGAGTCTCAGAGCATTTTTTTGTCTCTGCCTGGCATCTCAGTGTAGGAGCTTCGGGATTACAGATGTGTACTACCATACCTGGTTTTGTGTGGGTGCTGGGGATCTGAACCCCATGCTGGTGTGGGAAGCACTTTAACCACTGAGCCATCCCTGCCCACCTCTGTTCTTAATAAGTGGCCCTATTTCAAACACTGGTACAGCAATGGAAAGAGGACTCACACACCCCACCGCCCACCCTCCACCCCACCACCCACCCAGCCCTGTCCTCTAAGGAAGCTGCCTCGCTGCTCTTTGTAGAACTGGTCATCCCTAGACAGTCTGGGTTTGCATACTTGATAGCCTGATAGCCTTCAGTGACCAGGACAGGGCTGGGCTGATTGCTTTCTCCCTCTCAGGAATTTTAACTAGGAAATGCTCAAGTCATGAGGCATTTGGCAGAAACAGCTGAAGCTGACAAGCCACAAGCTACAGAAAAACCAGAGAGGCTAAGAGAGGCCACATGAAAGGCACAGTTCTGAGGAAGCTGAAGTTAGGAGAAGGCTGGGGCTGTGGAGTCTGGGAGAGCTGCCAGGGGAAGGGACTGGGGGAAGATGAGCTGTTTGTCCACAGGGCAGGGAGTGGGCTGTATTCTCACCCTTCCTGTGGCCCAGCCTCAGGCTCCTCTCTCCCTGAGGTCAGCCTGCAGCTTCCTTGTGCTCCGCAGGGGAAGGATGTGCATTAGAAACCCATTGCTTGAGGTGCAGACTTCCTTTTTTTTTTTTTTTCCCCCCAGAGCTGAGGACCAAACCTAGGGCCTAGGTAAGCGCTTACCACTGAGCTAAATCCCCAGCCCCCAGACTTCCTTTTTAATGTTACCTGTTTTAGGTGGCGGGTGCGCGTGTGTCATGTCACATGTGTGGAGGTCAGAGGACAATCTGTGGGAGTTGGTTCTCTGCTCTGCCATGTGGGTCTCAGAGGCTGAACCCGGGCCATCAGACTGGATGTCTGATCACACTTGCTGTCTCACCAGCCCCCTTTCCTTTTAAAAATTCATCCTTATTTACTTCTTTTACTTTTCCCCCCTTTTCTTTATTTAAAATTGTATGGAGAAATGGCTCTGTGGTTGAGCATGTGTACGACTCTTGCAGAGGTCACAGAGATGGATTCCTAGCATCCTTGTTGGGTGGTTTACAACTGCCAACTCCAGGGGAACCTAAGGTCCTCTTCCGTTCTCCAAGTAGACCTGCACTCTTTTTTTTTTTTTTTTTTTTTTTTTTTTTTTTTTTTTTTTTTGGTTTTTCGAGACAGGGTTTCTCTGTGTAGCTTTGCGCCTTTCCTGGAGCTCACTTGGTAGCCCAGGCTGGCCTCGAACTCACAGCGATCCGCCCGGCTCTGCCTCCCGAGTGCTGGGATTAAAGGCGTGCGCCACCACCGCCCAGCTGTAGACCTGCACTCTTATGTACACACTCACACACAGACACATATGCACATTTACACTTAATAAAAATTTTAATCTATTTTTATTTTTATTACAGAGTCTCCAGGGAGTGGTGGCACACGCCTTTAATCCCAGCACTAGGGAGGCAGAGGCAGAAGGATCTCTGAGTTTGAGGTTGTCCTGGTCTACAGAGTGAGTTCCAGGACATTCAGGGCTACACGGGGGAAACCCTGTCTCAAAGAAAACAAAATAAATACATGTATTATCACATTAATTTATTTACTAGTGGGCATGCCTGTGACAGTCGGGACAGCTTTCAGTAGTCATTTTTTGTCTTCTGCCATGTGGGGTCAGGGAACTGGACTTGGTGGTCAAGCGTGGTGACAAGCCCCCTTTTCCTTGCTGGCCATCTAGGCTGCCCCTCTTCCCTTTCAAGACAGGGCCTTACTCTAGACCGGGCTGGCTTTGAACCCACAGAGATTCACCTACCTCTGCCTCTCATATACTGGGATTAAAAACACACACCACCATGCCCAGTGGAAAAAAAAAATCTTAAAAAGAATTATGAGTGATGGGGAGGGCAGGGCAGCATTTGTGGCGTGAAGGTATGGAGATTGGAGCCGACCTTGTAGGATCAGTTCTCTTTTTCATCTCAAGGTAGGTCCCATGGAGTGAGTTCAGACGCCAGGCTTCTGCAGCAGCACCTCCACTCACCTGCTGAGGTTGAGTTAGGGTCTTAGGGGAGCCCAGGATGGTCAGGAATTCACTACGCGGCTGAAGATGACCTTGAACTACTGATCCTCTCGTCTCCACCTCCACAGTGGTATACCACCATGCCTGGTATTCGGTGCTAGGGATTGAACCCGGGGCTTTGTGCCTGTTGGATAAGCACTCTACCAACTGAGCTATGTTTCCCTGCTGACATTCTATGGACCTTGGTAAATATTCAGAATTATTTTATGTGTATGGATGTTTTGCCTGCATATACATCTGTGCACCGCTTGCATGCCTGGCTTCCTAGGGAGGCCAGAAGAGATTGTGATCCCTTGGAACTTGAGTTACAAATGGATATGAATTGCCATGTGGGGTGCCTGGGAACCAAGCCCTGGTCCTCTGGAAAAGAGCCAGTGCTCTTAAGTGCTGAGACATCTCCCCAGCCTCTGTGTCCACCTTTATCATAAAGAATACTATAATTTCACCACTGCTCTGCCTCGTCACCCTTTCTTTCTCTTTCTACCACTCTTCTCCTGTCTTTCCGGAAAGTCGTTTCCCACATTGTCAGATCATGGGAATGCAGCAGTGTGGTCCTTTACTCAGCGTTGTGTCTTCCTCTGCCTCCTGGTGACGGGTGGTTCATTCCTGTTTACTGCCAAGTAATATCCAACTGAACAACTGCGTCACAGTTGATGTATTTCCCTATTGAAGGACATCCGGGTTGCTTGTGTATTAAAATGTAACCCCACACTTTGTCTTTTTTTTTTTTTTTTTTTTTTTTTTTTTTGAGTCAAGATCTTGCTATGTAACTCTGGCTGTCCTGGAATTCACTGTGTAGACCAGGCTGGCCTTGAACTCACCGAGATCTGCCTGCCTCTGCCGCTGAGTGCCAGGATTAAAGATGTGCACCATCACACTGGCCAAATTGCTGCCTCCTTCTCCTCCTCTTCCTCTTCTTTCCCCCTTTTAAAAATTATATTAGAATAGAGCCAGGACCTCTCACATGCTAGGTCAATGGTCTACAAATGAGCTATATGTCGCCCCCATAAACTTTATTATAAAAACTAGTTGCAAAAAAAAAAAAAAATCAGGCCGGGCGGTGGTGGCGCACACCTTTAATCCCAGCACTCGGGAGGCAGAGGCAGGCGGATCTCTGTGAGTTCGAGGCCAGCTTGGTCTCCAAAGTGAGTTCTAGGAAAGGCGCAAAGCTACACAGAGAAACCCTGTCTCGAAAAACCAAAAAAAAAAAAAATCACATACCAAAACGAAATAGACCCAAAGTCTAGATGGCTCACTGAGTAGAGGCGTTTGCTACCAAGGCTGAGGATTTGAGTTATGTCGTAGAGATGTGCACGGTGGAGAGAGAGGACCCTCCTGAAAGTTGTCATCTTCACTCCATGCACTTGTGTCCATCCCCAAACCAAGTCAACGAAAACTGTGTGTGCCAGGTAAACCAGGTGGTGGTGGCACACACCTTTAATCCCAGCACGTGGGAGGCAGACGCAGGTGGATCTCTGAGTTCGAGGCCAGCCTGGTCTACAGAGTGAGTGACTGCCAGGGCTACACAGATAAACCTTGTCTCAAAAAAATAAAAAGCAACAAACAAATAAAAATATGTGCCAGGCATGATGGCACACACCATTAATCCCAACACTTGGAAGGTAGAGGCAGGCAGATCCCTGAGAGTTTGAGGCCAGCCTGGTCTACATTAGAGAGTTTTAGGTTAGACAGAGTCACATGATGTGACCCTGTCTCATGAACAACTAAATAAACAAAAACAAACAGTGAAATGTGGGGGTGGAGAGATGGTTCAGCAGTTAAGAGCACTGGCTACTCTTCCAGAGGACCTGGGTTCAGTACCCAGCATCCAATGGCAGCTTACTTCAGTCCTACAGGATTCCATGTTGTCTTCTGTCCTGCTCTGGCGCCAGGCACACAAGTGGTGCACAGACACATGTGCAGGTAAAACACATACACAGATAAAATAAGTCAGATTAAAACAATATCAAGTGAATGTTTGGCTGAGTGTTCAGTGCTGAAGCATTTGCCTAGCTTGTATGGATGGGGCTCTGAGTTCATTCTCCAGCAACACACACACATACACACACACACACACACCACACACACACACACACACATACCACACACACACACCACACACCCACCACACACACACACCCCACACACCCCCACCACACACACACACACACCACACACACACACACACACACACACACCACACACACACACACCCACACACCACACACCACACACACACATACACACACACCACACACACACACACACCACACACACACACACACCACACACACACACCACACCCACCACACACCCACCACACACACCACACACATACCACACACCACCCCCACACCACACACACACACACACACCACACACACACTACACACACACCACACACACACACCACACACACACCCACACACCTCACACACCCACACCCACACACCACACACCCACACACCCACCACACCCACCACACACACACCACACACACACACCATACACACCACACACACCACACACCACCCCCCACCACACACACACACACACTACACACACCACACACACCACACACACACACACACACACCACACACACACACACCACACACACACACACCACACACACACATACACACACCACACACACCACACACACACACACACCACACACACACCACACACACACACACCACACACACACATACACACACCACACACACTACACACACACACCACACACACACACACACACCACACACACACACACACACACACACACACACCACACAAAGTAGCAAAATTGCAGTTGGGCTTAAGTGGCATGAAGAGGACATCCCAGACATGTCCAGCCTGGACATTACAGCTCACTTGCCTGGCAGGGCTGGGTTTGGGTTCTCTTCCTTCATCGGAGAGTTGCTCTGCCTTGTCAGTTATCCAGTTCAATTCTGAGTTCCTCGTACATGGCTTTAGAGACTAAGATATATTTCTTTAGGGAGAAGAAGGTCCCTTTGTCTTGTTTGTTTGGCTTTTAGAGAAAGTGCGGTTTGTGTGTGGTTTTGAGCGCTGATTATTATGCCCTCATTGTCCCTAGAAAATAACACCTTCTTCCAAGGTAAACCTAAGCAATCTACCAGATAGGGGGAAAATATTTGTCTTCGAATGCAGCTTCCCCGAGGGTGGAATTCTCCTGCTCTTCGGCTCGCTCAGTTAACAGTGGACAGCTGTTTCTAACAGGAAGCGTGGAATTGCCTGGCTCCCTGAAATGGAAGGAAGACGGGAGGGAGGGGTCCCAATTATCAAACTGGATTGAGGCCAAGATAATGAAACTCCTTGTCTCTGCCCCTCAGTTCTTTCACAAGTCCTATGAGACTCTTAATAACCACAAGTGGTCAGGTGGGCTTAGATCTCATCTACAAGGCATCCTTGTGACTCAAGTTCAATGTGACTCAGGAGGAGAGCATCAGGCCACCCCAGCTGAGCCTACTGGCAAGCAGACTGTAAAATAAAATCCAGCAGAGTCTGTGGGTGACCTGGGAACCTCAACTGCTCTCCGCAGGCAGTCACATACAAACAAAGGAAAGAGGTTTCTGATGTCTGTTCTAAAAAACATTTTATTTTTAGCTTTTTAGATAGGTTCTCATGTAATCCCCTGCTGACCTTCTGCTTACTATGGTGGCTGAACTAATCCTCTGCATTCGAGTCCTGTGATCACACCCATGCACCACGATAACCAGCTTAGGTTTGTCATTTTTGTTTTACATATTTACTTGTGTGTGTATGTGTGTTTGCATGTTTGTCCACATGCCATGGTGCCATGGCGCATTTATGGAGGTCAAAGGACCTTTGGGAAAGTAGATGCTCTCTTTTCAGCATCTGGCTCCCTGGTTGGGGTCTTGGTGGTAGTGGTGGTGGTGGTGGTGGTGGTGGTGAACTCTGTTCCTTAGTGGCTTAACAGCCACTTCGCTAGCACTGAGGCAAGCACAGTGAACACCCATTTTTCCCTTGAGCACAGGGCAGGGCCAGAGGCTCGAGGGGTCACCTAGCTCGTGGGCCAGAGGGACCAGAGAAAGAAAAATCTGCTGTATTGTGAATCAGATGAAATCTCGCTGTGGTCCCATAAATGCAAGGCAAGCGGGCAGCGCTTGCTCTTGTTTCAACCTGAAAAAGTGCAACCGGAGGGAAAGAAAGCGCATTATTGGCTTGGATTCCCGCTGCATAAACTTGGAAGCCGGTTCCATCGGAAATGCCTGGAAACAAGCTTCAGTCTGTTTCGAGGCTTGCCGAATCACTCGAGTTTTGCTTAAGGCAATTTAGGGGAAAATAATTTACATGTTCCAAAGCTTGAGTACTTCTGGAAGATTACGAAGGCTAGTTACCAGCCATATGTTCAAAGAGCTTGCATTCTTTCTTTCTTTTTTAATTATAAAAATTATCCATGCTTGAGATGAAAAGGAAGAAAAAAAATGAGCAGAACAGACTCTAATGAAGTCAAAAGTCAGTCCCCATTCTGTGTTCACCATGCATTCATCCCATGCTGGGGGCTCACTGGAAACAGTTTCCATGAGGACATTTTGAAGCACAAACTTGTCCTTTTATATTTGTTTTAGTGTGTGTGTGTGTGTGTGTGTGTGTGTGTGTGTGTGTGTGTGTGTGTAGGGTGCACATTTTACACAGTGCACATGCAGAGGTCAGAGGACAACCTTCAGTTTTGCCATCTGCCATGTGGGTTCAAGGGATGGAAGATTGTAGCAAGGGCCATAAAGCTGGGAGGGAGCTGCACTGTGCTTCCTACACATGAGGTCCAAATTCATTCTTCTAAACATGCAGACAGAAGGCAGAGACGGGGCATGCACCTTTAGCCTCGCCACTTGGGAGGCAGGAGCAGGCAGCTATCTCTGAGTGTGAGGCCAGCTTGTTCCACACAGCAAGTTCTAGGCCAGCCCAGGCAACATGGTGAGCTGTCATCTCAAAAATCAAACAAAAAATTTTTTTTTTTTTTTGGTTTTTTGAGACAGGGTTTCTCTGTGTAGCTTTGCGCCTTTCCTGGAACTCACTTGGTAGACCAGGCTGAAAAATTTATTTTTAAAAATAATAATTAAGGGGGCTAGAGAGATGGCTCAGAGGTTAAGAGCACTGGCTGCTCTTCCAAAGGACCCGGGTTCAATTCCTAGCACCCACATGGCAGCTCACAACTGTCTATAATTCAAGTTCCAGGAGATCTGACATCCTTACAAAGACATAAATGCAGGCAAAACACCAACTCACATAAAAAAATTAAATAAAATGAAAAGGTTAAAAATTTAATTTTAAAAGGCCAGGCATTGGTGGTATACATCTTTAATCCTATCACTCAGGAGGCAGAGGCAGGGAGATCTCTGAGTTCTAGGCCAGCCTGGTCTACAGAGTGAGTTCCAGGACAAGTCAAGCCTTGTCTAGAGAAAACAAAAAACAAACCAAAACAAAAACAACAAAAACCAAAACCCCATAAAAAATGGAAAATAAAATAAAAAAAAAAAAGCAAACAGAACCAGGCAAGCTAGTATACACTAGGGCCACCCCAAATTACACAAAACCTTCCCTCAAAAACAGAAAAAGTGCCCGTTGGAGGTGGTGCATGCCTTTAATCTGAGCACTGTGAGTTTGAGGCCAGCCTGGTCTACAGAGTGAGTTCCAGGACAGCCATGGCTACACAGAGAAACCCTATCTCAACAAACCAAAACCAAACCCAAACCAAACCAACCAAACACACAAAAACCTCTGATCTAATTTCTATGTATACAAAAGTAGATGAGAATAAGATTGCTTCTTGGAGAGATGCTCAGCAGTTAAGAGCACTGGCTGCTCTTAGAGGATCCAGGTTGGATTCCCAGCACCCACATGGTGGCTCACAACTGTTTAGAACTCCAGTCTCAGACAATTTGACGACTTCTGGCTTCTGCAGGCACCAGGCATGCAAATGGTGCCTGGATGTATATGGAGCCAAAACATCCATACATATAAAAATAAAAACAAATCTTTAAAAGTCACTTTTTAGGGAGGTGTGATGGTCATCTTTAGCTACATGGGGAGTTCAAAGCCAGCTTGGGAACATGAGACCCTATCTCAACAGCAGCAGCAACAACAAACTTGCCTGTACTGAGGTCATAAAACCAACAAAGTCTTTGACGTTTGCAGATTCAACAACAAAAGTAAGCCAAGTAGTGGTTGCGCACACCGTTAATCCCAGCACTGGGGAGGCAGAGGCAGGCAGATCTCTGAGTTTGAGGCTAGCCTGGTCTACAGAGCCAGTTCCAGGACAGCCAAGGCTACATAGAGAAACCCTGTTTCAAACAAGCGAACAAACAAACAAACAAAGAATTCCCATTTCCCAAAGCTTGCTAGAAAGAGAACAAGGAAAAAATTTCTGTTTTCTTATGGATCAAAACATCCCACTAGCTATTTGACCTCTTCACCTTCCACAAACTCTTTAACCTCCTGAAGTCCTAGTTCCTTGACCTTTAAAGTGAAGGTGATAATAACACATTCATGGCTGTTGTCAGGACTAAGTGGGGAAAGAATGGAACATTCTGGGGGCACAGTAACCTTCCAGCCATGGCTTAATAGGTGTTCTTTGTTTGTTTGTTTGTTTTTGTTTTTGTTTTTCCAAGATAGGATTTCTCTGTGTAATAGCCCTGGCTGTCCTGGAACTCACTCTGTATATCAGGCTGGCCTCAAACTCACAGAGGTCTGCCTGTCTCTATCTCCCCTGTGCTGGGATTAAAGGCATGCACTGATACCTCCTGCTTTAATAATAGTTCTTATTGGAAAAGTTGTTTTATTATCAGAGTCTGAGGTCCTAGGAAGGAAGTCTCCACCATCTGGCTCTGTAGCTGGGCCACCATTCTTGCAGGGAATTATTAAGTAGGTAGTTTGCTTTTTTTTGAGATTGGCTGTCCTGGAACTCACTCTGTAGACTAGATTGACCTCCAACTCCACCTGCCTCTGCCTCCTGAGTACTGGAATTAAAGACACGCACCAATAGCCAGGCAGTGGTGGCACACGCCTTTAATCCTAGCACTCAGGAGGCAGAGCCAGGTGGATCCCTGTGAGTTCGTGGTCAGCTTGGTCTACAGAGAGAGATCCAGGACAGGCATCAAAAGTACACGGAGAAACCCTGTCTCAAAAAACCGGAAAAAAAAAAAAAAAAAAAGACATGCACCAAAATGCCTGGCCAGTATATTTATACTTAAAAAGGAAGTTCAAGGCCTTCCTCCATGACACCAGTCTGGACTACAGGAAATCTGACTCAAAAAAAAACAAAAACAAAACCAGGGAGCCAGAGAGATAGGTAGCGGTTAAGAGCACTGACTGTTCTTCTAGAGGACCCGGGTTCAATTCCCAGCACCCACATGGCAGCTCACAACTGTCTAACTCCAAGATCTGACACCCTCACACAGACTTACATGTAGACAAAATACCAATGTAAATAATATTAAAATAAGTAAGTTATTAAAAAGAAAAAAACAAACCCCCCCAAAAACCAAACCAGAAAGAGTACATCTATATATACAGATTTTGATTGAAACTCTGCCATCTAATTAACTATCCTTCATTATTTCTATCTGTTAATTAGCTCCATCCTTACCTACCAGGTTGAGTGCAGTTTACTGAATATGACAGAAAATTCAGTCAGCTATAAAAAAAATTAACTAGATCCCCCATTTCTTTTTTTATTCATTATTAATTTAATTTATATTTTATGTGTGTGTTTGTGCATCTCTCAATGCGTGTGTGCCCGCGTGTGTGCCCACGTGCGTGCAGGTGCTGCAGAGGCCAGAAGAGCGTGTCAGAGACCCAGCAGGAACTGCTGTCACGGGCACTTGTCAGCGGCTCTGTGAGGGTGCTGCGGTCCTCTGGAAGAGCAGCAAACACTTAGTCTGCTCTCTAGCCCCAGGTTCCCATTTCATTTGAAAGCAGAGTCTTTTCTTGCTGAAAGTGCCACAGAAAGATAGAGACAAGCCACTCAGGAGGCAGAGGCAGGTGGATCTCTGTGAGTTCGAGGCTAACCTGGTCTACGAAGCGAGTTCCAGGAAAGGTGCAAAACTACACAGAGAAACCCTGTCTCAACAAAACAAAACAAAACAAAACAAAACAAAACAAAACACAAAACAAAACAAAACAAAACAAAAGACAGAGACAAGCTTATTTGTGGGCTTCGAGAGGGCTCAGCAGATAAAGGCACTCGCTGCCTAGCTTGACCACCTGAACTGGGAACCTGGAGCCCATTAGGAGGAGGAGGAGGGAAACAAGACTCCGGCAGTTGTCCTAGGATCACCACAGGAGTGCTGTACCACGCACGTACCCCATAAAGAAATAAATGATAAATAAAAAAATACCCCATTTCTTTTTAGAGCTCTTGGGTCACACAGTTCAGTGACATCTGTTAGTTGAAATTATTCTTAAAAGGAACTCTTGGATGTAGAAATTATAAACTGAATAGATATTCCAAAGAGAAAATTATCCCTTTATTAGAAATAGATGGGTGAATTATTTTGAGCTATGCTCTATCCTTTAATTATTCTATTATATACAGACCTTAACTCCTCTGAGAAGAGTCTATGGTTTCAGGACACCAATAAGCATTTACAGAATATTAACAAACTAACAATAGGCTGATGATTCACCCTGGATTCATGCCAGAGTCTGTGAATGAACTCAATAAACATGATATGCATTTCAAAAACTGGTAATTATAATTAAAAATTCCAAACCCCTCAATCCTATAAATTATATTAAGTAGAATAGGAGCATTTGGCCTGCCCTGACATAAGCTTGTAGTATGTGGCAGACATGGCGATTATGTCTTTGAGCATAGTGTGAATATAGTAATAGTTTTCAAAGGTGATAGTTGACTGTTTCTTTTTGTTGGCATTTTTGAGACAGTCTCGATGAGGCTCTGATTGGCTTGGAACTCACTTTGTAGACCAGGTGGGCCTTAACCTCTAATTGATATCCCTCTACCTCGACTCTCTAGTGCTACGATTACAGGCATGAGCCACCGTGCCTTGGTGGTACTGTCCACTGCCCACTCCCCCAGCATAGCAGTTACTGCTCCTGCTCTCTTTTTAAAAAACCTTCTGTGGTTATGGTCTGTTTTTTATTCCTAATTTTTTTGTTTTGATTTTTAATCATATGTATGTGTGTGCAGATGTGTGCACATGGAGGCCAGATCAGAGTGTTGGATCCCCCGATCTGGAGTAGCCATGTGATGTTGGTGCTGGGAACCGAACTGGGGTCCTCTGCAAAGAGCAGTATGCTCCCAACTTCTGTGCCAACTCTCGAGGTCTGTTCTTTATTACTTAAATGAGACTTTTTATTATTCTCATCAAATAAGCAGCACAATTTACCAATTCTACTTTTCTTTTTCTTCAATTCAGTTTTGGTCACATATTATTTAAAAAACCTTATAAACAGCCGGTCAGAATTCAGCCTGGAAACAAATGCTTCCAGCCCACTTTGTAGCTTTCCTTGGACCTCAAGGGATAGGAATTTGTCTCTCAAATGACTGAAAAGGCAAATTATGACCCTGGTAATAACAAGAGCAAGTGGACAGCCGCCAAGTCCACCCCTGAGACCTGCCCGCTGAAGGGAGACCATCCCGGGAGGGTCACAGCTCAGAGGCTGGCCGCCCCGAGTTCGGCCTGCGGCCAGGGAGGGCCGACCCTGCACAAAGCCGCTCCCGGGGCGGGGAGCCCCTCGCACTGGTTCCGGCCGCCGCCCGGAGCGCGCACCCAGAGGCCCAGCCGCGCCGCCGCCAAAGCTTAGCCTCTCCCCTTGCCTTTTCTTCTGCTCATTTTATTAAAAAGAAAAAAAAAAAGAGAGAGAAAAAAAGAAGAAAAGAAAAAATAAAAGAAAATGGAAGAGTGAGCCGGAGCAAACACTCCCGCCCCGAGGCCCGCCTCCCGCCCCCCATTGGCCCGCTCTTCGCTGACGTCACGTCCAGACGCACCAGTGGCGAGGCGCGATACTGCGAGGTGGGCCGGGCCCGAGCGCGGAGTGGGCGGCGGGTCGGCGCAGCAGCCCCGCGGCTCCGCCACCATCGCGGAGGTGCCGCTGCTCCCACAGACGCTCGCGAGCCGCCCCCCGCGCTCCGCAGCCTCTCGCCACGCCGGGCCCCGGTCCCCGCCTCCTTCCCCGCGCCTCGTCCCCTCACGCGCTCCCCACCTTGTCTCCGCCTCGTTTTCTCTCCTAGTTGAGGGGAAGGAAAAAAAAAAAAGCCACCATCCTCCCGTGGGAGCCCCTCGCCCTCTGGGGGTAAAAAAAAAAAAAAAAAAACCCAACACAAAACCAGACATGGTCCTGGGCTTCCGCTGCTGAGAGCTTGGCCCACCCGAGGAGGTCCGAGTCCCGGCAGGGAAGCCCCGCAGCCCCCCGGCGTCGCGTCCCCGCGGAACGGCCCCCTCGGCCCCGCGCCCGCCGCCCTCGGTCCGCAGCCGGCCCCCGCGGCCTCCCTCCCCGTCCCAGCACTTTCCCCGGAGCCGGGCCGCCACCCCTCTCATTGATGGTGTAGCGCCTGAGGGGAAGGTAAGTGTCCCGAGTTGTCGGCGCCGCGCCGCGGGCTGCCTTCCTCCGCCCCTCGGTCCGGGGTCGGGGTGCTCTGGGAGGGCCGAGGGGTCAGCGGTGAGAGCTGGGGCGGAGAGCAAAGGCTGAGAGCGGAGGCGAGCCCTCGGGGAACCGTGGGCAACCCCGGGCCGGACGCTGGCTTGAGTCCTGTGCGGGCCAGGTGACTGTCCTACGTGCCTCTTGACCCCTGCTCGCTCTTGGCTGCTTAGGCACGCTCTCCTACTAGTCTGAGGTTCAGCTAGTCCCTGCCGAGCCGCTCAACTGTGGGAGGGAAGGACGGGAAGCTGTGCATTTCTTGGATGTTTGTGAATGGGGGGGGGGGGTCTTGGAACTGACTCATTAAAGTCTAATTTCACATTAGGGGGAGGGAAGATTTCCTCCTTTGTGTTATCAAGTCTCTATTCCTCTGCTCTGTGATTCCAAAATTATGGAACCAAATCTCACTTGCAGCAGCGTAGAATTCTGTCATGATTGAAGTTCTGCTCTCAGAGAGGGTGCCTTCTCTTTTTTCTTTATTTTTTTAAGGTTATAGGAAGAAGGTAGTTTTATGTAGAATGGGGTGAATGTGTCCTGTGTTGAAGGGAGTATTGAAGGGAGTATTTGGAACTGTTTGCTTGAGAAGTTGTTGAAAGGAAAATAAAATGATTCATTGTTGAGTTGTCATTATCCTCTGTGTCTTTTCCAAGGTTTGCTTACAATTTTTTTTTTTATTACAGACTTCAAACATTGATTTAAGCAGAATGTGCCCTTGAGAAACTGGGTGCTTTAAATGTTTCAGTGTGTGCTGCTATTTTAAGGTGGATCTGAGAAAGTAGTTTTGTGTGAATCTTGAAATAGCCTTCTCCAAAGCAATTTTTAAAACAAAAAAAGATTAACTGGTGAGGGTGAACTTGGTGGACTACAAAACAGACATTTAGTGTAACTCAAACGAATACATCCTAGGTTTAGATTTCAAACAGCTTTTATAATTGTTTTCCATTTAAAGAGAGACCTTTTTGTCTGGTGTACACTGGTTTCTTTAGTCTCAGTCTGATGGGGGAGGGGAGAGAGGATGGATCTATACAATAATAAAATCATCTTTGGTTAGATATTTCCTTCCATGGGTTTGCTTGCTGAGTTAATTCCACTCTTAAATTACAAACCATTTTTGATTTTGATGGCCTCGCCTGGGTGAAAGCTGGCTCCCAGTTTTCTCTGTTGTTGAGGCAGAGGCAGAAGCAGACACACACACACACACACACACACACACACACACACACACACAACACCAGGCTGAGGACTCATTGTTCTTCCATACACACATTTCATCCTCTCTCATATTTGGGACCAGGTTTACACAGACAAACACGGCTTGTTTGGGAGAGAGGAGAGGATGGGGGAAGGGAGGTGCTTTTCTTTTTCAGCTTTCTTTCGCCTATCTCATGTCTGGCTCCCCCCAACCTGGGCAAGGCAGGATGAGTACATGGGAAACTCAGGACACTCTGGAGCGGCTCCTGTCTCCCCTCCTCTCTTCGAAGCCCTGCTTTCTGCTGCTTGCTTTTTTTCTTTCGTTCTTTCTTTCTTTCTTTTTTTTTTATTGTCTGTATAAAGATAAACTCTGTCTTGGCTTAACATTCTCTGCTTTCACATTTCTCATCACCTCTGACTCTGTTAGGGACAGAGATTTGTTCACTTGATTTTTATTTTACTGAGTGTGACTAGGGTCTTTCTAAGTAGGAATAGGTTCCCTCAGTTAAAATGATAAAGATTGTATTTGAGGTTAGTATTTGGCAACATTGTGTGTGTGTGGGGGAGGGAGAGAGGTTGATTGATGGTCCTTGACTTATCAATGTAGTTTTTGTTTTTAATAGTGTTTTAAGAAAAGATCTGCTTTTCTGATTGGGGGCTGGGATAGAGGCCCTTTGGAACACTGGACAGGCCTTAGTGTCCACCTGGCTAAATCCAGCTCTGGGCCAAGGATGGAGGTTAGTGTGGATATGTGTGGGTTGTGGAATAGCACCTTCTACTGGTTAATTGCTTTGACGATCCAGTGAAGAGGATGGGGGGAGGGGATTAACGGCTGAGGCTTAATGATTTTCTTTTAAACACAGCGGCTGTGCCTTTCTGCAAATGCCACTTCCCCAGGCTGCTAATACAGATGCCCTTTGACAGGCGCACTTGCATCGCAGCCTTATTATGTTATTGGCTGTGTCTTGACATTAATTTGTTCTGTTATCAGGGGTATTTTCACATTGTGACTTCCAAGGACTCCTTTGAATTGATGCTCTTTCTTTTTATGAGGAATGTAGTCTGTCTTAGGCTAGTAAACAAAACAGGGGTTTGTTTGCATTCCAGGTGTTGGAAACAATGCTCACTACTGGTGCTTTAAGACAATTCTTAGTATTATTAAAAAGATAAACTTCTCTTACAGAAAGTAAAATTCTGGCATTAGAGATTTTCCTGTGTGATTTCAACACCCACTCGCTGACAGAGGCTGAGGAAAAGTTGGGGTTGGGAAGTCTCACTAAAATCAGCAATTTTGTGTAGGTAATGGTGCTGGATTGCAATAGTGTTTTCAACAGTTTTATCAATATTATAATAATAAGCCTGATAGAATGGCTTGTGGATTAGTTTTTTTTTTTTTTTTAATAAGCTGGAGGCTAGCAAAAATGTGAGTGTGTATACAAATTAACACAGCAGATGATGGATTCCTCCTCAGAGTCTTCTGAACTAATGTGCAGTTTCATAAATACTCGGCTTGATACATGCCTCACAGGAGTTTATCATCACGGGTCCTAACCCATGTGAGTTGTTTAGTGCAAGGACCAGCTAGAGAGGTGTAGCTGTAACATCTCCTGCAGACTGTTCTTCAGAGGGTCACTGCTTGTTTACCCCTAAGCTTGTGTCTTCCAATGCAATGTGAACAATTCAAATGGAGTGTTTGTTTAGTGGGAACATAGTCAGGTGATTTCAGTTCAGTGTAGGCTTTATCAATGTTTTGTTGAAAACTAAAGTAACTAGAAGCCAGTTTGATCTAAAAAGGATACCCAAATCAAGAAAGAAAATATTCCAGTATTTTTCCACTTACTGGTCAGTAAACCAAGTTTTTTTTGTTTTTTTTTTTTTTTTGGTTTTTCGAGACAGGGTTTCTCTGTGTAGCTTTGCGCCTTTCCTGGAGCTCACTTGGTAGCCCAGGCTGGCCTCGAACTCACAGAGATCCACCTGGCTCTGCCTCCCAAGTGCTGGGATTAAAGGCGTGCGCCACCAACGCCCGGCAAGTTTTTTGTTTTGTGTTTTTTCTTTAAATGAGACCGTATCCACTGCCAGGTCCCGCAGTAATATACATACTATTGAGCTGGTAGTGAGCAGTGTCAGGTGCTGGAAACACAGCACAGGCATAGAAATGATCTGCACCCTAAGACCCTGTGTGTACTGAACATAATTGTGAATAACCTGAGCACCCACTACTTTAAAATTGGTTTTGAATTTTTCACATCTTGTTCAAATCTCAGTAATCAGTAAAACATTTAAGGAGTAAAATGAGTTGTATATACTGAGTTCCTTGGGAATTGTGTGCTGTCCTGCTAACTGCTTTTGGCAGCTACCTTTACCATTGATTTAAAGGTTAAGATAGCAGGAAATTCATATTTTTAAGTGAACCGTTAGTGTAACCTAGCTGTGAACTTCATCTCCCTCCCCCCCCCACACTCGAGGGAGGGGAGCACATTACTGCAGAGAGAGGGAAAGACGGGAAGGACACTACACTATTGCTCTCTCTAAGTTTTCTGCTAACACTGTATTCTAGTTGATCACAGGTTTCTTAATCACCAGAAATTTGTCTTGAATCATATCAGTCATTATTAATTATTGGCACCCTGATCGTCCACAGCTGAAGCTTCGCATAGCCCATTTAAGTGTGATTTCTGGCAAGCATGTTAGTTTGTGCTCAGCTTCCTGTCTAACACGGTTCTATGTTTTTAAAGTGAGAAGTGTGCATTTAAATATTCGTTACAGTATTACTAAGATTGCTTATGCTATTTCAATGAACATCTGACTACAAATAACTCTAGTATGCCCAAATATTTACCAGTTTTGAGTTTTGGTTGGATTTTTAAATTTAATCAATTAACATACATACATACATACATACATATATATATTGGAGGGTTTGGCTATGTAGTTCACATTGGCCTCAGACTCCTGGAGCCTGCTTTAGCCTCCCAAGTGCTGACATTATAGGTGTATGCTTCCATGTTGGCCTGGAATTGTGATTTATATAAATAATTTGTTGGTGTGCCAAGTAATTAAGATACAGTTCATGTTCTTATATTAGGTAACTAGGTCAGACAGAACTGTTAACGTAAGATCTTTAGAATTTTTTTTATTTTGGGCTGGAGAGATGGTTCAATGGTTAAGAGTTCTGGGTGCTTTTCCAGAGGACACAGGTTCAATTCCCAGCTTCCACATGTGGCTCACTACTATTTATAACTCCAGCCGTAGGGGATCTGACAGCCTCCTCTGACCCTCTTAGACTACTGCACACATGTAGACATGTAGTGCACAGACATACAAGTAGGCAGAACACCCAGACACATAAAATAAAAAGGTTAAATTAAAAAAAAATATTTTATTCAGGTTTGGTGGCACCTGCCTTTAATTCCAGTGCTGTGGAGGCAGAGGTAGATCTCCGTGAGCCTGGTCTACAGAGTGAGTTCCAGGTCAGCCATGAAAAAGTTAAAAATAATTAATTTTACTCATTAAACTGTGCTGGTGGTGGGGTGGGGGGGTACATACTCGCTTGTGTGGGTACCCATGTATACATGTGGAGGTCAGGAACAACTTTTGGAAGTCAGTTATTGCTGCCATGTGTATCTCCTGGGAATGTAACTAAGTTTGTCAGGCTTACTGGACAAGCCCCCTTACCAGATAAGCCAGTCTGTGATGGTCCCTTAAAGATTCTTTTATGTGTGCAAGTAAAGTAAAATGACCTATTTGTGCCAGTGTAAAAAGTTTTTTTTTTTTTTTTGGGGGGGGGTAGTTCTAGGTCTCATGTAGCTTTAAATTTTTTTTTTGGTTTGTTTTGATTTTTCAAGACAGGATTTTTCTGTGTAGCCCTGGCTGTCCTGGAACTCGCTGTGTAGACCAAGCTGGTCTCATACTCAGAGATCTGCCTGCTTCTGCCTTTGGAGTCCTGGGATTAAAGGCTTGTACCACCACCACCTGACTTAGAATTGTTTTTAATTTGGTAAAATTTGCTAATGTAATCATAAAGATTTCATAGCAAATATATTAGCAACCATAAGTAATATATTTGCTGTGAAATCTTTATATGATTACATTATAGAATAGCATTTCTAATTTACAGAACTCTTGTTTGAGGAATCAGTGTAGACGTCTTGAAGTTGAAGGCATGATTGTATTCTAGTTTTAAACGAGTTTGTTATGTGACTTTTAAGGGCTTTGGTTAGGATGTTGGGATTGCCAGGAACATAAAACATTCAGTCATTTCAAATACTGGGGAAAGGTAGAACAGAAATTGAAGCTTTTAAAGGTCAGGCCTCCCAGAAGAACAGAACTCTAGATTTAGCAGTGCCTCTCAGTGCTGGAATCCTGTCTGGGTGGAGCGTCTCAGCTTTAGCAACCCAGTATGTTTTGTCTCTTCAGCGGTTTGTTGAGCCATACCCTTGAAGGGCAGTGACTAGCAATAAGGTTGCCACTCTATAGGGGGCTGTGTTTGCACTGTTGGCTTGCACTAAAACTGGAAGAGAGCTGTGAGTGAGCATGGGCCTTGCAGCATCTCTAGACAGTCTTAGCTGCTGGGAGCCCCTTCTGGAAAAACTCCATGCTAACACACACCACAGCATGTATCGGCATATTCCTTGGCACCTCTACATGTCCCCCAGTCTCCCAGAGGACTGAATCCTTACGTCCTTCTTGTGCCAGGAGTGTGCATGTGCGTGTGAGTACACACACACACACACACACACACACACACACACACACACTTCAGAGGGAGTGTGACTAGGTAGAAATGCAGGCTTGTGTCTGCATGTAAAAATTGCCTGGGGCAGCTTGGGAAACCTCCCTTTGTGGCAGAACCTTGACAGTGTTGGGGGGAATGTTATCCACCCTAGAGCAGTTCTGATTAATGAGTAAATGGGATGCAAGGACTGTGACTGTAGGTTTAGATATATTTCATGTATGAAGACATCATTTAGGTATAATTTAACTCTGGTGCTCCTTAGTTCATTTTTCAGTGATGCTAGTGATGGAACTCAGGGCTTTGCTTGTGTTTAGGTATATGCTAAACCTAAACTTATCAGCTCCTGGATACTCTTTTAATCCAGACTCTCTGTCCCTCAGCTGCCTCACTCTTCTCTCCCTTTCTTTTTTGAATGGGTCATAGGATTGGAATCATACTGACCTGCCATCTTGTTCTCTCAGGCAGAGCCCCTATGTAAAGCTGGTCCGGTTAGGCAGTAGGAGTCCAACTTGGAGTTTTTAATGAAGGAAGAAGTCTTTTTGCTCGGAGCACTGGACAGCCAGGGCTGGCCTCCTAATCCACTGCCCTTAACTCTGCTGTTGATCTCTCCTTCCTTTGTGTGGTTATGCTGTGTTTCCACTTCCAATAAGGACTCTATCTGTAATTAAAATTTCCCAAGAGACATCTGCTAGGCGGTTAGTTATTGCTAGTGTTGGCTAAGGGCTTAGGGTCAGGCTGCCTCATAAGTTGTCCTCCAGATGGGCTACACTTAGGCAAGATCCTCACCTTTGGATGTCAGCTCATTGCAGGGACATGGAGAGGGAAAGGCTTTCTGAGCCCTGTGGTCTAGCTAAAGGGATTTCTTTGGTTTTTGTTAAGGCTCTTGAGTTTTTCCTGTCTTCATTTTTACTGACATCTAGTATGGTTGTTGTTGGCTTTTCTGTCTTATTCTGTTTAATAGTTATTTTGCCTTAAGAAATTACATAGTCATAACTAATCACACATGATCTCTTCACCTAATGAAGAATGTTGGGTTTGTTTTACTTTCTCTTTATTTTCTGTAAATCTGTTCACCTGCTTGCTTCTCTACCTCTACCTACCTGCTTTTCTAAATCAGTGTTTCCCAGACTGGGCTGATGACATATTAATAAACTGCAAACTTGTAAGCATTCTACAGTCAAGTGGGCTGACAGTTCACATTTGCCCTCTGAAGCTTTAGAAATGGCATGGGATACATTGGGTTTTTTGAGACAGCCTCTCATTGTGTAGGTTAGATTGGCCTCCAAACTCAGCTTCTTGAGTGTGGGATTCCCCTGTGCTTTAAGAATGCTTGGGTGCTTTGTTGGATACTAATATTCTGCAGGACGTATTTTGACATACATGTGTAAAATTTAATTGTGTCTTGACCTAAGATAGATTCTTTTTCTCCTTAACAAAGAAGTAAGTTGTGTGTCAGTCAACAAGATGTCTTAGTGGGGAAAAGTGCTTGCAGGACTACAGCTCAGCCGGCTGTGCTGGTCCGCACCTTTAATCCCAGCAGAGTGCCAGAGGCAGTTGAGTTCCAGGACAGCCAGGGCTACTTTGTCTTTAAAAAAAAAAAAAGGACTACAACTCAAGTCAATCCCCAGGAGTCATGCTGGAAGGAGAGAACAGACATCTGAAAGTTCTCTGACTTTCACACATACTTTATGACATATCCCCTAATAATAATTTTTTGTTGTGTTTTTTTGAGACAGGGTTTCTCTGTGTAGCTTTGGAGCCTGTCCTGGAACTCACTCTGTAGCCCAGGCTGTTCTCAAACTCGCAGAAATCCACCTGCCTCTGCCTCCTGAGTGCTGGGATTAAAGGCGAGTGCCACCACTGCCTGGCTGAGCCAGGGTTTCTCTGTGGGGCGTTTACCCACCAACCCCACAGCTCCCCAGAGTTTTCTTGAGTATGAGCAGCAGGAAATATTAGACAGAAGGATTTATTGTGGAGACTATTTCGGAGATAAACAGATAGAAAATAAAGGATAGCCTCGAGAGGGCCTGGAACCTTTTCCAAGGGCCCCGACTGTCTCTGCCCCAGGGCATTTATAGAGACGCCAAGGGGTGGAGCAAAAGACTCCTCCCCCATTACAGCCAAGTATAGACCATTTCAGACATCTGCACTCAGGCCCATGGCCCTAATGATCCTCTATGCGGATCTGCTGAATAAAGCCACGAGGAACCTGAAAACGGGCTCCCACATTTCTCTGTGTAGCCCTGGCTGTCCTGGAACTTACTTTGTAGACCAGTCTGGCCTCAAACTTAAAGGTCTGCCTATTTCTGCCTCCTAAGTGCTGGAATTAAAGGCGTGAACTACCATGCCTAACTAGAAATAAAATAAAAAAATCTTAAATATAGAGGTTATGATTATTACTACTTAGTGCTTTGTTGCTCTGTACTATTTTTCTTCAAGTAACTTATATACTCCGGCATGTCCAAGCTGAATAAAAGGCCCTGTCTTTTCTCTGATCTACATGTTGTTCTGTGGTTGTATTTGGGCACAGTATCTATTACCTTTTATTTCATTTCTCATTCCAGTCAATCAAATCAGTAGTTACTTTTCTTTTACCCCTACTTTCTTATCTAAAGCTAGGATTCTTTTTTTTTTTTTTAAAGATTTATTTATTTATTATGTATACAGCATGTATGACTGCAGGCCAGAACAGGGCACCAGATCTTATTACAGATGGTTGTGAGCCACCATGTGGTTGCTGGGAATAGAACTCAGGACCTCTGGAAGAGCAGATGGTGCACTTAGTCTCTCCAGACCCCTCTAGTGCAGAATTTAATCACTTCAGTCTATAGGCACTGGCAAGAATCTTTCAACAAGTGAAATTCTTGACTTTGCCATTGATTAGGTTAAGCCTAAAGATATGTAGAGATGAAGACAACCTTCTAGGAATTAATGTTTATATTGACCATTGGTATACCCTAACTGTGAGTACATAGTGTTTTAGGGACAAACTACCATAGAGCTGTATTGCTGTATACAGAGTACCTCAAAACATGGCAGCACAGGCAGCATCTTTTACCTAGTACTCGAGGGTGGCTTAGCTGAGCTATTCTGGTGCAAGGATTTCTTGAGGTTAGCTAGGACTGAGGATCTACTTCCATTATGTCTCCTCAAATGGGTGTGGGCAGAGAACTGCCAGTGCTGGCCACATGAACTCCTCCATAGTCTTACTTGAGTGACCTCATGATTTTGAACTTGGGAGCACAGGCCTGCCTCTCCCTTTTTGTGACTTCATCTTAGAAGTCAGATATCACCTCCCCCTGCCCCCAACACACACCTCTTTGAGACATGGTCTCACTATGTAGCCTTGACTGGCCTGCAACTTGCTATGTAGACCAGGCTGGCCTCCAGTTCACAGAGATCTGCCTACCTTTGCCTCCTAAGCACCAGGATTATAGGAGTGTGCCACTATGTCTGGCAAATATCATCTCTTCTGGCTTATTGTACTAGTTGGAATTAAGTTATTAAGTGGGGCCAACACTCAAGAAGTGAATGGCCTGCTCTTTTTTTTTTTTTAATAGGAGTCTGATGTCTCTATATAGGCAACCTTTGCACATTTTTAGTTGGTGGCATTCTTTATAAAGTGTCCTGCCTGCACACTAGAAGAGGGCACCAGATCTCATTATAGATGGCTGTGATCCACCATGTGGTTGCTGGGAATTGAACTCAGGACCTCCGGAAGAGCAGCCAGTGCTCTTAATCTCTGAGCCATCTCTCTAGCCCAGGGCCTGCTCTTGAAAAGAGCAGCATCAAAAAATTTGTGAGGGTCTGGGAAGATGGTTCTATCAGCTGTTCTCCCAGGAGCCCCAGGTTCTGCTTTCAGCATCCACGTAGTGTCTAACAACTATCTCTAACTCCAGTTCCAGAGAATCCGATGCCCTCTTCTGGCCTCTGTGGGCACTGCATGCACACGGTGTACAGACATACATGTAGGCAAAAACACACATAAATAAAAATACCCCCAAAAGACTTAAAAATTGTGAGTTTATTTTTAAATCACCACAGGAATTCAAAAGAAGCGGTAATTCAGGCAGGTTAGGAAGTCTTCATTTTCCTTGTCTGGTTGCTGTGAAGCACTGCCTTATAACAACAGGAAGTAGCCATTGTTGGTTCTCAGGAGAGTGACAGACTAAAACCTTTCATGAGGCATCATTTTTCCTCTGCCCTTGCCTTGTTGAAGCATCATTTATTTTCTGCTTTATTCCTGGATTTTGCCTTTGTATGTCTGTGTGTGTGTGTGTGTGTGTGTGTGTGTTTGCATGTTTTATGGGCTTGTGTACATTTGGTGTGCATGTGCTGGAGGCCATAGGTACTTCTTTCAGTTGTGCGCTCTCTCTCTCTCTCTTTCACTCTCACTCCTTCCTTCCTTCCTTCCTTCCTTCCTTCCTTCCTTCCTTCCTTCCTTCCTTCCTTCCTTCCTTTTTTTTTTTCTGAGACAGGGTTTCTCTTTGTAGCCTTGGAGCCTTTCCTGGCCTTGAACTCAAAGATCCTCTGCTTCTGCCTCCTGAGTGCTGGGATTAAAGGTGTGCACCACCACCACCTGGCTCTACTTTCTTCCTAAGGCATAGCCTCTTCCTGAACCCCACACTAGCTGATCTACACACTAGTCATCTTGCCTCTACCAAGCTTTTTACATGAGTGCTGGGGTGTGTGTGTGTGAAGATGCTCTTGCTGTGCAAACAAAACTAGATGGGCCTATTGCTTAAGCCGAGGCTTAGGCAAGACAAGAACTTTCCCTTTTTCCTTTTTTTTTTGGGGGGGGGGAGATAGGGTCTTACTATCTCTGGATTCCACGAGTGTGTGTGCCTGAGTGTGTGTGTGTGCATCCACACACACAGAGATGCACAGGTACACACACACACACATGCACACTGTATTCGTGGGTACCTGCACTCATGCACCTGTATACACACACACAAATAAAAATTAAAAATAATTCTTTTTTTTTTTTTTTGGTTTTTGGAGACAGGGTTTCGTTGTGTAGTTTTGGTGCCTGTCCTGGATTTCACTCTGTAGACCAGGGTGGCCACGAACTCAAAGAGATCCGTCTGGCTCTGCCTCCCGAGTGCTGGGATTAAAGGCGTGCACCACCACCACCACCACCACCACCACCACCACCACATGGCTAAAAATAATTCTTGTACTACATACTAGCACACACATTTAATCCCAGCTCTTGGGAGGCAGAGGCAGAGGCAGACCTGTCTATGTGAGTTTGAGGTGAGCCTGGTCTGTAGACACAGTGAGTTCCAGGACAGCCAGGGCTATGTAGGACCCTGTCTCAAAAACAAACAAACAAACAAACAAACAAAAAAACAACCAAAAATAGCCAGGTGGTGGTGGCTGAAGCCTTTAATCCCAGCACTAAGGAGGCAGAGCCAGGCTCTGTGAGTTTGTGGCCCACCTGGTCTACAGAGCAAGATCTAGGACAGGTGCCAAAACTACACAGAGAAACCCTGTCTTGAAAAACAAACACCCCCCCAAGCCCCAAAAATAAACAAACAAAATCACTAAATAAATAAAAAAAAAATCTTGAAAAAAGTCTTGTATTAAGAAACTGGTTGAGATAGTACATACTTTTAATCTGAGAATTTGGGAGGTGGAGACAGGTGGATCTCTGAAGTCATGGCCATCCTGGTGTACATAGCAAGATCTAAGCAAGCCATAATTACACAGTTAAACAGACAAACCTCTTTCAAAAACAAATTGGGGCCCAGAGAGATGGCCCAATGGTTAAGAGAACTTCCAGAGGTCCTGGGTTCAATTACCAGCACCTATATGGTGGTTCATAATTATCTGTAATTCTAGTTCCAGGGGATTTGATGCCCTCTTCTGGCCTTCATAGGTACAAGGCACAAACATGGTGCACAGACATACATACAGGCAAAAACACTCATACACATAAAATATAAAATTTGGCAAGTTAAAAAATAAGAAACTGAGTGGAGTGATTGCCTTTGCAGGCAGGGTGCATAGGGGTGGGAACAGAGAAGGAGGGTCCCT
Source organism: Peromyscus maniculatus bairdii (assembly GCF_049852395.1). NCBI lineage: Eukaryota > Metazoa > Chordata > Mammalia > Rodentia > Cricetidae > Peromyscus > Peromyscus maniculatus. The sequence continues at coordinate 167,393,131 of NC_134853.1, forward strand.
AACCTTTCATATTTATGTCTTATTTGTCATGTGTAACCATGAATAATACAGAATAAAAACCTGTCCTTTAATTTTTTTCTCTTAGGTTTTAGCCCTTTACTTTTTGTATGATTTAGTGACATGAATTTTAATTTATATATAAAATGGTGCCTATGAAATAATCAAGACACAAATTGTGCCCTTCACAGTTGTTTCTGTGATGAATTTTCTCAGTGATGGGCAAGATAAGACTTATATACATACAACTGAATCTAGGTGAGGAATTATCTCGAGAGGTGGTGATGCTGTGGTTTAGGGAAGAGTGATCTCTGGTTGGAGGAATCAGGGAGGATTTGGTGTAGGAGGGGGTGCTTAACCTGTGTTCTGAAGGATTGCCAGTATTTGGACATGTGGTAAGTAGCTAAGAGGATTTCAGACAGGAAATTGCATGGAGCAGAAGCACACAGGCCAGAATGCTGGGACGTGTTGAGTACTTTGGCTGCTTCTATGATGAGGATTATCAAATTGTGTTTCGATTTTTCTTCCATCTCTCTTCTTAAATTCTTTTAAAATGTTCTGTAGTAGATTCAGGCAGGCATAGTTCTTTCAACCCAGATAATTTATATTTGAAGCTGTGGCTGGTAGCTGTTCAAATCAAGTTGAAAGCATTTGGGAAAAGAATTGCTTGGGTTGATTTCTCAAAGGAACTATAAACTGGTCTGGCTAGGACTTAGAGCACCAGAAGGACAGGTTGGAGTCATATAAATTCATTCAAGTAAAGTGTGAATCACTTTATTTAATAACTTCACATATTCAAATTATGTATAAATTATAGTTACAAAATATGTATTCATTATAATCTTATTGATGTAAATAAAAATAGGTGTGTTCATTCCTGCAAAAGTGTCCCAGATGGTTTTTGTGCATATTTAAACTGGCTTCGATTTTGTCTTTTATTTAGTGTATTTTGTTTAGGTTGGTGTTTTGTGTTTTGTTTGGTTCTTGGTGTGGAGCACAATGCTTCGTGAATGTTAGGCAAGCACTTTACCCGTGGTGTTATATCCCTAGCTCCATTTAGTATTGCAAGCATATATTTTCCAATTTAGCTATTGTAATTACACTTCTACACTTCAGGTATGTTTTGATTTTTAAATAACTTCATTGTGTGTCAGTATACATTGCTTTTACTGTAGATGGATATAGTAAATGCTTTTGGATTTATAGGAACAATTTCCAGGTAGATTTCTTGAATTAATAGATGTGCATTTTTGTTTCAAAAGCTGCTAATAAGATGGGCATGGTGGTATGTTCCCTTGCTAATTTGAGGTTAACCTGGTCTGTATAAGTGAGTTTCAGACCAGGGCTGTATAGAGAGACCCTGTCTTTTTTATTTATTTATTCATTCATCATTCATTTATTGTTGTTATCTGTATTTTGAGACAGGGTTTCTCTGTTTATCTCTTGCTGTCCTGAAACTCTCTCTGTAGACGAGGCTGCCCTCAAACTCACAGATTAGCCTGCCTCTGCCTCCCGAGTGCTGGGATTAAAGATGTGTGCCACCATCCCCTGCTGAATATGAGTATCTTAATTTATATTCCTTTGACCACAAGTGAAGTTGATCTTTTTATACATAAGAATTTAAAGGTAAGCACTTTACCAATGGAGTTAAATCCCTAACTTAGTAATAGAACAGAGGTTTACATAGAGTACTTATTTGTGAGTACTATTTATCTCAGTGGTTCTCAGCCTTCCTAATGCTGTGCCTCTTTAATACAGTTCCTTGTGTTGTGGTGACCCCAACCATAAAACTATTTTCTTTGCTACTGTTAGGAATAGTATTGTAAATATCAGGTAAGCAGGATATCTTAATTGAGAACTGCTTAGTTATTTAAATGGGGTCTCATGTAGCGCAGACTGACCTTGGATTTGCTATAGCCAAACTTGGTCCTGACTTATGATCTCACTACCTTCACCTTCCAAGTGCTGAGGGTAAAGGTATACACCACCATTCTTGGCTACTTTTTGGGGCTGGAGAGATAGTTCAGTGGTTAAGGGCACTGAATGCTCTTCCAGAGGATCCAGGTTCAATTCCCAGCACCCACATGGCAGCTCACACCTGTCTGTAACTCCAAGATCTGACAGCTTTACACATACATATGTGCAGACAACACCAATACGCATAAAATAAAATAAAAAAATAAATTAAAAAATTATTTAAAGTAAAAGAAATAGTTAGTGTTGCTGCTCAGTAGGTCATGTACTTAGCATTGTAGGCCAATCCTCAACAACAAAAATAGTAAGTAAATATCTCCAAAACCAAAAGCCAGTAATTAGATAAAAATAACACTGAATGATAACTGTTATGGTTTACATGGGAATTGCTTTCCATAGTCTTATGTGTTTGAACATTTGGTCCCTAATTGATAGCACTGGGGAGGTGGCCACTGCTGGAAGAAAAAGGTCATAGTATGGGCCTCATTAGTTATAGTTCTACTTACTTCCTGCCTGAGCTTTCTACTTCCTGATCCTCTGAGATGGGAGCAGCCAGCTGTGTACTCCCACCACCTGGGTCAGGATGGACTGGACCTTCTCAGACTAGGAGCCTAGTACACCCTTCTTGAGTTTTCTTGTTGGCTTTCTGTGGCAGAGCCACGAGAAGCTTAACCAGCACAGCATCCCTTGCTTAGTTATACTACACATAACTACACACCAAACTCATCAGCACGACAGTCCCAGATGGGAACCGAGACACTGTGGTCTTTTTTGGTTTTCTGGTCTGAGGCCTTTCTTATCGGAGAGGGCAGCCAGCCTGGCTGGGTTCTGAAATGGAGTTATGTGTGACAACTGCTTTGGAATCTTAGAGGTGCTTTGGTACTGGATAGGGAGTGGGTGGGGGGTGACTTCTTTGAAATAATTTATAGTTGAAACTGATTTTCAACTGCTAGAGGTGATAGAAACTCTTGGACTTTTCTGAAAGTAAGGAGGGCAGCTGAAATGAAAAGATATTTGAAAAATAGGGTAAGTGTTTAAAATCAGCTTTTAAAAATAAGTGAAGTGATTAAGTCTCTCATTACTCTGGCCTTTTTATTTATTTATATTACTTTGAGATTTCCTAATTCGTAGTAAAGTGTGTGTGTTTCTAGTGGGTTGACTACACTGTTCCACTCTAACAGTGGCTGTCTGGCCCACGTGTGTCCATTGTAAGCCACACAGGTACTTGTGTGGAAAAGCGTAAGGTTGTTTCTGTCCTCTGGTGTTGGCTCCCATCTCATGGAGTCCTCCAGCATCTCTTGTCAATTGTTCAGTGACCTGTGCAAACAAGGGGCTCTTCTCACTGTGTCTGGGCTCTGATCATTATTGTTCCTTGTGGGACAAGGTGAGTTCCAGGTGAGGTGGCACACACTTTAATCCCTGTACTTGGGAGGCAGAGGCAGGTAAAGCTCTGTGAGTTCAAGGCCAGTTTGGTCTACATGTTGAGTACCAAAACAGCCAGAGCTACATAGTGAGACCCTATCTCTGGGGAATAAAAAAGAAAAAAGATGTTTGCAGACTCTTGTTAGAAATGGTTTCCTTTAAAAAAAGGAAAGCAAAAAGAAATGATTTCCTGCTGGGTGATGGTAACTAATCCCAGCACTAAAGAGGCAGAGGCAGGAAGATTTCTGTGAGTTTGAGGCCAACCTGGTCTACAGAGCGAGTTTCAGGACAGCCAGGGCTACACAGAGAAACCCTGTCTTGAAAAACAAACAAACAAAAAAAAAAAAAAAAGGAGAAATGGTTTTCTGTTGGTCTTGCCATTTTTTGTATTTGTATCCCTTTCTGTTTGAATTATTTATTATCTTAAATTATGTGTATGTATGTGGAGTGTGTGTGTGTGTGTGTCTGTCTGTCTGAGGAGTTGTGTATGAATTCATGTGGGAGTGTGCACATGTGCATGCAGGTGCTTATGTACATATGTGCCTGTGCATGTGGAGGCCAGAGGTCAACTTTAGTGTCTTTCTTGTGTTTTATTTTATTATTATTTTTAAATATTACTTTATGTGTGTGAGTGTCTTGTTTGCATGTATATTTGTATGCCATGTATATGCCTGGTGCCCTGGATGCCATAAGAGGGTGTCCAGTCCCCTGGAGTGGAGTTATACATGGCTGTGAGCCACTATGTGGGTTCTGGGAATTGACCCTAAGTCCTCCGGAAGAGCAGCCAGTGTTCTTAACCATTGAGCCATCTCTCCGGCTCCTATTTTATTTTGTGTTTTTGAAGCAGAGTTTATTAAGAGATTGTATTTATTTTATTTTTAAAAAAGATTTATTCCAGGACAGGCTCCAAGGCTATACAAAGAAACCCTGTCTTGAAACAAAACAAAACAAAAGAACTCATGTGAGTCCTTCTGCCTCAGCCTCTTGAGTGCTGAAAGTACAGATGTGAGCCTTGGAAATGATGATGATGATAAGAGCTTTGGAAATGTTTTTATTGTTATTATTTGTGTGTTTTGAGACAGATTCATACAGCCCAGGCTGACCTTGAGTTTGCTATATAGCCAGGGCTAAACTTCAACATCTGATCCTCCATCCTTCACCTCTTAAGGACTGGGAATGTGTGCCCTGGAAGTCATTGTTGCTTGGTTGATTGTCCTTTATTGACATCCATGTCTTAAGGCTTTTTCCTATTAAAGTCCTTTGACCTTTTTAGTTGTGGTTTTGCTTAAACTGGTTATTGGTCTTTTCTCCTTCTTTCCCTCCTTTCCTCCCTCCCTCCCTTCCTAAGCTAGCTAGCTAAATGTTTTACTTGTTCAATTTTTGCATTTTAAGTAGTCAGTGATATCCTTGGTCTGAGATTCTTCTTAACCATTGCACAATGGCCACCAAAATACATTACTTGAGCCGGGCGGTGGTGGCGCACGCCTCTAATCCCAGCACTCGGGAGGCAGAGGCAGGCAGATCTCTGTGGTTCGAGGCCAGCCTGGTCTACAAAGCGAGTTCCAGGAAAGGTGCAAAGCTACACAGAGAAACTCTGTCTCGAAAAACCAAAAAAAAAAAAAAAAAAAAAAAACAACCAAAAAAAAAAAAACCCAAAAAACCAAAAAAAAAAAAAAAACCAAAAAACATTACTTGGTTTCCCTTCTTGATCAGTTATGCAGAAGCCTACTCGTTCCCCTAGGTTTATGTTGTCATCAACATTAGTTAGGCTGATTTGTTTCTCTGTACCAAGTGTCTCTACCAGCTTGCTGCACTGGTTCATAACTGGCTGAAGCACATAGCGATGGGTTTGACAGCTGTGTCATTGAGGATGAGAGTGTCTTCAGCACTTCTTATAAAGCAGTGCTAGCATCCATTAGACCTCCAGCAACAATGTCCTGTGGCTTACATGGGAATCCATGTCTTTAATGTACCATAGAGGGTATGGGGCAGGAAAAGGGTATGGTTTTATTTATACCCTCCCCTCCTTAGCTCTTCATAGGGAGATTGAAGATGATTCTGATTGACACTTGGGCATGATTACATAGATTAACTCTAATGGGCAATTGAGTTGCTTCAGCATATATTTAACTAAATTTGTATATATCTCTGTTTGCAATTGTAGGCTGTTCACTGGCTCATTCAGAAAACAAAAATAGTTGGCCAAAATAAAAACAAACTTCTACGTAATATTTAATATGCCCGTTTGATGTGCTGTTGATTACAGATGAGAAAAATCACTGGGTTTTTGTTTTGTTTTATTTTATTTTATTTTATTTTATTTTTTGAGACAGGGTTTCTCTGTGTAGCTTTGCGCCTTTCCTGGAACTCGCTTTGGAGACCAGGCTGGCCTCGAACTCACAGAGATCCGCCTGCCTCTGCCTCCCGAGTGCTGGGATTAAAGGCACATGCTACCACCGCCCGGCTTATTTAATTTTTTTGAGACAAGGTTTCTCTCTATAACTACCTTGGCTGTCCTGGAACCCACTCTGTAGACCAGGCTGGCTTCGAACTCCACCTATTTCTGCCTCCTGAGTGTTGAGAGTAAAGGTGAGTGCCACCACCTCCTGGCAAAAATCACTGTTTAAAAATTTTTTTTTTTAATTTTATGTATATCAGTGTTTTGCCTGCATATATATCTGTGTTATGTGCATACAGTGTTTGTGGAGGGTGCTGGGACTCAAACCCCCTCCCTGTCTTCAGCAAGAGCAGCAAGTGCTCTTAACCACTGAGCCATCTCTCCAACCGCAAATTACTTTTTTTTTTTAAAAAAAAAACACTCTCTATACATGTTGTGTGTGTTATTGAAGGTTTACTGTCCTGAAGCATGATAGCTCCTATGCATTACAAAAAGAACCTTGGTAGGTTCTTGGCCACTAGAGGCCACTTCTACCTGGGCAGGGCTTGGTGTATGATTATGTGCTCTGCTTTTTCAGCTGCTGCATGAAGACAGTAGTACATAAGTGGAATTGACAAAAAAAGCTATGGAAGGGCTGGGGAGATGCTCAGTGACTTTAGGTGTCTTCCCTTATTGTTCTCTAGCACATTTTTTTGGAGACAGGATCTCACTGAACTTGGAGCTCATTGATTCGGTTAGACTAGCTGATCAGCAAGCCCAAGGGTCTTCTGGTCTCTATTTGGTCATGTTGGGATTACAGATATGTGCCTGGCACCTGGAGATCTAAAATGATGCTTGTGTGGCAAGCATGTTACCAACTGATCCATCTTCCCAGACTTAATTAAAAAATATTATTATGTATTTTTATTTCTCACATAAAGATGCTAGGAACTGAACCTAGGTCCTCTGTAAGAGCAGTATGAGCTTTTAATGTCTCAGCCATCTCTCCAGCTTTTTTGTTTTCTATTATTGTGTGTGTGAGCATCTATGTCATGATGTACATGCAGAGGCTAGAGGACAACTTTGTAAAGTTGATTCTTTCCTTCCACCTTTATGTGAGTTCTGGGGATCAAATTCAGCTTGCCACACTTGCTCGCATGGAATGGGCCTTTACCCCCGGGCCATCTCACTGGCCCCTCTTCAAACTTTTTGGTTTTCATTTATGACCAGAGAGATCAAAAGAGGTAGGGTGGAAGGCAGTGTTTTATATATCCCATGCTGGCCTTGCACTTGCTATGTAGTTGAGGATGACCTTGAACTTTTGCTTTTATCTTCTGAGTACTAGGATTAAATATTTACACCCTCCCATACACTCTCACTTTATGTGGTGCTTGGGGATTGGATCCAGAGCTTCCTTCATGCTTAGATAACTATTCTACTCCAACTGAGCTACAGTCCAGCCTCCCCTTTTATTGAGACATTGTTTCATGTACTCCAGGCTCACTTTACCCCTCACTAGAATTATAGATACCTACCACCATGGCTGGCTTTCTAAAAGGTGTCTTATTCTCAGCATGCATATGGCTCTGGGTTCAATTCCTAGTATTGGCAGAGGGGGAAGAAGTATCTTAGAATGATAATAAAGCTTTACCTGTCTCTTCTAACAAATTCAGCTATGTTTTAATCTAAGAACTCTGTAAATGTATTACATGTGGAGAAATATGGTGGGAGATGGTGTCAGTAGATTGAGCTCGAAATGGGAATAGGTAAAAATTCTTTCTGTTGCCTCAGTCAGGTCCATAAAAATACAGAGAGAGCTAGAGTTAGCCTATAGCTGAAAGATTTCAGGTTTGGGGTGCAGTGGGGACACCAACTGCAGGTAGACTGTTATTTGGATAAGAGATTTATTAAAGATCTATCAATCCTTAGATGGCAACATGGTGGGGCTTCTGAGGAGAGTTCTGGCCTACATGACACTGAGGACCCTTTCTCATACCCTCTAAAGGAAGCGAAAGGGAAGGTCCTGTACCACATGATTGGACAGTCCATGGTACACACTTGTGGTCAGGCTGTCTCTGATTTCAGATTGGTAGAGGGAGAGTCTGTTACCCTGGGGCCTGTATGTAAACTTCTCTGTAAGGGTGGGGGAGCAAGAATCTGGAAAAACAGGGTAGTAGCAGAGCCTTACAATGATGTGGCCTTGGTTTACAGCCCCTGAAAAGATTTCAGAGCCTTCCTACCCTAGTCAAGCATTCAAGAAGGAAGCACTGAAGGCCCCCACCATTTTTTTTTTCTTCTTCCTGGGAGTCCAGATTAATTTGTAATTCAAGTACCTAGTAGGTTCTTAAATTTTATTTGACTTTTTTACTGCTTTGAACTGCCCTAAGTCATCGAGGAGAGTTGTCTGCTTAATCACCTGTTCTCACGGAGCGTTCATGTAATTTCTCACTTCTGTTTTGGATGTTTGGGGTAGTTTGTCCTCCTGGTTCAAGTATCAAATAAGTGCTGGTAAATTCCTCATGACTGCAAGTCCATGTTTGCATCTTGTCCTTACAAGCTCCTCGGATGCTCATTGCGAGCCTTGCTGCTGTGAGAGTGACTTTGACATCCAAGGCATCGTTTGATGGAATGACTGTGAAGGTTGGAAATTGGAAGGTTGCAAAACATTTGCAGAGTACCACATGCTGTCGATCTGCAGCTGCACTGCTCAGTGAGCCTTTGGGATTCTTCAGCTTTTGATGCAGCTGTCATGCATGTGGATCTCAGCCCTGTCTGTGCATCTCACCACAGCAGTTCACTTTTAGCTCCTGTATAAAAATAGATCCTTGCTTCTTTGTGTTCTCACCCTTCACAGCTTCTTCAAACCTTAAATTTGAGGAAAATGCTTGGTGTAAGACATTGCTAAAAAGCAGCTGATGTCTAGAGGGAGAGCTGATGGCCTGAATGTTGCTAAAGCAAAAGGAAGAGGAGTCCGACCTATTTGCACTCACCTGTGATGCCTGCTTCCTTTAGAAAACTGCAGTGACACTGAATTGCATCACCACCTTTCTGAGGGTTTTTTTTTGTGTAGTGACAGTTGTCTTCTCGTAGGTGATTGTTTAGGGGTAACTGTAGTGGTATTTGCTCCACCCGTGACCTTGGCTATATGGCCTGAAGGAGGCGGTGCTTCTTGCCTGTGTATGTAACCTTTTAAAAGGAGAGGAGACGGGGTCACATATTTCCTTCTTCTTTTTTTTTTTTTTTTTTTTTATTCTGGCATGATCGGACACCATACTAAGAGGTCACAAAAGAAGGCAAGAAGCACCACTTTCTTTGGGCTGTATAGCCCAAGGTCTTGAGCAGAGCAAATACCACTACATGTAACCATGTATGTACTACATGTACCTTGTCACAGTCATCATGATATCTTTTTTTTTTTTTTTTTTTTTTTGGAGACAGAGTTTCTCTGTGTAGCTTTGGAGCCTATCCTGGAACTCTGTAGAGTAGGCTGGCCTTGAACTCACAGAAATCCGCCTGTCTCTGCCTCCCTGTGCTGGGATTAAAGGCGTGTGCCATCACCGCCTGGCTAGGATATCTATTTTTACAAAGATGATTGTGGAGGACTTTAGCCTCTTGCCTTTGGTGTTACTGAAAAAGCAGCCTTAGCTATTTGATATAATTATTCACAGAAGGTCCCACTGTTGAATTAGAAGCCAGCGCTTGAACTTTTCACTTTGGTCGTTATAAGAATGGTCTGTCTGTAAGAGTGATGGTGAGAATGCTTAGCTAAACGCTTAGCTAAACGCACAGGTATATGTATGTTTCACAGAGAAAGTTATACACTTGATCTTACCAACCTGGTGCCTTATGAGAGGTCAGTGAGAAGGCGCCTTTCCCTATTGGCCTTTCTATGTGAATCTCCATGTTCTGTTGAGGATGTTCTAGGGCAAGATTGTTCACAATGGAGTTATGACATGCTTTATATGTCTTGTTAATTTGAGGCAGGTTTACTCCCTCTTTTTGGTTTGTTTGTGTGTTTGTTTGTTTTGCTCGGCTTTTAAAGAGTGGCAGATTCAAACGGATTTTTTCTTCTGTGGTTCCTACTGATACTCAGGAATTGCGTGTTTAACTTGAAAAAGATTCAGGGGAACTATCTTTATGTATTTATTACATTAATTGTGAGAAGGTGCTTATCATCCTTCGAGGTTAGTTGGGTGATTAGTGTGAACTAGCTGTTGTTATCACAACAGTCTTTCATTTCAGGCTGAATTCTCAGGGAGGTTGCTTTCCTCCAAGCACTCTTCCTTCTGAGGCTGAGCTTGGCGGGGCACATCTGTAATCCCAGCACTTGGGAGAGGCAGGAGGATCAGGAATTTAAGTTGATCCTTAACTACATAGCAAGTTCGAAGCCAGTCTGGACAACATGTGACGCTATCTCAAAAAAGCAAAACAAAAACATTTTCCCCTCCTTAATTTTCTACTTTAAAGGGGTTTCCTCTAGCTGCTCTGTGCAGTTGACTATGCTTGGCTTTCTGTGCCAGAGGAGTACATACATTCAGTCCTAGTTTTGGTATTGAAATCTGTAGTCCCAGAGAAAAACAGCTGGACACTGAATGCTATCTAGTTTAGCCTTCCATCCAGGACCAACCAGCCAATAGGTATTGGATATGTATCTTTCAAATTTAATGCTGATGTTAGCAGATTATAAAAAAATAAATAAGTTACTACCTTTGGCCTCACAACAAAAAAGGGCTTTAAGAATGCAACATTTAAAGCTGTCCAGGACAAAAATAGCATATAGCTGTTGAGCATAGCATATAAATGTAGCTGAATTTCATATTAAATTGATGCATTTTTAATTAAAGATTTGTTAATCTGTAGCATGAATCTTAAAAGTTCTTATTAATAAGATCAAACCTGAGGCCAGTTATTGGGTGAACACTGGAAGATCAGAGAGCCAGAACAAGCCACAGCTACTTCACCTTGCCGAATCCTCAGCTGGTCTTGTTTCCTCAGACTGGAGGCCTCTGAGTCCTCATCCAGAATGGGTCTCAGCTGAACTGCTGCTCAAAAGCCTGAATGCTTAACCAGGCCAAATGCTTAACCAGCCAAATGCTTCTAGTTTCTGATCCTCACGCCTTATATACCTTTCTGCTTTCTACCACCACTCCCTGGGATTAAAGGCTCGCTTTCTGAGATTAAAGGCTTGTGAGTCACCATGCTTGGCCGTATCCTTTGAACACATGGATTTCTGCCTCTGGAATGCTAGGATTAAAGGCGTGTGCTATCACTGCCTATTTTAAGTAACTAGTGACATTTCTCTTCTCTGACCCCAGATAAGTTTATTAAGGTACACAATATTTTGGGGAACACAATACCACCACATTTTCTCTCTTTTTGTCTAAAATTAAAAAAAGCTTATAACTAATACAAGAAAAACTACCAACAAGTATATACAAAATATACAGTCAAAAATTACATTAATGATGTCTAGTCCATTAACATTTGACAGATTCAGATAAAAACTCCATTATATATATTAACAATGTCCAGTCCAATAACATTTTGATAAACTCAGACAAAAATTTTTCATTACTTATCTTATTTAAAACAAGTAGCTCCTTTTTAAAAGTAGATTCCATAATTAATGTATTGTGTGTGTGTATGTATATATATGGGTGTTTTGCCTGCTTGTACATCTTGCACACCAGAGGAGGGCATCAGATTCCATGAGAATTACATGAGACTACAGTTAGAGATGGTTGTGAGCCACCATATGGCTGCTGGAAATTGAGCTCAGGACCTTAGGAAGAATAGACAGTATTTTTAACTGCTGAGCCATCTCCTCTGCCCTAAGATTATTGTTGATTAAATAAATTGACTAATGATTCATTAAGAAGCTAAGAATGGGTGAATATACTTGGACAGGGGACTGGCAGAACAGGTTAGGATAGTGCAAGCATGGTTAGCCTGAGGTAAGAGGCAGGCAGGGCAAGCACAGAGAGCCTAGACCCAGAACAGAGATGTGAATTAGCTAGACCAGGTCAGAGGATTGGAATGTTAGGCACAATTTCTGTTACTGTCTGAGTGAATAGGGAAGAGATAAGAGTGAGGATTCAGCCAGAGCTTGGGGATAGTAAGTCAGCCTTCCAGATTTGTGCCTGAATTTGCAGTGGGACGGGAAATGGCCGGCCGGTCCTGATGAGCAGGTGTCTGAGTGCTTGTGTAGTATGTTAAAATTGTTCGCTGCCCCACTCATATTGGTCACACAGGAGAGGATGAAGGAAAGAAATGACAAATTGGCTCAGAGAAGCATTACTGATGCCCCTTTAAAATGTCATTTTATGCAAAGTGAACTATCAAAAAATAGAATTTTATTTTGTCTTAGATTTTTCATTCATGATTCTGTTTTCTCTTGCCTCTCATTCCAAACACTCATTGTATTTACACCTGTTTCTCCTTCTGTTTCTAACCCTTTGTTTTTATCTGCTGTTTATTCTTCAGGTCTCAGTTTAGGTATCATTTCATCTAGAAAATCTTTCCTTGGGGAAGCTAGCACTCAGGGTGTTCTCTGATGGTACCACTGCTTCCCTGTGACATTTCTTGTCATGCTGCACCGTGAGTAGCCGCTGCTAACTATGAACTTTGAAAGCACTGGGACTAGTCTTGTTTTCTGTTGACCCCCTTGTGGTGGCTTGTCTAGCTTGTATTCTCCCTTTGAGGGATACATACATACATACATACATACATATGTATTTTACTGTTACTGGGCATTTCCATTTTTTTTTTTTTTTTGGTTTTTCGAGACAGGGTTTCTCTGTGTAGCTTTGCGCCTTTCCTGGGACTCACTTGGTAGTCCAGGCTGGCCTGGAACTCACAGAGATCCACCTGGCTCTGCCTCCCGAGTGCTGGGATTAAAGGCATGCGCCACCACCGCCCGGCGCATTTCCATTTTTTAATTAGTATTTCCTACTATGTCCAGCATTACCATAAACTTTCTTGTGTATGCATAATACCTTTTAAGATACTTTAACAAGCAAGCATAAGTACTTTGAGTTCAGATTTCTAACACTCAAGTAAAAGCTGGACATTGTGGCACCTTTGCAAATAACTCCAGCTTTTGGGGCAGGGACAGGGGGTGGTAGTGGTGTATGTGTATGGAGGAGCGCAGAGACAGGCAGATCCTGGAGGCTTGCTGGTCAGCCAGTCTATCTGAAACAGTAAGCTTCAGATTTAATCAGAGACCCTCTCAAAGAATAAGGAAGAGAGCAGTAGAGGACAATACCTGATGTTCATCTTTGGCTTCAGCACTCACATTCATGAGCAAGTGTTCATGTGTTTACACATGTGTACATCCCCCACCCCGACATTGTAAACTAATGATACAGGAAAGCCATACAGCAAAGCATATATTTATTTATAGGAGGTGTGCATGTTTGTTTATATATTGTGACTCACTTCAAAATGAATGGCGTATAAAATAAAATAGCATTTGCTTTGCTCAGATTTTATTTTGAATAAGGGAATTTATGCTTCACTTCTTAGATTATACAGATTGTAAGATGAGGGCCACAGTGCTAATGAGAGAAGGCGGCAGGAACGGAGTGTGGGTCTTGCTGCTTTAAGGAGGTTATTAAGGGCAGCTCTTGAAGAGGTGACATTGGAGAAGGCCTTAAGCAGGTGAGGAACCATGCAGAGATCTGGGAATAGAGCATTGAAGGCAGAGGGAACATCAGTGCACAAGTCTCCAGATGGGAGCTTGCTGCTGTAGTCAAGGAGCAGTAGAAAGAGCAGCACTACTGAGAAAGAGAAAGAGAAGCAGGGGCCAGGGCAGAGGTCCCTGTGGGCCACTTTAATCCTTCTGGCTGTCATTCTGCACATAATGGGAACATCAGCTGTCAGCATCACACCTCTAGGTTACAAAGAACTCTCTGGCCATGGTGTAGTTATCCTGTTACCATGAAGAGTAGAAGCTAGGAGACTGCTTTGGAGGTCTTTGTGGTAACAGGATGGGGTCTTGGGTGCCAGTGGTAGAGGCAACCAAGAGTGGTTGGATTTGGATTTTGTGATTTGATGCATACTGAGAGATGCAAGTTTTATTACAAGTTAAAACTAGCTCAAGGGAACTATAACTTAGTGTTGAGAATGCCTTTCTGTTCAGAATGTTTGTACATGATGTATCTTTGAAATTCCTTAAGCTTGGGAGTGGAACTAGGCAAGGTAAGGGACAAGACTTGGCTGTATTGTGAATTCAGCTGATACTGCAGTGGTTCTCAACATATGGGTCGCCACTCCAAGGGGTCACATATCAGATATTTACATTACAGTTCATACAGTAGCAAAATTACAGTTATGAAGAAGCAATGAAATTTATGGTTGGAGGTCACTACATGTGAAGAACTGTGTATTAAAGGGTTGCAGCATTAGGAAGGTTGAGAACCACCGTGTTAATGGAACAAGGAAGATTCTGTGATAGCAGCTGTGTAAATTTCTCATCTGTAATGGTCACTTATTTAATGTAAAAGGTGTGTCTGTAGACTGTATGCTTGGATAAGTAATATGCTGAAATCTGGCGTTCAGTGTGATTGTGTTCAACTAGATCTGTTTAATATTAAGTGTGAAATAGGTTGCAGCCGTAATAAGGAATGCAGTGGGTGCCTATCTGCTGTTATGGAAATCCATTAGCAACTTTGGCTCTGCTTGGCTGCCTTTCATTGTTACGCTTTATGGTTCATTCAAAAGCTGTATGTTAAATGACATCCATTCTACAAAGGTTTCTCAAGACCTTACAAACAGTGAGGTTGTATTATGAGTAAACATTTGTTTATTCCACATTAGTGATGGCTGTTATAGAGGTCATGGTTTGTCTTGGGTCTGTTCCCCAGCTTAGGAATGGATGTAGAGAAAGGCCTTGGGTAATGTTCTTTTTTTTTTTTTTTTTAAACATTTATTTATTATGTATACAGTGTTCTGTCTGCATGTATGCCTGAATAACAGAAGAGGGCGCTACATCTCATTACAGATGGTTGTGAGCCACCATGTGGCTGCTGGGAATTGAACTCAGGACCTCTGGAAGAGCTCTTAACCTCTGAGCCATCTCTCCAGCAGGTAATGTTCTTGAGCTAGAAGAACTACACTGGCTGATATAAGTGCTTGACTCTGATGGCTACTGTTCTTTGCTGTTTTAGCTAGAGGGAGACATTGAGTTAGTCCTGGTAGTTTATAAAGGGGTGCTGTGGATGTCTTTCTGTATACTGTGACTATGTGTTGCTCTGATTGGTTGATAAATAAAGGTGTTTGGGCTATGGCAAGGCAGCTTAGAGGCAGGCAGGAAATCCAGGAGAGAGACAGGAAGAAGAAAGGAGAGGCTGAGGAGACGCTATCCTACCCTTCAGGGAGCAGCATGTAATGGCACACAGATGAAGCCACAGAACACGTGGCGTCATATAGATTAATAGAAATGGGCTGAGTTTAGTTATAAGAGCTAGCTAGCAAGAAAATTAAGCCATAGGCCATGGCCATGCAATTTGTAATTGATATAAGCCTCTGTGTGTTTACTTGGGTCTGAGCAGCTGCAGGACAGGTGGGACACAGGAAAACTTCCAGCTACAAAGGGATGCTGTGAAAAGTGGATGAAGATATTTGTGGGGATTTGAAAGAAAATGGCCCACAAAGGGAGTGGCACTGTTAGGAGGTGTGGCCTTGTTGGAGGAAGTGTACCATTGTGAGGGTGCGCTTTGAGGTCTTTTTCTCAAGCTTCACTCAGTGTGACAGTCAGTTGACTTCTTGTTGCCAGTCAAGATATAAGGACTCTCAGCTACAGCACCACATCTGCCTGCCCTGCATGCTCCCTGCTCCCTAACATGATGATAATGGACTGAATCTCTGAAACTGTTAAGGGAGCGCCCCCCCCATTAAATGTTTCTTTATAAGAGTTGCCATGATCATGGTGTCTTTTCCCAGCAATAGAAACCTAAGAAAGACAGTATTCTAGACCATTAAATTGAAGTGATCCTCTTTCCTCTTCATCTCCTCCTCTTTTTTGTCTTTTCAAAGTTGGTTTGGGGAGTACAAAATGTAAACTTTTGGCACTTACTCTTTGCAAAACATCAAGTCATGATATTAAACACCCCCCCCCCCACCCAATTTCTCTGTGTAACACCTCTGACTGTCCTGGAACTTGATCTGTATATCATGCTGGCCTTGAACTCACAGAGATCTGCCAGCCTCTGCCTCCCAAGTGCTGGGATTAAAGGCGTGCACCACCATTGCCCAGTGTAAGACAGAATTTTTAGAAGCTTCTTTTTTATAGTCATTTAAAGCTTGATAAGAAGATTTAGAAATCTTAATAGCAAAAAAAATAAAAAATAAAAAATAAAAAAAAAGAAAAAAAAAAAAGAAAAGAAAAAAAAAAGGAGCTGGGCAGTGGTGGCACATGCCTTTAATCCCAGCACTTGGGAGGCAGAGCCAGGCGAATCATTGTGAGTTCGAGTCCAGCCTGGTCTCCAAAGTGAGATCCAGGACAGGCTCCAAAGCTACACAGAGAAACCCTGTCTTGAAAAATCAAAAAAAAAAAAAAAAAAAAAAAAAAAAAAAAAAAAAAAACAACAAAAAACAAAAAACAAAAAAATTGTCATGTATTTAATAGCTAATATTTGCAAGACATAGTTTACAATGTTAAGATATACTAATGACCAATGTAGGGAAGAGGGCCAGAAAAATGGTTCTGCAGGTAAAGGAGTTGACTTTGTAACTAATTAAACTCTGGCAACCTGAGTTTAATCCCTGGAATCCCTGAAAAGGTTTTGAGAACCAAGTCCACTGGTTGTCCTCTGGCCTCCACATGTGTGCCATGGCACACGCATATCCACATATCATATATACAATAAATAGAATAAATACCTATGCCAAAATAAAGGATAAAACAGCAAAAAATAGTAGAAAGGAAACATTAACTCTGAAACCTGGCTTTCTGGAGCTTATTATATTCTGGTGGAATTAGTAAGGAGAAAGCAATAAATAAGAATATTACCTATATATAGGAATTTGATAAATATTATAAAAATAGAGTGTATAAGAAAGTTTAGAAGTAGGAGAAGGGAGGTAGTTGCAGCTTAAAATAGTTCTTCTAGAAAGGGTCATGTAACATGAATTGTTAGAAGGTCTTAATAATAAAATCAAACCCGTGTATTGGGGTAAATTCTGAAAGATCAGAGAGACAGAACAAGCCACAGCTACCTCACCTTGCCAATTCCTTAGCTGATCCTGTTTCCTCAGACTGGAAACCTCTGTGTCTTCATCCAAATGGATCTCAGCTGAACTGATATTTTAAGCCTAAAAGCTTAAACAGCTCTAGTTCCTGGTTTTCATGCCTTATACACCTTTCTGCTTTCTGACATCACTTCCTGGGATTAAAGGAGTGAGTCACCATGCCTGGCTGTTTCCAGTGTGGCTTTGAACTTACAGAGACCCCGATGGGTCTCTGCCGTAGGAATGCTAGGATTAAAGGTGTGTGTGTCACCATTTTCTGGCCTCTATGTCTATCTAGTGGCTGTTCTGTCCTCTGACCCCAGATAAGTTTATTAGGATGCACAATATATTGGGGGACACAATATATCACCACAGGGTCATATTTAGCAAAAGGTGAAATGGTATGGGGGTTTGTCCTGCTTACTTACTGAAGATTGAACATTTCAGGCAGAGGGAAATGGTCACTGGGAAGGTTCTAAGGAAGGCCCAGAGAATTCAACACACGAGAGGAGAACGAGCAAGGGAAAGAGTGCGTTATCAGTTTTCAGGTGCCAGAATGTTACTGTCTCGGACCTGGAGGCCAGAGTTTGAAATCCAAGTGTCTGCAGAGTTTTTTGTTTTTGTTTTTTTAGCCAAGGGAGGAGTTTGTTTTAAGCTTCTCTTGGTCTCCTTGTCAGGACATTTACTGTTGTATTTATGGCTCCCTCCAGCCAGATGTTCTTGTCTTGACATACTTATATGTGCAAGGACCACCTTTACAAAATAGGACACATTTACAGAAGTTCAGGGTCAGGACTCTTTTGGAGGACCAATATCTAGATTCTGTCATCTGACTTGTCACCTAAGACAGATACAAAATATACTATGTACTGGGAAGGTGGTAGGAGTTAGTAGCTACGTTTCTGGTGTTCCTAGGGGCCATTAAAAGAATGGACATGCTGGGGCTGGAGAGATGGCCCAGAGGTTAAGAGCACTGGCTGCTCTTCCAGAGGTCCTGAGTTCAATTCCCAGCAACCACATGGGGGCTCACAACCATCTGTGATGAGATCTGGTGCCCTCTTCTGGCCTGCAGGCAGAACACTGTATACATAATAAATAAATAAATCCAAAAAAAAAAAAAAAAAAAGAATGGACATGCTATAATTTGTATTTTTTTTAAAAAGGTTTATTATGTATACAGTGTTCCAGCATGTATGCCTGCAGGCCAGAAAAGGGCACCAGATCTCATTACAGATGGCTGTGAACCACCATGTGGTTGTTGGGAATTGAACTCATGACCTCTGGAAGAGCAGCTAGTGCTCTTAACCGTTGAGCCATCTCTCCAGCCCTATAATTTGTATTTTAAAAGGAACAGTAGACATAAGGAGAGGCTATAGGAGTAACAAACCACGTGAAGAATGGTTGTGGCATATATCAGGGTGGTGGTAGTGTGGTTGGTGAAGTGTTTAATTTTTGAATGTATTCAAAGCACAGTAATAGTAATTTCTTATGGATTTTGATGTAGGATGGGGGAAGAGGGGTCAAAGGTGAGTCTCAAGTTTTGGTATTTAGCTATTTTGCAGGTTACAAACTGACCTGGGGTGGACTGCCCTTAGATGCCCTTGACTAGATTTTAATTTTAAATTGGATGGAATTGTGCACACTACACTTTGGAACACTGAATCAGGATTCCCTTGAGCACAGGAGTCAAATCTGGGCAACCTAGTACAACCCTGTCCAAAAACCATAAAATTAAATAAAAAGGCTTACTTTTGGCCACATTACATTTAACATTAATGACAGATACCCAGGTGGAGCTGCTGAGTAGATATTAAAGAGAATCTGGAATTCAAATGAGAAACTTGAATGGGAGATGTGCAGTTGGGACTTCATGGCAAATGTCATTCAAACTGGGAAATTGGAAGATAGAGTAATCATAGCCTGTGTATGGAGCTATAAAAAACAAGTCCTTGGAATATTAAAATCAGGAACACAAATCAAGATAAGGTTAGCAAAGGAGGAAAACAAAAGATTGTAGACTATAGTCTGTCAAATCATACAAGGCAGACATTTTCAAAGACTGCTAAATCAGGACAGATTTGGATTGAGAATTGGATTGATGGATTGGATATAATGGTGTGTGGGACTCAGAGACAATCTCTTGGCAAGATTATATCAGTGGAGTACTTGAACTAAGAACCTTATTGGGCTGGGTGGTGATGATGGAGCACACCTTTAATCCCAGCACTCAGGAGGCAGAGGCAGGCGGATCTCTGTGAGTTTGAGGCCAGCCTGTTCTATAGATCGAGTTCCAGGACAGCCAGAGCTACACAGAGAAACCCTGTCTGGGTTGGGGAGGGTGGGGGAGTTGGGGGAGCAGAACCTTACTGCAATGGGTTAAAAGTGGATGTGAGCTGTTAAGAGAATAGAGAACAAGGCTGGCTGGAGCCAGTAGAAATTTGGTGGAGACTTTTTGTTTGTTGGTTTGTTTAGTTTTCGAGACAGGGTTGCTTTGTGCAGTTTTGGTGCTTATCCTAGATCTAGCTCTGTAGACCAGGCTGGTCTTGAACTCAAAGAGATCCATCCGCCTGGCTCTGCCTCCCGAGGGCTGGGATTAAAGGTGTGTACCACCGCTGCCCAGCTCGACTTTTTTTTTTTTTTTTTTTTTTTTTTTTTTAAACAGGGAAATAACACTATAGAAATATCACTGCTTCAGACTTGTTTGTGATTTCAGGGGAGTAGTGCATCCCTGGAATCTCGCTGTGAACTGCAGTTTAAAAGCTCGAGGTCAGCCGGCGGTGGTGGCGCACGCCTTTAATCCCAATACTCGGGAGGCAGAGCCAGGCCGATCTCTGTGAGTTCGAGGCCAGCCTGGGCTACCGAGTGAGTTCCAGGAAAGGCACAAAGCTATACAGAGAAACCCTGTCTTGAAAAACAAAAACAAAAACAACAACAAAAAAGCTCGAGGTCTATAACTCTTCAGTTAAGCCATGGGTCAGCTTCAGATTTACTTCTGTTATGCTCATAAGTTCTTTAGTCTGGTAATTAGACTTCAAGGAATGAGAATGAGAATTCCTGTCTTTAACTTTCTTTGTAAGAAGTAGACATTGGTACAAGTCACCTGCCTTACACTTAAATTTTTTTTTTTTTTTTTTTTTACATTTAGTACTTACCCAGACACCATTTTCATGAATGTCACAACCCTATGCTGTAGATAGTTTTTTTAATAATTACTTACTGCTGGGTGTACTGGTGTACAGGCTTATTCTTAGTAGAGCTAGGTGGTTCTCTATGAGTTTGAGGCCAGTCTGATGTACAGTTGAGTTCCAGGCCAGATAGGACTACATAGAAGTATTTTTAAAATCTTTATTTTTTAGCCAGGCGGTGGTGGTGGTGGTGGTGGTGGTGGTGGCGGCGGCGGCGGCGGCGGCGGCGGCGGCGGCGGCGGCGGCGGCGGCGGCACACGCCTTTAATCCCAGCACTCGGGAGGCAGAGGCAGGTGGATCTCTGGGAGTTCGAGGCCAGCCTGGTCTACAGAGCGAGATCCAGGACAGGCACCAAAACTACACAGAGAAACCCTGTCTCAAAAAAACGAAAAAAAAAAGATACTTTTTTTTTTTTATTGAAAGCAGATCCCCTCCACCGTACAATGTATTGATTGTAGTTTTCCCTCCCCCAACTCTCCCAGACCCTCCTTACCTCCCTTCCTGTCCAAATCCACACACCCTTTCTCTCTTACTGGAAAGCAAACTGGTATATAAAAAAGAAATAATAAACAAATTGGAATAGGACCAAACAAGAAAACAAGCTAAAGGAAAAGCACACAAAAAACATACAGATGCAGAGACACACAACACTGGCACACACAGAAATCCCATAAAACCACAAAACTGGAAACCATAATATATACACAAAAGACTTGTACAGTTAAAAAAAGGCCCTGACAAAGCACACAGCATTATGAGACCAAGAATCCTCACACATACCATTGAATTGTTGATTATCTGCTGCTGAGCACAGGCCCTGCCATTAACAGTGGTTTGTATATGCATTGAGACTCCATTGGAGAAAACTCAATTTTCCTTTGTGAGCAGCTGTCAGTTGTAGATAGCTTTGGGTTAGGGATGATGTAGTCATAAGTTTTCTCCAGTCCCACCTGGCCCCGTTGTCATGTAGCCACTTATAAAATAATCATTCAGAGGCTTAATATTATTTACAAACTATGGCCTATGGTAGGCTTCTTGCTAGCTAGCTCTTATAGTTTAACTCAACCCATAACTGTTAATCTATGTATTGTCACGCGTTCCATGGCTTTATTTGCATCCATTTACACGTTGTTCCTAGGATGGCAGTCTGGTGTCTTCCTCTCCTTTCCTTGCTTCTCTCCGTATATCTGCTTGGATTTCTCACCTGCTTCTAAGTTGCCTTGCCATAGGCCATTGCAACTTTGTTTATCAACCAATCAGAGCAGCATAATTCACAGTATACAGAAAGACATTCCACAGCAGGATGGTGGCTTGTGTCTATTTGTCTCAGCACTGGGACCCTGTCTGTCTTAGACCCTTGCAGGCCCTGTGCATGCTGCCACAGTCTCTGTGATGTTTTTTGGTCCTGCTGTGTTCCTTGGTGTCCTCCAACTTCTCCGGCTCTTACAACCTTTTCTGCCTCTTCTTCTACAGGGTTCCCCGAGCTCTGAGGGGAGGGATTTGACTGAGACATCCCATTTAGGACTGAATGTTTCAACATCTTTCACTTTCTGCGTATTGTCCAGTTGTGGGTCTAGGTATTTGTTCCCCTCTGCTGTAAGAGGAACCTTCTCTGATGATGGCTGAGCAAGACACTGATCTATGAGTGTAGCAGATATTCATTAGGAGTCACGTTATTGCTGTGTTCCTTTAGCAGAACAGTAGTATTTAATTTCCCCCTAGGCCCCTCACCTGTCTAGTCTCATGTTCTTGGCCACCTGAGCCATGTCAGGGATGGGTTCTCTATCTTATGGAGTGTATCTAAAATCCAGTCAGTGGTTGGGGACTCCCACAAGCTTTGTGCTACTGTTGCATCAGCATATCTTGTAGGGAGGTCACCATTGTAGCAAAGGGTTTGTAGCCGAGCTGGTGTTTACCTTTTTCCTTTGATAGCATGCAGAGTACCCTCCAGTACTAAGGACACTAGCCTATAGGAGTGAAATTTTAGGGGCGTGCATGTGCGCGTGCGTGCGTGCGTGCGTGCGTGCGTGTGTGTGTGTGTGTGTGTGTGTGTGTGAGAGAGAGAGAGAGAGAGAGAGAGAGAGAGAGAGAGAGAGTTACAGGGACAGAGACACACAGAGAGACAGAGAGAGAGAGTGGGAGAGAGAGGAGAGAGAAAAGAAAGTGTGCTTTCTTATGCCATGACTTGCATGTGGAAATCAGAGGACACCTTATGATAATGGGTCTCTCTTTCTACCTTTATGTGGGTTCTGGAGATTGAACTCTGATTGTCGGGCTTACCTTTACCCACTCGGCCTGCTATTTGTCAGCTTGAGAAAGGTATTTTATCTTTCATTTTAAAACTGGGCAGAGAGATTCCTGGGAAGATGTAGCGGTTGACAGTGGTACCTGGAAGTGAGCTGCAGAGGGAGGCTTCGGCTGTGGACCTGAGTCTGCTTTAGCTCTGTGCCCACTGTGCCCCCTTACACTACTTTATGGAGGGTGTGGATAAATAGTGAGGGTGGAGTAGGAGAGGGAGGGGAGGGGAAGGACAAGTGACGCTGGGGAAGCGCTGAGATTTCCATGTTAAAGAGTCCCTAAGAGAGAAGCGGTGTCCTCATGGTGGATCTCAGGTGATACAAGATGAACATAGGAAGATGGTAGCGCGTCTAAGGCAGTGGTTCTTAACCTGTGGGTTGTGACCCTTTGGAGAGGGGGATCAAACAACCTTTCACAGGGGGTCACATGGCAGCTTTCTTGCATATGAGATATTTACATTACAACTCATAACAGCGAAAAGTACAGTTATGAGATAGCAACAAAACAATTTTATAGTTGGGGGTCACTGCAGCATATTAAACATAAGAGGGTCACAGCGTTAGGAAGGTTGAGAACCACTGTCCTAAGGACTTGTGGATAATAGTAGAAAGGTAAGCATTCTGTTCTAGTGTATAAGGTTCGTTGACTGGCACAGAAATCTACCTCTTCTTTTTGTAATGGGGAAAATAGTTCTTCACCTGCATCTTGTTTTTGGTTACTTTGACAGCAGGGCTTCCTATTTTGGTATGCCCTAGAAGGCATTATTCTCTTGGATCAGATGACCTAAATTACTGGCTGTTTACTGTGGAGCATTTCAAGTATGCTTTTGAGGCTCTTGAGATAAAATGTAGGGGCCAAAGGGGCCTGAGGAGCATGTGCACTTCTCCAGCTCCTATCACACACAGTTTTATTTTATATATATATATATTTATTTATTTAAATTTTTGGTTTTTTGAGACACGGTTTCTCTGTATAACTTTGGAGCCTGTCCTGGAACTCACTCTGTAGCCCAGGCTGGCCTCAAACTCACAGAGATCCTCCTGCCTCTGCCTCCTGAGTGCTGGGATTAAAGGCCTGTGCCACCACCGCCTGGCCTCACACACAGTTTTAAAAGTATGGCATTTAAAGTTGGGTGTGGTAGCATGAAGCTCTAATTCCAGCGTTGGGAGGGAAGACAATAGGGTATAGAATTAAGACTAGCCTAGGTTATGTAAGACTGTCTCAAAAATAAAGTTTTGTTTTCAAACTGACCTGTCTAAAACTATAAGTTTTCTTTGGGATCCAGGGCTTTGTTTATGCTAGACAAGTGTTCTACTGAGCCATGTTCCTAGTACACTATTATT
The DNA here is from genome assembly GCF_049852395.1 of Peromyscus maniculatus bairdii. Taxonomy (NCBI): domain Eukaryota; kingdom Metazoa; phylum Chordata; class Mammalia; order Rodentia; family Cricetidae; genus Peromyscus; species Peromyscus maniculatus. Next base: position 167,416,956 of record NC_134853.1, read on the forward strand.
AAATTTTAATGAAATTAAACATTTAGAAAAACCTTTGGTGCCTTTTGGCATTCTATCCACCCCCCCAACAAAAGGTGAAAGTAAAATTTGGATTCCTTAGATAAGTCAATCCGTGATATAAATTGAAACAGCCACAACACCGCTTTGAATAGGCTGTAGAAGAAATGTTCGCAGGTGAGAGACAAATAACTTTATTTTTGCTTGATGTAAAATTTCTTCAAAGGTTGAAGCACTTCATTGCTGCACTCAGATTAAACAGTTCTCAGTTTTGACTTGGATGTTATCTTAACAGGAATGGAGAAAATACTTAAGTGGGAGCTCAGATATTAATAGCATGTAGAGTGGAAAGAACCGAAGTTACTTCTAAACTTTGGTTAATTGTACTTGCATACTTATACTTGGGATGCCTCTTTGAGGAAGAAAGTACCAGATAATCAGAAAGATAGTGAAATGTTTCATAAGTGACATCAGTTTAGAGAATTTACACAGGAAGTAATTGTAAAAATAGAAATACTGGGGCAGGGGTGGGTGGGGGGTGGGGGCTGTGGGGGTGGTGGGGTGGTGGTGGTGGTGGTGGTGGTGGTGGTGGTGGTGGTGGTGGTGCACGCCTTTAATCTCAGCACTCAGGAGTCAGAACCTGGTAAATCTCTGAGTTCAAGGCTAGCCTGGTCTACAGACTGAGTTCTAGGACAAGCACCAAAACTACATGGAAAAACCCTGACTCAAAAAACCAAAAAAAAAAAAAAAGAAAGAAATACTGGCTGAGCAGTGGTGATGCTCACCTTTAATCTCAGCACTCTGGAGGCAGGAGCAGGCAGATCTCCAAGTTAGAGGCCAGATTGGTCTGCATAACAAGTTCAAGACTACCCGGGGCTGTGTAGTGAGAATTTGTCTTAAAAAATAAAAGCATAGGTAACCAATGCTAGCTATTTGTGATAATTCTTCAATACTTTTTTTCTACATGGGAAGTAATGTGTATATATATATATATATACATATATATATATATATATGTATATATATATATTTGAGTCAGTGTCTTATTATGTAGCCCTGGGAAACAGCATCACATTAGATGTTTTTCAGTTACTCTATTCAGTAAAAAGAGAACAGTAACATCTTTGAAGTTATTAAATGCACCTTCAGTATTGTAATGATATGTACTCTTCTGTTGTCTGAGTTTGCTCTACTTTGCTGGCAGAATTCAGTTATCATTGAACATTTCTGACATTTACTCTTTTCTTCACCCCGTTGTGTATTGTGTCTTTAATAACATAGCTACAATGGATGTGTAGTGAATTGGTGCATGGACGTGCTGAAAGTTGGCAGTAGTGAAGGCTCATTTTATTCCTGACTTGACAGAGGCCTGGTTCAATAGCATGCTTATGGCCACACACATAAGTGTTTTATCTAATTCTAGGATGTGGGGAGTCATTTCTTTTTCTTCAAGGAAAGGGCAGAAGCTGACCAGGTTAGTGTAGGTCTCTGTGCTTCCTAGATCAGATTGATATTGACTGATGCTTAACCGTTGGAATTTGTTTTGCCTTGTTTTTAGTAAGATGTTCTTATTTTCCTTTCTTTCTTTTTTTGTTTTTTTTGAGAAAGGTTTTTCTCTGTGTAGTTTTGGTGCCTGTCCTGGAACTCACTCTGTAGCCCAGGCTGGCCTTGAACTCACGGAGATCCACCTTGCTTTGCCTCCCGAGTGCTGGGATTAAAGGTATGCGCCACCACCGCCCCGGCTCTTCTTTTCTTTTTCTTTCTTTTCTTTTCTTTTTTTTTTTTTTTTTTAAGATTTATTTATTTACTGTGTATATAACATGTATGACTGCAGGCCATTAGAGGGCACCAGATCTTATTACAGATGGTTGTGAGCCACCATGTGGTTACTGGGAATTGAACTCAGGACCTCTGGAAGAGCAGCCAGTGCTCTTAACCACTGAGCCATCTCTCCAGCCCCCTTATTTTCTTTTCTAAAATAAAAGTGATGACTTTTATTTTAGACTCTCCCTTACCCCAAATTAAGCATTAAACCAAATTGAGCAACCCCATGTTATGAAAATTAAGACAATGGCACAGAGTGCTTGTATTTTGTTGTGTACTTGGGAACTGTATATGTGTTTTGCAGAATGCTTCAGTTGAAAATATTTACATAGAAAATGAGTTTGTGGTATGAACACATTGGAATAATGAATTTATCACCCCTAAAATAAATCTCAGTGCCTATAGCATCCAAGGACTCCTAAAAGCTGATGCTAAAGATAGGATTGGATAGGAAAGATGACTACTGTTTTTTGTTTTTTTTTTTTTTTAAATGTATGACTTCTTCAGAGCACTTTTTTAGGATGACATTTGTTAACTTGCTTATTATTTTCATAGGCCTTCCCTGTTTTCCATGGCACCGCCAGTGTCCAGTGAATAGGAATTGTTAGATGAATGAATGACTTATAGTAGATCTGTTCTCTAGCTGTTCAAGTGATTACTGAACTGACTAGGAGAAAAAGAAAATGAAGTGAAGCCATTGTTTGTGTTGTTTATTGGTGTAGGAGGATAACTCAGGAGCCTGCTTTTCTTGGAGTAAGATTTCTCCCTCAGCCATCTCTGTTGTATATTTTGTTTGTTTTCTGATAAATAAAGCTTGCCTGGAGATCAGAGGGTGGAGCTAGCTACTAGTTACCCATAGAGGCCAGGCAGTGGCGGCACACACCTTTAATCACTTGGGAGAAAGAAGCAGGAAGATCAGGAGGTCAAGGCCACCCTATGCTACACAAGATTGAAACATCTGGGCAGTGGTGGTGTGCACCTTTAACCCCATCACTAGGGAGGTAGAGACAGGAATATAAGGCGGAGACGGGATCTTGGCCCCTTTAAGAACTCGATAGTGGCTACTGCTCTGCTTCTCTGATCTTTGAGCTTCTTCTTCTTTTTTTTTTTTTAAAAGATTTATTTATTTATTTATTTATGTGTACAGCATATGTGACTGCAGGCCAGAAGAGGGCACCAGATCTCATTACAGGTAGTTGTGAGCCACCATGTGGTTGCTGGGAATTGAACTCAGGACCTCTGGGAGAGCAGTTAGTGCTCTTAACCTCTGAGCCATCTCTCCAGCCCCATCTTTGAGCTTCTTTACCCTTGCTTGATATCTGACTTTGGGTTTTTATCGATAACACTAATTAGGATTGTGCTTCACATCTCAATTCTTGTGTGTTCCTGGGACTATGGAGACCAGACTGGCCTGGAACTCTCAGAGATCTGCCTGTCTCTGCCTCCTAAATGATGGGATAAAAGATGCATATTTAAAAAAAATTTTTTTACCTATTTTTATTTTACACATGCCTGCATGCATGTGTGTGTACCATGTGTGGGTAGTACCTGTGGAATGTCTGTTGGATCCCCTCTAACTGGAGATAAAGTCGGTTGTGAACTGCCAAGTGGGTGCTTGGGAACCAAATTGGGGGGTGGGGATTGTGCTTATTTTGCAAATAAGCAAGAACAAGTACAATAACAATTGCTGTTATTAAGAGTAACAGCGGCCGGCCGGGTGGTGGCGGCGGTGGTGGCGGCGGCGGCGGTGCATGCCTTTAATCCCAGCACTCTCTGGAGGCAGAGCCAGGAGGATCTCTGTGAGTTCAAGGCCAGCCTGGGCTACCAAGTGAGTTCCAGGAAAAGCGCAAAGCTACACAGAGAAACCCTGTCTCGAAAAACCAAAAAAAACAAAACAAAAAAAAAAGAGTAACAGTAGTTGCTTTTAATAGTTCATTTCATCTCCAGCCCCTTATTCTAAGTAGGTTTTTTGTTTGTTTGTTTGTTTTTTGTTTTTAATGAGATGACTTCTTGCTACTGTGCCCAGCCTAGTCTCCCAACTAATGGATTCAAATGAGCCTCTTATTTCAGACCTCACTAATAGTTAGGACTACAAACATGTGCTACTGTGACCTGCTGTCTACGTCTTGATTCTGAAATTGTATTTATTTTGGTGCTGCTTTGCAATATCTAGGACAACATCGCAGTAGAAATACAAGATGTGTGTTTGCTTTAGCAGCACATATACTAAAAATTGGAATAATATATATGATTAGCATTACTCCCACACAAGGATGACATGTAAATTCATGAAGTGTTAAAAAAAAAAAAAACAAGGTGAGCCTTTATTGTGAACCATATATGTAATTTTTATTTTCTAGTAGCCGCATTAGAAAAAGATGAAAGAGCCAGGCCTGATCATAGCACTCAGGAAGCAGAGGCAGAGAGACTAGGGTTCCAGAATATCCCTGACACCATGGCAAGTTCCAAGCTAGCTTCATAAGACCCTGTCTGAGTAAAACAAAAAAAGATTGAATTTAAATATAGTAATATGTTTTATTTCAGGTTTAGGTGTGGTCTACTGGAGGCGGTATGCATGTCACCGGGGTGGGCTTTGAGGTTTCAAAAACCTATGCCATTCCCAGTGTCTTTTTTCTGCCTTGTGCTTGTGGATCAAAATGTGAGCTCAGCTACTGCTCCAGCACCATACCTGCCTGCCTGCTGCCAAGCTTCTCACTATGATAGTCATGATAGTCTAACCCTCCTGAACTGTGAGCCCCAAATTAAATGCTTTTTGTTTTTTTTCAAAGATGTATTTATTTATTATGTATACAGCATGTATGACTGCAGGCCAGAAGAGGGCACCAGATCTCATTACAGATGGTTGTGAGCCACCATGTGGTTGCTGGGAATTGAACTCAGGACCTCTGGAAGAGCAGTCAGTGCTCTTAACCTCTGAGCCATCTCTCCAGCCCTAAATGCTTTTTCTTTAAGCTGCCTTCATCATAGTGTCTTTATTTCCCCCCAGAGCAATAGAAAAATAACCAAGATGTACACACATATTCATGCTTGCTCTGTCTCTTTCTCTCTCCCTCACCTAATATGTCCAAAATATAACTTTAACCATAGAATTAAAAAAATTAGGAACCGTAAAGATTAGACACTTCTGGGGGCTGCTCACCAACCTAAGACAGAGCGCCTGTGTGGCTGGGCAGGTGTCTCCATGACGGGTAAGTTGACCTGCTGGCGTCCCACGCAGCCTAAGTCAGAAGCTCATTTTTTAATTTTAGTAAAAGGGAACCTGTAGGCCCCTGGTTCCCGTTTTGGGTAACTGTTGCCTTGCTTGCTGACCTTGACATTGATATCCTCCCTATGCTAATTCCCTCCCGGGTTCCACCCTCCTGAATGCTTAAGGGAAGTTCCTTGTCTGTGTATCCTGCATATTGGGCGTTAACAGTTTAGATGCAAGATTGTAAAACATCAGTGCGAACTTCTGCCCTCTGGGGTTCTCCCATTGTGCTGTAAGCCTGTATTTAAGACCTCCTCCCTCCTTCAATAAACGGCATTAGGCATTCAAAAAAAAAAAAAAAACAAAAAAACAAACAACCCCCCCCCCAAAAAAAAAAAAAAAGATTAGGCACTTCTAGGTCCTTTAATAAAGTTGTTGTTTTTTTTTTTTTAAAGCAGGAGGTAGAGAGTAGTTACATCTGCACTATAATATTAATCGCTTTAGGGGAAAAGATCTGAAGCATACATGGCCACATATTAACATTTGTTAAACTTTAGTGGTGTATGCATGCTATCTCATAGTATTCTTTAACAGTTATCTATATGTTATGTTTCATGGAAAAATGTATGGATATGTAAAGTTGATAATGAAGGATTAAATGTGAATAAAATAATTATTTGCTAAATTATAAATGCTGAAGGGGACATTGTGCTTGCACATTTACTTACCTATCTATTATACTTCCATTTACTAGTGAGTTTCAGAAAAATGACAAGTTATTTTCAGTATCTGCTTTGTGTGGATAAAACTTCTTATGAAAGACACACCATCTGGATGCAATTTAGTTCAGTTCCAGTTTATTGCCAAAGAATGGAATAGTTCTTGAACATCTCTGTTTGGACAGATGTTTGATTTGTAGATTTTTAAATTGAGGTGTCAAATAGTAACAGTTTTGGAGTTTAAGAGTTTTAAAACCTTCTTGTGGTAATTCAGTCAACAAAATTCCTCTTTTATTATTTATTAGATACTATATTAAAGGTGCAGACCAGATGTTCACTTAATGTAAATAAGTTTTTTTTCTTTTAAAGAAGCATTTCTTTTCCTTCTAAACCCTGTTTTTTTCTTACAGAATTTCTCAAGACAAAAGTAAAGTTCTTATCAAAGCAAGGCATACAATCTTGTGAACTCTTTTGCTTGATTCTTGCCAAGTTTAAAGATTTTTTTCTTGTGTAGAAATGATTAACGAATTAATTAGTGTGTGTTAGAGATAGATAGGTAGGTAAATAGTGGCTGTGCATGGGGGGGGGAGAGAGAGAGAGCAGGAGTTAACCTTGGGTGGTGTTCTTCAGATGCCCACTTTTTTTTAAATTTAAAATTATTGTGTGTCTGAGCATGAGTTTGGGTGCAGTGCCAGTGAAGGCTAGAACAGGATGTTGGATCTCTTGGATCTGGAGTTGAAGATGATTTTGTGGGTTCTGAGAATTGATCTTGGGTTCTTTGGAAGAGCAGCAGACATTCTTCATGATGGAACCACTGCTCCAGTGCCACCCCCACCCCTGCACCTCTGCTTTTTTGAGACAAGGTAACTCACTGGGCCTGGGGTTTGCAGGTTTGGCTAGGCTGACTGACCTGGAAACCCAGGGATCTGCCTGTCTCTGCTTCCCAAACACTAGGATTTGTGTTCTACTATACTGAATTTGTTTTTTTTTTAAATTCATCATCATTACTGTTTTGATTTTTCTTTCTTTTTTTCTTTTTTAATTTTTCCAGACAGGGTTTCTCTGTGTAGCTTTGCGCCTTTCCTGGAACTCACTTTGTAGGCCAGGCTGGCCTTGAACTCACAGAGATCCTCCTTGCTCTGCCTCCTGAGTGCTGGGATTAAAGGCATGCACTACTACCATCAGGCCTCTAGTTTTTTGTTTTTGGTGATGAGGATCAATATCAAGTCCCTATGCTTACACAACAAGCACTTTAGAAACTGAGTGATCTCTGCAGCCCCGGAAATGACCTTATTTTTAACCTCTTAAATTATCACATATTTGTTCATACTTATATGATAAACTATGGCAATTCAGCAGTTGAATATTGTGGTAGTTACTTTTGTGTTACTGTGACAACAGTACCTTGTGGTTGATATATTGTGCACCCCAATAAACTTACCTGGGGGTCAGAGAACAGAACAGCCATTAATATTAAACATAGAGGTTAGGCAGTGGTAGCACAAGCTACCTAGAATCCTAGTATTCCAGAGGCAGAGATCCGCCTGGATCTCTGTGAGTTCAAAGCCACACTGGAAACAGCCAGGCATGGTGACTCACGCCTTTAATCCCAGGAAGTGATGGCAGAAAGAAGAAAGGTATATAAGGCGTGAAAACCAGGAACTAAAGCTGGTTAAGCTTTTAGGCTTTTAGCAGTACAGTTCAGCTGAGATCCATTTGGATGAGGGCACAGAGGCTTCCAGTTTGAGGAAACAGGATTGGCTGAGAATTGGCAAGGTGAGGTTAGCTGTGGCTTGTTCTGCTTCTCTGATCTTTCAGCATTCACCCCAATACCTGGCCCCGAGTTGTTGTTGTTGTTTTTTAATTTATTTATAAGACCTTTTAAGATTCATGCTACAGTACCTCCCTTTTTTTTTTCTAGGAAAAAAAAGAAAAAAAGGGAGGTTTTTTTTTTTTTTTGACTCATTCACTGTGTGTGTGTGTGTGTGTGTGTGTGTGTGTGTGTGTGTGTGTGTGTGTGTTGAGGCATCACAGATCATGCTGGCCAGATGTGTGATGGAAGTGATCCACATCATAAGGGATAAAGAAGCACAGACTGGGGCTGGAGAGTTGGCTCAGAGGTTAAGAGCACTGGCTGCTCTTCCAGAGGTCCTGAGTTCAATTCCCAGCAACCACATGGTGGCTCACAACCATCTGTAATGAGATCTGGCACCCTCTTCTGGCCTGAAGGGATATGTGCAGGCAGAAGCAGAACACTGTATACATAATAAATAAATAAATCTTAAATAAAAGAAAGAAGAAGAAGCAGAGACTGTGAGAGGGTGGGGGTGGTCAGGTATAACCGTTAAAAGGCCTGCCTCTACTGACTTGTTTTGGTCAGTTAGACCCTTCTTCTTGACATTTCTACAGCCTCTCCAAATAATACCTCCAGCTGGGGAACTGTTAGGATTCTGTACATGCTCAGCTCGTGGTCTTGTCTGGTGCCTTATGTCATCACCGGGCAACTACATACTGCCTTAAAAAGGTGGACACAGCCCCCATCCTCTCTGCGCCTCTCTTCCTGTGTTTCCTCTCTGTTCCCTCTTCTCTCTAATAAAGCCCATTCTAACTCTGGTAACCATGGCTGTGACTCTTCCACTGACCAACCAGCACCATTCATCTTTTCATGAACAAGTTCAAAATATAAGCCTGTCAGGTTAGACATTTCAGAGTTAAACAGTAGCAATATATAGTGTATAACGATCAGGTTAGGGTAATTAACATTTCCTTTTCCTCAGACAGGGATCATTTCTATGTTTGGGAAACTTTGGGCTCCTCTTATAATTATAAATATTGTTTTCCCCGGAGCTGAGAACTAAATACAGGGCCTTGCACCTGCTAGGCAAGCGCTCCACCACTGAGCTAAATTCCCAACCCCTTGAATATTTTGTAATTATAAATTGGGAGTTTCCCATCTCTGCTGTGCTATTGAATACTAGCCCTAGTTTCTCCTGTCTTTTGAGCTTTGTTATCTGACCTTTAGTATTTAATGTTTAAGGGCAGAGGCGGAACAATCCTATAATCCTAGCACTTGAGAGGCAGAGGCAGGTGGATCTCTGAGTTCGAGGCCAGCCTGGTCTACAGAGTAAATTCCAAGACAGCCAGGGCTACACAGAGAATCCCTGTCTGGAAAAACGAACCAACTAAACAAACAAAAAATTTAAGAAGATTTGTTTATTTTATTACTTTATGTGTATGAGTGTTTTGCCTGCACATGTGTGCCTGATATCCATGAGGGTCAGAAGAGGCTGTTAGATTTTCTAGGACTGGAGTTACAGATGCTTATGAGCTGCCATGTCGGTGCCATGAACTGGACCTGAGTCCGTTGGGAAAGCAGCCAGTGCTTTAACTGCTGCCAACTCTACAGCTCCTCTCAGTTTTAGTGCCCATTTTTACGACCTTTATCTCTCTTCTCTTTCCTTCTTTTTCTCTAGCAATCACTATTCTACTTTCGTAAAATCAACTTTTTTGGCTTCCGTAAATTAGTGTGAACATGCTGTATTGTCTTTCTGTGCTTGGTTTATTGCACTTAATATAGTCTAATAATCTCCTCTAGTTCTGTCTATGTTGTTGCAAATGACAGAATTTCAATTTTTAAATGGCTAAATAGCATTCCATTATGTATGGGTATCACATTTTCCTTATCCATTCATCTGTCGTGGTTTGAGCCCATATGTTGATTCTTGTGAATAGTGCTATAATAAACAAGAGACTGTAGTCATTCTTCCTCCACCCTTTGTGAAACTAGGTCTTGCTCTGTAGCCCAGGCTGTGTTAGGAATATTGGCGTGTGTGTGTACCCCATTCCTGCCAGCTATAGTATATTAAAATGCACCATTTTATCACATGCTATGATTTCCATATAACTGTGTGTTCAGTGTCACTATGACCTTCCATGATCTTCACAAAATGTAAGAACTGTTACTTCTAAAGAGGAGGAATGTAAATACACAGCTTGTATGTAGTAGGGTTTTAAGTGAACACCTGTGCTGTTGTTACTGGGTGGCATTTCCATTTAGATGAAGTTTTTTTTTTTTTTTTTTTTTTTTTTTTTTTTTTTTTTTTGGAAACAGGGTTTCTCTGTGTAGCTTTGGTGCCTGTCCTGGATCTTGCTCTGTAGACCAGGCTGGCCTCAAACTCACGGAGATCCACCTGGCTCTGCCTCCCGAGTGCTGAGATTAAAGGCATGCGCCACCACCGCCTGGCTTGCAGTTTTGCCCAAAATATTCGGTGCTTCTACAGTGTGGAAAATACATGTTGTATTATTGAGAAAAGCTCTAGTGATCCATGATCCATGGGAAATGATGTTTTCCTAGGCAAAGGTAAAGTGTTTGTCCTATGTCAGATACTGCACCCTGTGACAGCACCTTCCTTAAGCATTATGATGGCATTTGAAGCATGAGTATTCTCTTCCTTACAGATGAAGACATTGTTTGCACAACAACATTGCCTCCTACATGTATTTTCATTTCTCTTGGGTGTATACCTACAAGGGAAATTGTAGATTTATGCCAGGCCTCTGCATCAGCATTTTGAGGAACTGTCAAACTGATTTTCATAGTGACTCACACCATTGACCTAAACTAGTTTCACCTAGGAAGAGAAGGTCTCAGTTGAGGGATTGCCTCCAACAAATTGGCCTATGGGTGTGTCTTTGTGACATTTCTTGGTTAATGATTGATATGGCCCATTCCACTGTGGGTCATACAAACTCCTGGACAGGTGGGCCTGGGCTGAATATGAAAGCAAGCTGAGCAAGCCATAAAAAGCAAGCCAGTCAGCGGCATTCCCCAGTGGTGTCTGTTTTAATCTCCTCTCTTGAGTTCCTGCCTTGACTTTCTTGAGTCATGAGCTGTGAATATAAGCCGAATAAACTAAATCCCTTTCTCTCTTCCAAGTTTTGGTCAGCGTTTTATCACAACAAAAAGCAAACCGGGCTGGTGAAGGTTCCAGTTTGCCTACATCATCTAATACTTGTTATCTGTATAGCCTGGTGGGTGTGAGTTGATTTGTTTTCTTACGATGTTGCAAATCTGTATTTTCTTGTCCTTATTGGCTCACTGCTATCTTCTTTTGAGTTTTTTGATATTTTTAAGAATACAAATCTGGGCCGGGCGGTGGTGGTGCACACCTTTGATCCTAGCACTCAGGAGGCAGAGCCAGGCCTGAACTCTATGTGAGTTCAAGGCCAGCCTGGTCTAGATCTAGGACAGGCACCAAAACTAAACAGAGAAACCCTGTCTTGTGGTGGTGGTGGTAGTGGTGGTGGGGGGAATACAAATCTGATTTTATTTTTCACATGGTAAAACATTACTCATTTCTTAGCCTGACCAGCTCTTCCTTATCTAATTTTTCAGGCTTCATTTTTGCTGGGATTTGAAACTGTCCAAAAAGACTAATGTGTTTAAGATTTGTTCTTTAACTTGTGGTCATGGGAATGGTAGGACTTTTAGGAGGTAGGGTCCAGTGGAAGGAAGTTAGATCATTGGGGAAATATCTGGGAGAGGAATACTGGGACACTAGCCCCTTCTGTTGTCTCTGTTCCTTTCTGCCACACACTCTCACCAGAGTGTGCTATATGCCATGAAACTGTGAGCCCAGTAAATCTTTCCTCTCTAAGGTCTGATTGTTGTAAGTATCTCGTCATGTGATGGAAAGTTGACTGACACAGTTTAGACATGATCTCCTTCGGGGTGCTGAAGTACCATTATTGCCATTTGCTTCACTGTTATTAATTGTTCATCACAGGGTCGGTCCATGGCTGACTAAGGGAATAATACATAGAGGACTGTTGGTTTAAAACAAGACCAAACACATTTCTCTCTAAAACAATTCTCTATGAGGTTTAATTGGTCCTGGGGCAGTGTCACCTAATTTTTGTGTACCTTTGCTTCCTGTGTTCCTGATGGTACTTGAATAGCAGCTTGCAGAGAGCCATATCCCCCCTGCCTCCCCTCCAGGGTTTCTATGTGTAACAGCTTTGGCTGTCCTGAAACTTTGTAGACCAAGCTGGCCTCAAACCCACAGAGATCTGCCTGCCTCTGCCTCCCCAGTGCTAGGATTAAAGGTGTGCACCACCACTGCCCGGTGAGCTACACATTCTTGTTGTTGCATAACATTTCCTCTCTAGAGCAGTGGTTTTCAACCTTCCTAATGCTTTGACTCTTTAATACTTAATGTTGTGGTGACCCCAATCATGAAATTATTTTCATTGCTACTTCATAACTGTAATTTTCCTACTTTTGCAAATCATAAATAGTTGATATTCAGGATATCTGATGTGCACCCCCAAAAGTTGAGAACCGCTGCCCTAGAGATAAGAGAGATGAAAACTGTCTGCCCTCTGAGGCCAGGGCTGAGTTCAGAAGGGCATGCAGAGGCAGGTGTGGGAAAGGAGAAGGGAGCCTCAGTGTTAGTGAGAAGCACATATCTGGCAGCTGGTGGCAGAGGTCTGTTTGACTTAGAGTTTGCTTGAGAATAAGTATACTCAGTTTACTAGTGCCTTTTGTTCTTCAATTACAGGTTGGATACTTTGAATACTGTATAGAAAATGTCATGGATGGGTTTCAAGAAGGACCTTTTTTATTTCTTGTGTGTGCGCGTGCGCGCGAATGTGCATGTGATGCAACATATGTGTTAATGTCATAGCACAGCTTGTGGGAATCAGTTCTTTCCTTCACCCCGAGTGTCCTGAAGACTGAACTTAGGTGTCTGGGTTGGTGGCAGGCTTCTTTACCTGTTGAGCCAGCACACTGGCCGTAGGTCCTTTTATTTCTTACCTGAGAGTAGATGGCACCCTGTGCTTTTCCAGGGATGCACAAATCTAAACTGAATATAGATTGTTTCTGTGGTTAGACTTGACTGAGGTCATTCTCCTTTAGGGTTTTCTAGATAACACACAGTCTTTGTTTGTTTGCCCTCTAAACCCACTGTGGTTTGCAGACAGGAGAGTTCAATCGTTGTTCACTTTAGTCAGCTCTCTGGGCTTTCAGTCCCTTGGCTCTTCTGTGCCTGGGCTTTGGCTAGCTGAAAGAGTATGCCAATGTTTAATGTTTCTTTTTGGGAGACAAAGGTAACTAAACTTTAGAAGGCAAAATATGAATTTCCCATGAGTCTAGGTCATTCAGACAATTTGGACTCCTAATCTTTCTTTATGTAGCCTAATTTCTCCATAGTATTATGTAAAAGCAAAAAAGAGGTGATTTCATGACGAAGACAATATTTGATGTGTAGTTTTGGAGAAATGAAGAACGTTAAATTGTGCAGGCAGTTTGAATCATGTATGCATTATCAGAAGAAAACCCTCCTGAGCGTCCATCCAGAACTAGATAGACACAGTGGTGTACATCTACAGCCCCAGCTACTTGTAAGGCTAAGGCTTGGGACGAAAAGTTCAGAACCAGCCTGGGGAGGGAAAACAGCAGAATCCTGTCTCAAAAAAACAAAACAGAGCAAAACAAAACTGCCTAGGTTAGCAGGACAGGGAGGATGGTTCCTGGCTTTGGTGAACAGCAGGCGTTCATGTCGGCTGTTTGCCTTGGCTAGTTCAAGAGTGAAGTAAAAATGTAAAAACTGGTTACATGAAAATTATGGTTATTGTGTATAGATGCTACAGTGTTCTAAAAATCAAGTAGAGATTTGAGTCTTTGTGTTAAAATACTGTGTCCCAGAGCTGCCTTACCATTTTCATACAGTTATCCCATGTTTTGAATACTTGTGTGAATAGTGTGTTCGCACCAGAGTCTGGGAGAGACTTACAGATGAGTCAGACACTCTCCTGCCCGAGGAGCTCTTCCAGTGGTGAGATGGTGACACTTGTGTTCTCTATAGGCTTCTGTGACTGGAAAGGGCCAGGTGAGGTGTTGCTGGAAAGTTCAGAGGAAAGTTAGATAGAGAAGGCAGTTTATCTGAATCATACATTGTTGTTGTTTTGATTTTCAAGACAGTTTCTCTAATAGCCATGGCTGTCCTGGAGTTTGCTTTGTAGACAAGGCTGGCCTCGAACTCTCAAATCCAACTGCCTCTGCCTCCCAAGTGCTGGGATTAAAGGCGTGAGCCACTACTGCCTGGCTAATCTTAAAATTTTTTTAAATTACATTTACTTATTTTGTGTATATATGTGTATGTGTGTGGACATGTGAAATGGCTTATGTGGAGGGCAGAGGAAAACTTACAGGAGTTGATTCTCTTCTATCTTGGGGATCCTGGAGAATTGAACTCCGACTTGGAGGTAGGCATCTTCACCCAATAAGCCATTTCAAGGGCCCTGATCTGAATCTTGAAAGTTGATTGTTGGGATGGATCCTTGTATGTGCATATGAAAATTGTTGAGCAAATTGTATGTGCAAAAGGTTGCTTTGTAGGATGTTATCAGAAGTCACAGAGCAGCAGGAGATGGCTCAGCAACCAGTTAATAGCACTAGTTGTTCTTGCAGAGGACCTGGACTTGGTTCCCAGCACCCACCTGGTGGCTCACAGCCATCTGTAATTCTAGTTGTAGGGGATCTGCCCCCCTCTTCTGACCTCCAGGCCACAAAGCATGCAAAACACTCATGTACATAAATAAATCTAAAAAACAAACAAAAACTAAAGTTGTAGAGACGGGAGACTGGGTGAAAGCCAACATGAACCTAACCTTTCTTTTTTCTTTTCTTTTCTCTTCTTTCTCTTCTTCCTCCTCCCTCCCTCCCTCCCCTCCCCTCCCCTCCCCTCCCCTCCCCTCCCCCCTCCCCCCCCCTCTCTCTCAAGATTTATTTATTTATTATGTATACAGCATGTATGACTGCAGGCCAAAAGAGGGCACCAGATTTCATTACAGATGGTTGTGAGCCACCATGTGGTTGCTGGAACCTAACCTTTCTAATGGGTAGTGGAAATGAGTTGCAACAGATAAGAGATACTGTAGAGGTAAAAATCAATTGGGTTTAATAGTTGTCAGAGTAGTTGTTACTCCTGCCTGGGGCTATTAAGCTTGGATATAAGAAATGCCATTAAGAACTTGGGAATATAAGAAGAGACATTGATTTTAGAAAAGATTTATAAGCATGATTTTTTTATCTTTGCATGTGTATGTTGCATACATGGGCATGAGTGTGCAAGTATATGCTTGTGCATGCCCATGTGGGGGCCAGAGGAGGCCTTCAGGTGTCTTCTGTCATTCTCTGTCTATTGCCTTCAGACACAGTCTGTCACTGAACTGGAAGCTCACTTTGGCTACTCTCGCCAGCCAGTGACTTCTTGGGATCTGCCTGTCCAACACTGGGGCAACAGGAATATGTAGACCTGCCTGTCTTTTTATGTGTGTAATGGAGATTCAAACTTAGGATCTCATGCTTGCACAGTAAGTATTCTTACCCATTAAGGCATCTTTCCAAGCCTAAATAAGAGTTTTCATCGAGATATCTGAGTTTATTATTAGACAGATGGATATATTTAAGTGGCTCAGGAAAGAAGTCAAAGATAATGAGAATGGACCTAGTTGAAGCTTTTAAAAACAAAAAATACATGGTATCTGCCTGCGAGCAAGAGTTTGTGTACCATGTGCAGGATCCTTGGCACCTGTATAGACAAATACTCTTTTCAGAGCAATGTAGTGAAAATGCAATAATCAGAATATTGCAGTTTAGGCAGTAATTTGTGTCACAAGTGGTATTCTGACTCTTCAGTAGAAAACTGTTAGGTATGATCTAATTTGTGTGCATATTTCAGATGTAGATGTAACCAACCGTCTTATTAAAATAAGAAACACAGAACCAATGTAAAAGAGAAAGCTGAGAGGTCAGAGCTCAGAGCTAAAATCTTACCTCCTGCAGTGCTCCTAGCTTCCCCGAGAGAGGGAGCTACTTCCTGTGTCTGTCTTTAAATAGTCTTTCTGTTCTGCCTTCTCATTGGTTGTAAACCCAAACACATGACTGCCTCGTCACTGCCTGTAAGTACCGCCCTCCAGGTCTTAAAGGCGTATGTCTCCAATGCTTGCTGTATCCCTGAACACACAGAAATCTACCTAGCTCTTCTAACCACCACACTCTTGCTATGGCTCTAATAGCTCTGATCCCAGGGCAACTTTATTTATTAACATACAATTAAAATCACATTTCAGTACAAAAAAAAAAAAACACCATATATTTCATGTACATCAGTGATCTACTTTGGGTGCTGTTTCATCCTCGTTTTTTGAGATAGCATCTCGTGTTTGGCTTATTATCCTTGAGTAGGCTAGCTTGCTGGCCAGTGAACCCCAGGAATCCGGGCTTAATTTACCTGTCTTTGCCTCTCCAGCACTGGGGTTACAAACGTGCATAACGGTGCCTTTTAGGGGAAGTTGAGGCAGGAAGATCATGAATTTCAGGCCAGCTTGGGCTAGATATAGGGAGACTGTCACAATCAAACAAACCGAGACATTGGACAGACTGGAGCTTTGTTGTGGTTCCTCTCGGGTATCAATTACGTTGTTACACTTACAGTTTGGTATTCTTTGTGCCCATGTGCCATTGGGTGGATGTTTACATTGATTATTCAAAAAAGATTGATTGTTTTTATATTATAAGTATGGGTGTTTTGCTTGCATTTATATGTACCCTGTGTGTGTTTGGTGCCATGGAGGGCCGAAGAGGATGTTGAATTCTTTGGAACTGGAGTTACAGATAGTTGTGAGCTGCTGTGTAGTGCTGGAAATTGTACCCAGGTCGTCTGGAAGAGCAGTATGTACTCTTAACCACTGAGCCGTCTCTCCAGTTCTACATTGCTGCTCCCCCCTCCCCCCCCTTTTTTTTTGAGTCATGATCTCTCTATGTAGCTCTGGCTCTCTTGGAACTCACTCTGTAGACCAGGCTGACTTCAAACTCACAGTGATCCTCCTGCCTCTGCCTCCCCAGTTCTGAGATTAAAGGTTTGCACCACCAAACCCACATCCTTCATTGCCTTTTAACACACCCAGAAGTGAATAAAGAGAAAGAAATCCAAAGCAAAGGCGCCTTCACTTGGCATGAGCCCCTTGACAACTTATATACAGGATTTGTGGGTTTTTTTCCCTACCCTTGAAGTACACTCCAAATTGTATAAAAACCAGATTTCACAAAACATACCTTTTCTACTATTAGAAGACTGTTAGGAAATGAAAAACAAAAATAAATGTAAATTTTTAGTTTTGTGTTTAAGGTAAAATAGGAATAAAAACAGAATATTGGATGGGATTGTGTGTAATGTCAGATTTAATTTATCGTGATAACCATCAGTGGCGCACCAGATGTGTTGACTGTATTTAGCTTCATATTAAATTAAGCACAGCCAGTGGCCTGCAAAGTCCATCTGTACAGCTGACAGAGGTAGTTCTGAAATCTCCTTTTATGTTCGGTACCACTGCTGTTAGCTGTTCTTGCCATGATATTTAGGCTTTCACTTGCTCATGCAAAGGTGAGTCTTTGTATTGAACTTTAAACTGTATTCTGTAAATCAGCTGTGCTAAATGAAGAAAGAGGCTTTTATTTCATTAGGTAATCAGTTTTTATCTTTGGTTACTTATAAAGCAATGGAAACAAATAAATAAGATCCGTTAGGGGCTTCTTGAAGCCTGAAATCTAGAGAGCAGAAATTATTACACGCAAGTACCAGTTAAACATGATGTGTGATAATATTCTTCTCTATGTGCTGTATGTGTGTGTGTGTGTGTGTGTGTGTGTGTGTGTGTGTGACAGATATGTGTATGAAAACATTTAACCTATTGATTTTGTCATAGAAATATGTCATAGAGCTAAAAATCCTTTATTTTTATCAAAACCACCCCTAGTCATTGTAGTGCTTTTTATGGACACGGCTTGACTCCATCTTGACCCCACTTTATCAGCATCATCAGGAACCATGGGCTCCTTTCCCTGGGGTGATGGTAAAGCATCCTTCTCTGTGTTCTTAAAAAGAGGATCCTTTAAGATGGCAGACCTCGCAGCTCACACAGCCTCCTCCCCGTGTGCCTGTCCTTCCCCAGAACAGCATTTAAACATCTCCGGAATTAGACCTGTAAAGCTTGCTTCATGCCAGAACAAATATCTTTGAAAATTTTATCATAATGTTGCTTTTTAAAGTCCTAAATGTCCTCTATTTAAAATGAAATTCTTTTGTATTAACCTTCTTTCATATGCTAGCTTTCACCAGACTGCAGAATTGCCTGATTTGACTTTCTAATGTAACTGTAATGAATCTTCTGGGAAGCCTAACGATTGAACACACACACTCTGCAACTCCATTGTAAAATATTCAGTCAGTACTGTCAGGTGTTGATGATTAAAAAAGAAAAAGGAATTGAGGGTGGGAGTGCAAAGAGTCCCCCCGCCCCCAACATATATTAAGGCTTAAAACCAAGCATGTTCTCTTGGGAATTCTGACCTTTTAGACATCATGATATACAGTTAAACTTTGATTAGATATCTTCAGTAACACCTTAATAGAAACATTAGGTGGGGTGGAGGTAGTATTTACTTTGGAAAGCCAGAATTAGGGCATATGATTACATTCTGCTTTGACACATTTATTCTGAAAACGTACTTGGGAGAAACAAAACTGGCTCATTTGCACAAGCAGACGTATTACTCTGTGTATTATGCTTGAGCACCCAGCAGTGTCAGTCAGGGTGGCACCTACATATATAGCAGATCTCACATATTTATTTAATGGTGAGCTTTGAGATATGTGTGTCACCGAGACATTTGGGCTCTCACTGAACAACCAGAACATCAAGAGAAAGGCTTTCTACATGTAAGTAATTTATACCAGGTATTTGTAATTGTAGTAGTATGTGTTTGGCTTATCTGTGTGAAAGAAATTGAATACCAGAATTTAATAATTAAGGATTTATTAGTTAAAACCAAATGTTGTAATGAGCCATATGCTGCTGCATTAAAACAGCCATTTTCATTAGCATTTTTAAATATGAGAGAATTTAATTTAAATTTTGGAGTGTCTTCACTTTGATGAGTGATCATTTTTAAGTCTTTTAAAATCTACCATGTAAAAGGTAGATTTCTTTTAATTTCAGCCAAAAGAACTCTCTAGAAATACCAAAATAGGTAAATGAATAAAAACCTCTGACTTGTAAAAATCTGAATTTCTTGTTTTGAATACTGTTAATTACCTTTACTGGTCCATGAAAATAAATGATGGCAAAAATATGCAGAATATGTAGAAGTAATTTTACTTTTGACTGAAAAAGGTGTAAATCACTCAAATAGAAGAGGCAGTGGTGAAGGAGAATGAGAAAAGGTGTTTTTGTTGTTTTTCCTTTTTGTCATAGGAAGGCATCCTTAATAATAGCTTGAGTGGTCTGATGAAACAGCGGAAGGAAACTCCCAGGAGAGGGAGATCATCACGGAGAGCCATCTCCTATGAATCATTTACATAGCCTCTTGCTGAAGCACAGCTTGCATTTTTAATGGAAGATGATTGCATTTCATAAACAGACCTTTAAAAATTAAAATAATATTGAGCCTTCCTCATTTAGGCCTATTAAAATAGTATCCTATATATCTCTTTCTAATAGCCCAGGATAGATTATTATTACTTTTAAACAATATAAAGTAATAATTTCTAATCAAGTTTCTTTAAATAAGATTTTGAGTAAAATACTTTTGGAAAGTATTTTTTATACTTGTGAAAGCAAAAAAAAATGTGCAGTGATTTGGTTTGGCACTTTTTTTTTGGTAATCCCTCCTCCTCCCCCCCCACCCCCCCCAGAGCTGAGGACCAAACCCAGGGCCTTGCACTTGCTAGGCAAGTGCTCTACCACTGAGCAAAATCCCCAACCCCTAGTATTTGTTAGTCTTTTTTTTTTTTTTTTTTTTTTCTTTTTCTTTTGAGACAGTTTCTCTGTGTAGCTTTGTGCCTTTCCTGGAACTCACTCTGTAGTCCAGGTGGGCCTCTAACTCAACAGAGATCCACCTGCCTCCCAGTGCTGGGATTAAAGGCGTGTGCTACCACCGCCCGGCTGTAATTTCTTTTTTATGTGTATGTTTGTGTCAGAACACATGTATGTGTACTGTGTGTGTATGTGCCCTCAGAGGCCCAAAGATGGTGTTAGAGACCCTGGAGCTGGAGTTACAGGCAAGTTGTGAGTCCCCTAGCACCCAATGGCTGCTCACACCTCCTTCTTACTCATCTCGTTCGAGGAATGAGAAATCTGACACCCTCTTGTAATTTCTGCAGATACCAGGCATGTATGTGGTGCAGAGATATGCATGTAGGCAAAACACCCATACATATAAAATAAAAGAAAAAAGTTGTCAGATCTATCTATGTTGGTTCATACTTTTTTTTTTTTTTAAAGAAAAAGTCAAATTTAAAGTTTTTTTTTTTATTTTATTTTTTTCTTTTTTTTTGGTTTTTCAAGATAGGGTTTCTCTGTGGAACAGTCCTAGCTGTCCTGGAACTCACTTTGTAGAGCAGGCTGGCCTCAAACTGACAGAGATCTGACTGCCTCTGCTTCCTGAGTGCTGGGATTAAAGGCTTGCGCCACCACCGCCCAGCTCAAATTTAGTTTAACTTCATACTTTTCTCCTTGGAGAGACTTTAAAAAAAAAAAAATCTCATTTGAAGAGCAGCATAGCAACCAGTAAGAGTGGAGCCCGGGTCTGCTGGCTGGTGCAAATGCTGCTTCTATCTGCTTCTGGGACAGACAGACAAGTCATTTTCTCTCTGTGTCTTCTTCACACACAGGTGGTAATAATGGTGCCTCCTGTGACGCTAGGCTAGGTCCGGCTGCAGAATTAAGAGCTATGTGAATTTTACCTTCTATTATTTTAAGCTAGTCTTTTAAAATCTTAGGCCATCCTTAAAGAAAAGTTCTTAGGAGAATGGAACCACAAGGGTCTTACAATCAAGGGGATAGACAGGGTTTCAGGTCTATGGTTTCTTTTACTTTTTCTGAGCTTGGTATTCTGTTATATGACTAGATGATGCTAATCATTAGTAGCCCGTATGGACCCACCCCCTTTTTAAATGGGGGAACTCCTGAAGATTGGCATGAGAATATGAAATGAAAAAGAAGTGATTTTTCTGAGGTTGTCTGTAGATTTCACACTGAGTCTCTGGTGTTCCTGTAGGAATAAGCAGAGGAGTCTGGGCCTTTCAGAACAAACTGGGTATTCTGCATTTTCTACATTTGGTGTAGAGGGACCATCAGAGCAACACTGTCAGGCTTGAATACATTTGTTTGTGTGTGTGTGTGTGTGTGTGTGTGTGTGTGTGTGTGTGTGTGTGTGTGTGTGTATGTGTGTATGTGTGTATGTGTGTATTGTTTTTTTCAAGACAGGGTTTCTCTGTGTAGTTTTGGTGCCTTTCCTGGATCTCGCTCTGTAGACCAGGCTGGCCTCGAACTCACAGAAATCTGCCTGGCTCTGCCTCTGGAGTGCTGGGATTAAAGGTGTGCACCACCACTGCCTGGCCTTGGTTGGTATATTTATTTATGAGCTTTGGAAAAAATTGAATTTCCTTTGTGTTTTCCATCAGAGAGGTTTCTATCTAAGTCCAGGTAGTGCAGACTTGCTTCCTCTCAGAATATTGCTCTTGTGAACATAGGTCCTTCTTTATCTGGACATAAAATAACTTCATGTTTAGAAAGTTGGATTTTTTGTGGTCAGGCGGAGCTGCTATGGTTACTGTAGAAGTGCAGGCTGCTGATTTGTGAGGGGCACCTCTTGGGAAAGGTTTCCCTGCTGCCTGGCAAAAGCATACTGGTTTCTGTATACATTCAGGAGAAGAGACCTCCCCTTATTGTTTAGCTTGTTGTAGTGGCTGTTGGAGAAAGAACTGCAGAGAAGCCAGAACCAGAGAATTGCTACTGTGGATGCCACTAGAAGAGTTAAGCCTGACCGTGTCTGGTTTAAGTTTTAAAATAAAAAACCCACTGGAGGCCTGTTCTCTTCAGTTGTTAGAGATGAGAAATTGATTTCTCCAGGAACAGTGGTGGCTTTAGGGGCAGTTAGGAAATGAACAAATATAGTTGAGGGATCCTTCCATATTCCTGTTTCTTCTCTCAGATCCCAGGGCCTCTGTGTGGGTGCACCCATCAAGTGCTCCGTGCAGTGACTGTCCCTCTGAGTGAGTGCCCAGAGTCTGAAGACTGGATATTCGGTGTTCCAGCTCTCAGCCATCACTTAAACTGTTGGATGTGTTTGAGGGTACATTCCAGGATTACTATATCTAATAAATAGTAGTGGGCACCCTTTATAACAGGCTGACTATGTGCCAGACTTTTTATTAGGCTTCTTGACATGATGTTACAGATATTCACAACTATAACGACTCTATGGAGCTAGGTGTGTTGGCACACTCCTTTAATCCCAGCACTTGAGATGCTGAGGCAGATGGATTTGAGTTAGAGGCTCTCCTGCTCTACATAGTAAGTTCTAGGACAGCCAGGGCTGTGTAGAGAGCCCCTGTCTTAAGAAAACAAAACAAATAACACCATGAGTGAAATAGATGCCCTTACTTTTCCATTTAACAGATGAGTAAACCTAGATGGACATCGTAATCAAGCAGGTATGTAACTGGTAAATGGTAAGGCAGGGATTCACGATGACAGTTGGGAGCTACAGCCCAAGAGCTGACTATGTGTAGCTACCTTTCACTGAGTATGGATTTACTTGGGAGAGTTCAGTTAGTTGAGGTGAAATGCCAGGGATGGGGCCATGTCATTGTTGAAGGCATTACAAGACTATGGAACAGGAAGAGAGGTGCAGAGGATTTTTTTCTCTTTAGTTTGGCCCACATTGCTTCAAAATCAGCCTTTCACAGTTGACCTCTGTTTCCATGTTCTTATCCTTCTTCCCATTTTTGTAAATGTCTGGTTAAGAGTATTGATTTTGGCCAGCAAAGATGGCTCAAAAGGTAAAAGCATTTGCTGTGCAAGCCCAACAACCAAAGTTTGGTCCTTGGAATCAGTGTTGGACTTGTAAAAGTTATCCTCTGACATCCCCACCAACACAGACACTGGTATATCCACCCTTATTCATACAAACATCATGCATGCACACACAATAATTAATGAATTAAAAATTTTTAAATGAATGTATTTCATAGTATGGAAGAAAAATAATTTTTGTAGTGATAGCACCAATTTTCCCAGTTTGCAATTAAATATTTAGTCCTTTCTACATACAAGTGCGAACACTCTGCCCAGATAACCTCATGTGGCATGGTCTGATTCTTACTACTTGGCACTTCAAAATTACCTTTTCTTCCATTAATGGTGGCACATGCTTTTAATCCCAGCATTCAGGAGGCAGAGGCAGGCGGAGATCTGTGAGTTCAAGGCCAGCCTGGTCTACAGAGTGAGTTCCAGGACAGCCAGAGCCACATAGTGAGACGCTGTCTCAAAAAAACCAAACAACTTTTCTTTTTTCTCCCCTCCTTCCCCCCCCCCCCCCCCACTCTCCCCTTCCCTTCCCTCTCCTGTTGTTCCTGTTATATCTTCCTATGCAGTCCTGGCTAGCTTGGAACTTGCTGTGTAGACCAGGATGGCCTTAAACTTATCTTTTTGCCTTAAGAAATCTTTGTCTAGAAATCAGAGCTAATATTTGTGACTTCTTTAGTTTATATACAAATAGGGCATTAAAGATCCTGTTAAAAAATAAGTGAAACTTTACAGATGTAAATTGTTCATTAGTCTTTAGTATGCTGCTGATGATTTTAGCTTAGAGAATTTTACACCTGTGTGCAATGAACTATATCTGTCCCCAATTCCTCCCTCCAACTCCCATCAGCATCCCTGTTACTCCTGTCTTTCCATTCTGTGTTGTCTTCCTCCCCACCGCCTCCCAAAGCACTAAGTGCAGTTAGTACTGCTCATATGTGCATGGGCCATTCACTGGAGCATGGAAACCTGTCAGGGCCTGATTCTCCCCAGCTCATCAGCATGCGAGAAGGTCTGGAGCACACCTGCTGCTGTGCTGCAGTCTGACTTGATCTTGTGCCAGGTCTGATGCAGGCAGTTCTGTGAGTTCATGATTGCAGTAGCCGTACCAAGCTCCTCACCCTGCGGCTCTTACATCTTTTTCCTCCTCTTTTTCGCCTTGGTGATGGTGGTGTTAAAATAGATGTCCCATTTAGAATTGAACATTCATTCTTACTCTTTTTTTTTTTTCTATTGCATTTTATTTTATTTTTTTTTGTGATATATATTTTTTATTTTACAATACCATTCAGTTCTACATATCAGCCATGGGTTCCCCTATTCTCCCCCCTCCCACGCCCTCCCCTTACCCCCAGCCCACCCTCCATTCCCACCTCCTCCAGGACAAGTCCTCCCCCGAGGACTGTGATCGACTTGGTAGACTCAGTCCAGGGAGGTCCAGTCCCTTCCTCCCAGACTGAGCCAAGTGTCCCTGCATAAGTTCCTGGTTTCAAACAGCCAACTCATGGAATGAGCACAGGACTTGGTCCCACTGCCTAGATGCCTCCCAAACTGATCAAGCCAATCAACTGTCTCACCTATTCAGAGGGCCTGATCCAGCTGGGAGCCCCTCAGTCTTTGGTTCATAGTTCATGTGTTTCCATTCATTTGGCTATTTTTTTTCAATAATTGAGTAAAACTGAAATTTATTATATGCCACAGTCGTCCTAGGGACCTCCATGCTATATATATAGCCTCTATGGTTCTATGGGTTGTGGTCTGATTGTTCATTTTATATCTAGAATCCACCAATGAGTGAGTACATACCATAACTGTCTTTCTGGGTTTGGGTTACCTCACTCAGGATGATTTTTTCTAGTTCCATCCATTTGCCTGCAAATTTCATGCTTTCATTGTTTTTCTCTGCTGAGTAGTACTCCATTGTGTATATGTACCACATTTTTTTCATCCATTCTTCCGTTGATGGGCATCTAGGTTGTTTCCAGGTTCTGGCTATTACAAATAGTGCTGCTATGAACATAGCTGAGCATGTATCTTTATGGTATGTATCAGCATTCTTTGGGTATATGCCCAAGAGTGGGATGGCTGGGTCTTGAGGTAGTTCGATTCCTAATTTTCTGAGAAACCGCCATACTGATTTCCATAGTGGTTGTACAAGTTTACATTCCCACCAACAGTGGAGGAGTGTTCCCTTTGCTCCACATCCTCTCCAACATTGGTTGTCATTGGTGTTTTTGATCTTAGCCATTCTAACAGGTGTAAGGTGGTATCTCAGAGTCGTTTTGATTTGCATTTCTCTGATGATTAAGGATGTTGAGCATTTCTTTAAATGTCTTTCAGCCATTTGTAGTTCTTGTTTTGTGAATTCTCTGTTTAGCTCTTTAGCCCATTTTTTAATTGGACTGTTCAGTGCTTTGATGTCTAGTTTCTTGAGTTCTTTATATATTGTGGAGATCAATCCTCTGTCAGATGTGGGGTTGGTGAAGATCTTTTCCCAATCTGTTGGCTGTCTTTTTGTCTTATTGACTGTGTCTTTTGCCCTGCAAAAGCTTCTCAGTTTTGAGAGGTCCCATTTATTAATGGTTGTGCTCAGGGTCTGTGCTGTCGGTGTTTTATTTAGGAAATGGTCTCCAGTGCCAATGCGTTCAAGAGTGCTTCCTATCTTCTTTTCTATTAAGTTTAGTGTAACTGGATTTATGTTTAGGTCTTTGATCCACTTGGACTTGAGTTTTGTGCATGGTGACAGATATGGATCTATTTGTAATCTTTTACATATTGACATCCAGTTATGCCAGCACCATTTGTTGAAGATACTTTCTTTGTTCCATTGTATAGTTTTGGCTCCTTTGTCAAAAACCAGGTGTTCATATGTGCATGGATTAATGTCAGGGTCTTCAATTCGATTCCATTGGTCTGTATGTCGGTTTTTATACCAGTACCAAGCTGTTTTTATTACTATAGCTCTATAGTAGAGTTTGAGGTCCGGGATGGTGATGCCTCCAAGGGTTGCTTTATCGTATAGGATTCTTTTAGCTATCCTGGGTCTTTTGTTTTTCCATATAAAGTTGAGTATTTTTCTTTCCAAGTCTGTGAAGAATTGTGTTGGGATTTTGATGGGGATTGCATTGAATCTGTAGATTGCTTTTGGTAAGATTGCCATTTTTACTATGTTAATCCTACCTATCCATGAGCATGGGAGATCCTTCCATTTTCTGATATCTTCTTCAATTTCTTTCTTTAGAGATTTAAAGTTCTTATCAAAAAGGTCTTTCACTTGTTTAGTTAGTGTTATCCCAAGGTATTTTATATTATTTGTGGCTATTGTAAAGGGTGATGTTTCTCTGACTTCTTTCTCAGCCCTTTTATCATTTGTGTATAGGAGGGCTACTGATTTTTTTGAGTTGATCTTGTATCCTGCCACTTTACTGAAGGAGTTTATCAGCTGTAGAAGTTCCCTGGTAGAGTTTTTGGGGTCACTTATGTATACTATCATATCATCTGCAAATAGTGAAAGTTTGACTTCTTCCTTGCCAATTTGTATCCCTTTGATCTCCTTTTGTTGTCTTATTGCTCTAGCTAGAACTTCTAGTACTATATTGAATAAATATGGGGAAAGTGGACAGCCTTGTCTTGTTCCTGAATTTAGTGGTATCGCTTTGAGTTTCTCTCCATTTAATTTGATGTTTGCTGTTGGCTTGCTATAAATTGCTTTTATTATGTTTAGAAATGTTCCTTGTATTCCTATTCTTTCTAAGACCTTTATCATGAAGGGGTGTTGGATTTTGTCAAAGGCTTTTTCAGCATCTAGGGAGATGATCATGTGGTTTTTTTCTTTCAGTTTGTTTATATGGTGTATTACATTGACTGATTTCCGTATGTTGAACCATCCTTGCATCCCTGGGATGAATCCTACTTGGTCGTGATGGATGATTGTTTTGATGTATTCTTGGATTCGGTTTGCCAATATTTTGTTGAGTATTTTTGCATCAATGTTCATGAGGGAGATTGGTCTGTAGTTCTCTTTCTTTGTTGCATCTTTGTGTGGTTTGGGTATCAGGGTAATTGTAGCCTCATAAAAAGAGTTTGGTAGTGTTCCTTCTGTTTCTATTGTGTGGAACACTTTGAAGAGGATTGGTATTAGTTCTTCTTTGAAAGTCAGGTAGAATTCTGCACTGAAACCATCTGGTCCTGGGCTTTTTTTAGTTGGGAGACTTTTGATGACTGTTTCTATTTCTTTAGGGGTTATTGGTCTATTTAAATGGTTTATCTGGTCTTGATTTAATTTTGGTATTTGGTATTTATCCAGAAAATTGTCCATTTCTTCCTGGTTTTCCATTTTTGTGGAGTACAGGTTTTTGAAGTATGATCTGATGATTCTCTGGATTTCCTCACTGTCTGTTGTTATGTCTCCCTTTTCATTTCTGATTTTGTGAATTTGGGTGTTCTCTCTTTGCCTTTTGGTTAATTTGGCTAGTGGTTTGTCTATCTTGTTGATTTTTTCAAAGAACCAACTCTTTGTTTCATTGATTTTTTGTATTGTTCTCTTGTTTTCTATTTCGTTGATTTCAGCCCTCAATTTGATTATTTCCTGGCGTCTATTTCTCCTGGGTGAGTTTGTTTCTTTTTGTTCTAGAGCTTTCAGTTGTGCTGTCAATTCATTGGTATGGGATTGCTCCATCTTCTTTATGTGTGCATTTAGAGCTATGAATTTTCCTCTTAGCACTGCTTTCATAGTGTCCCATAAGTTTGGGTATGTTGTACTTTCATTTTCATTGAATTCTAGGAACTCTTTAATTTCTGTCTTTATTTCTTCCTTGACCCATTGATGTTTCAGGTGGGTATTATTCAGTTTCCATGAGTTTGTGGGTTTTCTATAATTTTTGTTGTTATTGAGTTCTAACTTTAAGGCATGGTGGTCTGATAAAATACAGGAGGTTATTCCAATTTTTTTGTATCTGTTGAGATTTGTTTTGTGTCCAAGCATGTGGTCAATTTTTGAGAAGGTTCCATGGGGTGCTGAGAAGAAGGTATATTCTTTTGTGTTAGGATGGAATATTCTGTAGATATTTATTAGGTCCATTTGAGTCATAACATCTGTTAGGTCCTTTATTTCTTTGTTAAGTTTCAGTCTGGTAGATCTATCTTTTGGTGAGAGTGGTGTGTTAAAATCTCCCACTACTAATGTGTGGGGTTTGATGTGCGTTTTAAACTTTAGTAGTGTTTCTTTTATGAATGTGGGTGCTTTTGTATTTGGAGCATAAATGTTTAGAATCGAGACTTCATCTTGGTGGATTTTTCCTGTGATGAATATGTAATGTCCATCCTGGTCTCTTTTGATTGATTTTAGTTTGAAGTCTATTTTATTAGATATTAGGATAGCTACACCAGCTTGTTTCTTAGGTCCATTTGCTTGGAAAACCTTTTCCCAGCCCTTTACTCGGAGGTAGTGTCTGTCTTTGGAGTTAAGGTGTGTTTCTTGTATGCAGCATATGGATGGGTCCTGTTTTCTAATCCATTCTGTTAGCCTGTGTCTTTTTTTTTTTTTTTTTTGGTTTTTTTCGAGACAGGGTTTCTCTTGTGTAGCTTTGCGCCTCTCCTGGAACTCACTTGGTAGCCCAGGCTGGCCTCGAACTCACAGAGATCCTCCTGGCTCTGCCTCCCGAGTGCTGGGATTAAAGGCGTGCGCCACCACCGCCCGGCTAGCCTGTGTCTTTTTATAGGTGAGTTGAGACCATTGATATTGATGGATATTAATGACCAGTGATTGTTAATTCCTGTTATTTTTTTGGTTGTGTTGTGTTGTCCTTCTGTGGTGTATGTTGGTGTAGGATTATCTATTGCTTGATTTTTCATGGATGTGTTTAGCTTCTTTGGGTTGAATTTTCCCTTCTAGTGCTTTCTGTAAGGCTGGGTTTGTGGACAGGTATTGATTAAATCTGGTTTTATCCTGGAATATTTTGTTTACTCCGCCTATGGTGATTTAGAGTTTTGCTGGGTATAATAGTCTGGGTTGGCATCCATGGTCTCTTAGTGTCTGCATGAGGTTTGTCCATGATCTTCTATCTTTCATAGTCTCTATCGAGTAGTCTGGTGTTATTCTGATGGGTTTGCCTTTATATGTTACTTGGTCCTTTTCCTTTGCAGCTCTTAATATTTTTTCTTTATTCTGTGTGTTTAGTGTTTTGATTATTATGTGGCGAGGGGACTTTTTTTTTGGATCTAGCCTATTCGGTGTTCTGTAAGCTTCTTGTATCTTCATAGGTATTTCTTTCTTTAGGTTAGGAAAGTTTTCTTCTATGATTTTGTTGAATATATTTTCTGTGCCTTTGAGTTGGTATTCTTCTCCTTCTTCTATCCCTATTATTCTTAGGTTTGGTCTTTTCATGGTGTCCCAAATTTCCTGGACGTTTTGTGTTAGGACTTTTTTGTCTTTATTGTTTTCTTTGACTGACGAATCTATTTTCTCTATCGTGTCTTCAGTGTCAGAGATTCTCTGTTCCATCTCTTGCATTCGGTTGGTTATGCTTGTTTCTGTAGTTCCTGTTCGTTTTGTCAGGATTTCTATTTCCAGCATTCCCTCAGCATGTGTTTTCTTTATTGTCTCAAATTCATTTTTCAGATCTTGGAATGTTTCTTTCATCTGTTTAATTGCTTTTTCTTGGCTTTCTTTGATTTCTTCCCATTTTTTGTTCCTTTTTTCTTCCATTTCTTTAAGGGAGTTTTTTATTTCCTCTTTAATGGAGTTTTTCATTTCCTCTTTAAGGGAAGTTTTTATTTCCTCTTTAAGGGAGTTTTTTATTTCCTCTTTAAGGAAAGTTTTTATTTCCTCTTTAAGGTAGTTTTTCAATTCCTCTTTAAGGAAAGTTTTTATTTCCTCATTGAGGGAATGTTTTATTTCTTCTTTAAGGGCCTCTATCATCTTCTTAATGTCATTTTTAGGGTTGATTTCTTCTGTTTCTTCTGTCATGGTATGTTTAGGTCTTGCAGGTGTAGAATCACTAGGTTCTGATGTTGCCATATAGGTCTTTATGTTGTTGCCTGTATTTTTGCACTGGCGCCTACTCATCTCTTCCTCTGTGAGGTGCAGGTGGTGTCTGTGTCTGAGAGTGCCTCTCTTGTTCTAATTTTTAGTCTTGGTTTAGTAGGGGTTCTTGGTTAAATTGGTGCTTTTGGGCTATTTCTTCAGGGGCAGCTGATTTCGATCGGTGAATTATATACTTATGATTCTGGTGATCTGGTTTGGTGTCTGGGTAGCGCCTTCTTCTGTGTTCTCAGGTCACTTTTTGTTCATTTGTCAACTCCTCAGCTGATCTTGTTTCTTCAGACTTTAAACTGTAGGCATTTGAATCCTCTCCCAGATGGGTTTCAGCTGAGCAGGGTAGTCTCACCAACACCTCCAAGTTGTTGGGTTTCACAGGATCAGCAGCTGGGCCCTGGGTTGTCCTCAGACGGAGTGTTCAGATTCGTTCTGGTTCTGACCCACGGAGATAGCTTCTTCCCCAGATGTTGGGGTTAGGGGCGTCCCTGTTCCAAGCTGTGTCTGCTTGTCTCCGTCCCTGGGCCTGTTTACCTCTGCGGTCCGCCGCCGGGCCTGTATGTCCCTGTCGGCCGCTGCACGTCTACCTTAGCGGGCTGCCGCTGGGCCCGTCTTCCTCCACAGGCCGCCGCCGCAGGCCTACCTGCGTCTGCTTGTCTCTGCCGCCGGGCCTGTCTACCTCTGTGGGCCGCCGCTGGGCCTGAATGTCCCTGTCGGCCGCTGCCGCCGGGCCCAAGATTTGTCTTTTGATTATGCTCTGTTTATTTACACACAAACATTCCTTATAGCATTTTTTTTTTTTTTTTTTTTTTTTTTGAGACAGGGTTTCTCTGTGTAGCTTTGCGCCTTTCCTGGATCTTGCTCTGTAGACCAGGCTGGCCTGGAACTCACAAAGATCTGCCTGCCTCTGCCTGGGATTAAAGACATGTGCCACCACCGCCTGGCAACATTCCTTATAATACCATGCTAATATAAAAGTTAAACAGACATCTCACCAAGTGGGGAAACGGAAGGGTTCACAACACGCTCCCAGGGTCGCATATACCAGGCGGACACTTCTGCCTAGCCAATTCAAGGTCAGGATAGGCATTTCCGGGTCAGGGCGTCTCCCGTAACCAGGATACCCGGCGACTCGGACACCTCCGCCTAGCAAGTTCCGGGTCAAGGCGTCTCTCATTCTTACTCTTAACAGCATTTTGAGTAATTATGCATCTCACTGTTGACTGCCCTCCACTGCTAAGAGAACTTTCTCTGGCCAAGGCTGAGAGCAGCCCAGTTGTTGGAGTGGGAACTGGGCATACCTAGGAGAGTTTGTTAAGATTTTTTTTTTGGACAACAAAACATTCTCTGGTAATCTTCCTTGTATATAATGATTGATTTATGAGTGCTGTGTCTGTGGCTGTTTCCTTTATAAATCTTGGTAGACACCACAGATAAGATTGGTGGGAAGAATTGATTTCAGAAGACACATGTGTCTTTTCTGTAGTCCAGTGTGTGTTCTACTATTATTTAAAATGTTTGCTTTTTTCTTCTCGGTCATCTTTCTCTTTTTCCTTTCTCCTGCTGTGCTACTACTCTCTTACAAACAGTCTTCACTGAACCAAAAGATTTTAACGTAACATTTACTTAGTTATATTATGCATGTACTAGGGAATGAAAATATGTATATGCATATATTAATCAGAAGCATTTAAATTCATTTTTGAGAAATACTGATTAAATTATTATTCTCCTTTTTGGGAAAATGTCTGTACAGTGGGGAAACCTTGTTGATAATTAGAATGACATTTTCTTAGTGTCTTTTCTGTCTATTCTGCAGCTTTTGACAGTCACAGAAGATCCAGAGACTCTAGCCCTCTTGGGGAATTCCCTAGGGACTGACTTTGAAGCATTGTGGCTGCTGCAGTTACAGTGATTTGTGCTGGGGAGCTCAGCACTGAGCTCTGTTTCCACCACCAGACCTGCAGCTTGCTGCATGTCTCCTTTCCCCAGCAGATTATACAGGATACTTGGATGGTGACTGTCTACAGCACTTAGCTGCCCTGCTCGAGGAAAGCAGTATCTCGGAATTCTGCTTCTCAAGAACAGTCTTTGCTTGTAGAATCTTAAGGCATCGGCTGTAAATATGATCCCACCAATAGGCAAAACTGTATCTTGGTTCTAATGCTGGTTTCAAAGGCACTGTTGGTATATGTTATAAAAATACCCATTTTTTGTTTGTTTTTTGCTTTTTCTTTCTTTCTTTTTGAAGACTTATTAAAAATTTATTATGTCTACAGCATTCTGTCTGCATAATGCCTGCAGGCCAGAAGAGGGCACCAGATCTCATGGATAGTTGAGAGCCACCATGTGGTTGCTGGGAATTGAACCCAGGACTTCTGGAAGAGCAATCAGTGTTCTTAAACTGCTGAGTGGTCTTTCCAGCCCCCCCCCCTCCCCCTTTGTACAACAGCTCTGGCTGTCCTGGAACCCACAGAGATCTGCCTGTCTCTGCCTCCTGAGTGCTGGGAATAAAGGCGTGCACCACCATCACCTGACAAAATCTGTCATATTTAATGTGGGTTAGTCAGTGGCAAGAGTATGATTGTATCTGGTAAATAAAAAAGAATTTGTGGCAGAAGAGAAGGGTGTGGGAGAGATGATCCAGAACTGCACAATCAGAGCTGGGCAACCTGACAGGGGAATCTACCATTTGTTGACAGCTACTGAGCCCCTAGGAAATGAGTGTTTTTCCTGTCTTGATTCCTGATTGAAAACTGGGCTCTCCTTTCCTCGTCTTTCTCATTTTGGGAGGAGTGAGTCTATGGAGGCATTTAGCATTCAGTAATTCTGAAAGGGAACAGAGGAAGTTTTCATGGAAACTTAAATAAAAAAGAAGTAGGCATGATGCTCATTCTTGTGATTTCAGTAGATAGAGCAGGAGGATCATGAGATTGAGGCTAGCCTGGGCTACACAATGAGGCCTTGTCTTAGTAAACAAACAAACAAAAAAGAATTTAGTTTGTCAGTGTTGTTCTGGAAAAAAGGTAAATGCTGTCCTCCTGACAAGAACTTGTTAGGTACTCTAGAACTATAGAACATTATAGAGAACTAAAGCTAACACTAAAGAAACTGGGAGTGTGCGTAAGAATCCGCAGCTTTAGTGATTCTTGGAGAAGTTAGTAGCTGTCTGGGAGACTGTCAGAAAGTACTCTTTGTTCACAATTATCAGTTCTATTTGGATCTATTTGTGGTGTTTGCTAGAAGAAGAGCACAGTGACAGAATATTGAAGGCTGAGGGAGAGGTGTAGGGAGTCCTGTTAGCAGGTGGTTTTGCTGCTGCCACTGGTGGTGGTAATGCTGAGACAGAGGCAGTGGCTGGGAAGGGAATAACGTGCTTGAAAGGAGGGCATAAAGATCTGAATCTAGTTAGGTCCATTCCATAGTTCAAGCCTTTAACTTTGGCCTGAGTGGGCTAGAAGGTGCCAACATGGCTTGGGTTTTGACTTTCAGTGGCTGTTCTGATCAGATGCAGCAGCACTACACTTACACACACACTGTACTACTCTGGCCCTTACCTTCATCGTCTCTAGCAGCATCCATCCATTCATTCAGCAAATCTCTGTTGACCACTGTTTGTCTTGCACAGTTCTAGAAGTATAGCCTCCACAGCTTCTGTTGTTTTGTCATTCTGTAATCTCCTTTTCTCGGGAGACCAGGCTGGCCTTGAACTCACAGAGACCCACCTGCCTCTGTCTCCCAAGTGCTGGGATTAAAGGGGTGTGCCATCATTGCCCTGCTGAGGATTGTGAATTTGAGGTCAGCTTGTACTACATAGAAAGACCTCAGGATGGGGAGGGAGAGGGAGGGAGAGAGAGAGGGAGAGAGGGAGGAAAGGAATTTGAAAAGTTTGAAAGTAAATGAAGCTCAAACTTTAAAGATGACAAGAGGCTAAGAAGGGAACTTGGCCGGTTGATGTGGTGGTGCATGCCTTTAATCCCAGCACTTTGGAGGCAGAGGCAGGCGGATCTCTGAGTTCGAGGCCAGCCTGGTCTACAGAGCGAAATCCAGGAAAGGCGCAAAGCTACACAGAGAAACCCTGTCTCAAACCCCCCCCCCAAAAAAAAGGGAAGTTGAGCAAATTAGTTTTTTTTTTTTCCGTCTCCCTTTTCTCCCCTCTGTGGTAGTGTTAATGAGAGTTTGAAGGTAGTATGCTACTGAAGTGTTTGGTTAGCTGTTTTGCAATTGATGCATGCATATCCATATGGAAAGCTGAAAACACTAACTTTGACATTTTAAGCTGTTTCTCTGAAGTTTTCAGACTTGTGTTTGGGCTAGATCATGGAGCATTTGTGAATGCTATGGAGATAGAGTGGGGGCAGGGGGCAGTACCTGTGGCTCTAAACTGTGAGACTGTAGAGTGGACCAAGACCCGAAATAGGGAGCTTTGAACTAAGGTGGTGATGGTGTTAAAACAAATAGGGCTGGTGGTGGTGACGGCTCACGCTTTTAATCCCAGTACTCGGGAGGCAGAGCCAGGCTAGTCTTTGTGAGTTGGAGTCCAACCTGGTCTACAGAGTGAGATCCAGGACAGGCTCCAAAGCCACACTGAGAAACCCTGTCTCGGGGAAAAACAAACAAACAAACAGACGAAAAAAACAAATAGGAAAAGAGCTTTGAGGTATGTGGTGAGAGGAGGATTTCAGACGATTTCCAGGCTTCTAGCTTAAGTGACCTGAGTGCTAAGGAGTTTGAAGTGCACAGTGACTCTAGACAGTGGGTGGGTAAACAAAGTACGGAAAACAAAATGATATACCGATTCTGTTGTGGAAGCAACAGATCTAGAATGTCGTTGTTGTAATGTTTGCTTTTGTTAACTGGTTGTAAATAAACTGAATCCTTTGATACAATGCTACATTAGGTTGGCACTGCTCACCTTGAAAACAGTTTTTCCTTAATACAATATAATTAAATTTATATTAAAGGCTGGTTGCCTTTTTTTCTGTTGAGGAATGTCATGGTATATTTTGCTTTAACTTGTTAGGTATGAGACAAAGGCACTTGCTCCTTTTCCTTGGAACAAAGTAGGTATAATTGTTTTATTGCACACACACACTGATCAACAGGTTGAATGTAATGTCAAAGCAAAGTCTTTGTCCTTTAGTTGCCTTTTTAATACACTTTGTGAAATCTCCCCAACTTAGCATTTAGAGGACTGACATGATAGCTAATATCAGAGTCTGGCTTGTTCCAGAAGTCTTGCTAACTCTTTGGGTTTAATGGTGATGGAGAGACTGTTCTTGACTTCTGTGGGAGCCCACAGAGGTTTCCTAGTGAGATTAGAGCTTGTTTTACACAGCAGGGCTGCATAAGGGGATGGACTGACCACGTGCGTGGTTACCAGATATTTGGAAGGGTCTGTGCTTGGCAGTGCTGGGGGGAGGTCTTTTGCTCCATCCCTTGGCATTCCTGTAAATAGCCCTTTAGAAGAGACAGAAGGGACCGGTGGATAAGGATCCAGGCCCTCCTGAGGCTAGCTGTGTTTCTGTCTATATTTCTATCCTGTGTTTCCCTTCTATAATTCTATGTAAATATTTCTCACTTCTTCCTACTCAAGAGTACTCTGGGGGGAAAAAGTGGGGGTGGGCCCCTCACAGACTTCATAGAGGTAGATGTATGAAGCATGAGGTAAAGTAATTTTGGTAGCATGTGGTATTCTAAAGTGGGGAAGAACAGGGTCTGTTAGTGACTCACAGCAAGAGAGAACTAAGTTGAGACCCAAAGGATGAGTAAGATTAGCCTTACTGTTGTCAACTTGACCACATCTGGAATCAACTAAACCCAAGCAGCTGGGCACACCTGTGAGTGACTTCATTAATTGGATCTTTTGAGGTAAGAAGGCTCCCCTAAGTCTTGACTGTACCTCTGGTCACTGCCCACATGGAAAGACATGGAAGAAGGAAGCTCTTGCTTTTTGCCTGCTTGTCCTCACTCTCCCTGGCAAGTCCATCTGTCCAGTTGTTGAGGCATTCCTTCCTTCCCTGGTACTAGAACCTACTTTATAGGGATTCCAGTGCAGACTGAAGAGCAGCAGTTCTCTGGGAATCTCTGGAACTCCAGCTCCAGATCCTGAAACTGTTGAGACAGCCATTGTTGTACAACTTAGAGCACTGCCTGTAAGCCACTCTAACAAACACCCTTTATATCGAAATTATAAATATTCATTCTATGAGTTCTATTTTCTTAGAGAACCCTGACTAAAAGAAGAAGAAAAAAGAAAACATTGGACTTGTTTCTTGAGTCTCTTGAAAAGCCTACTGAATGAGTCTGTTGCATCTCTCAGTTCTTCCTGTGAATCCACATGATTTCATTTCCTTGAGTTTTAGTATATAGTGGAGATAGAGCTCATAAACGTGACATTCTTCTAAGTGTCTGTCTGGAGAAATCTGGGGTCTTGCTCTGGTGCAGGTGTTGACAGATCTGTAAGTGCTGGCTACAGCAGAGGTCTTTTAGACTCTGCAGGCTGGTACAGTCCCAATTCCGTCACTGTGGGAAAGACATGGTGTATAGACACCATGGAAGTAAGTGTTCTAGGAAATGGAGGCTGTGTTCTAGTAAAACTTGATTTGCAAAACCAGGCTGTATTCTCTTGACCTGAGGCCCGAGTTTACTAGCACCCCTTTTCTGCTCGCTCTGATTTTCACTTCTGCAGCCCTTTTACTGGATTGGAACCTCAAGATTACGTTTATTTTAGTTTTTGGTTTTTCAAGATAGGGTTTGTCTGTAGTTTTGGTGCCTGTCCTGGATCTCGCTATGTAGACCAGACTGGCCTCGAACTCAGAGATCTGCCTGCCTCTGCTTCCTGAGTGCTGAAAGGTATGTACCACCGCCACCCAAGATTACTTTTATTAGGCTACTTTCAAAAAGTAATAATAGACATTTAGGTGTGAGACATTAGTTTGGTTTCCTGTCTGAAATATGCTTTTTTTTAGCATTGAATAAAAGGTCTGGCCCCTTCATGATTTGAGCAGACTTGATTTCCTTTTTTTTTTCCTTCCTAAAAAGATTTATGTGGTACACTGGCAGGAGTGTCAGGATGGCTGTTCAGTAACAAGAACACTGCCAGTAGCAGTGATGATTTAAAAAAAACTTTTTTTTTGAGGGGTGTGACAAATCTAGATTAAAATAAACCCTGATTACTTACTGTGACAGGCAAAGTAGCAGTACTGCCTGTGGTGCACATTAATATCTTTTGGTAAGCTTTTCAGTGTCAGGAATAAAAGTCTCAGGCTATCAGTTAGATATAGAGTTACTAGGTTGATCGGGCGATTGCAGTTTATTTACTTTCAGTCCTTAGCAGGTTGCTTATTACATGTTCAGGGAAAGTGGGTATTTGAGTATGTGCTTTAACACAGGTCTTGGTTGCCATGGCTTCTTCTTAGCTCCTTAAGATCCCAGTGGAACTCTGGTTGCCTGGCACGAAGAAAAGCAGGAGGCATGAGGAGCTGCAAGGACAGACATGAGCTGCTGGAGTCTTCTTGGGGAGCATTGGCTATTGTCTGAGGGTGTGGATATGTCCGTGTGTGAATGTGAGGTTTTGCTAGGCAGAATTCCTGGCCCTGTGAGTTACTTAATATATGCTCCAAGTGGTGTTTATTTTATGGATATCTTCAGTTTGAGCTCTTTTAAAACTTTTTTTTTTAAAGAAATGCAAATTAGGAAATTTTGTTTTGGGTGCAGTCCTTTCTCTTTTGGGAAGTAGTTTTGACCTTTAATAATGGTGAATAATTGAAATATTGTAAGCTTTAATAACAACTACTACTAATCCATTAAAAAGGTCAGCCTCTAATATTAGAATACCGAACAATTGTGTAATTAGAAGAGCTTTATAATTAGAATTGAATTGTTTCATGGCTGAAAGCATATCAGAAGGAGGCTCTAGAGGGCAGTGCAGCTGTTCCTTCTCTTGGCTCTTAGAAAGTAATCCAAGTATTTGCTTTGGAAAAATAATCTAGATGTTCTGAATTCTTCCCTCCCACATGGCTTTCCAGTTTTGTAGAAATGTGAGTTTTGGAACGAAGTGATCTGGTTTGGCTCAGAATGGTTTGCTAGATAATACATCATAATTATTTGACCCTAGGGAATATCTTTGCTTAGTTTAAAACATACTGGCTTATAAAAACTGGAATTGTTACTGATTCAACTAACTTGAACTGAGTTTGCTTTTCAAGCACTTGTGGGACAGTAAGCAGAAGGAAGAGAGAACCTGTGTTTGCAAGCCTTTGTAGGTAGGAACTGACTGCACCCTCCACTGAAAACTTAGGACAGTTTTCAACAACTCTAAGTAGAAAGAAATGGCTGAAACCAGATGCTTGATGGATTGATGTTCCAGAACTCCTAACGCATTATGTCCATTGCATTATGCAGTGCTCCAAGGGTAATATGCTAATCATTTCCCCATCTAATTTATTTACGGTTAGAGTCCTAGGGGTTGAGCTAACGGACTCACTTGCTTGCATAGTCAGGTCTTGAACTTGGAATTCTTCTTCCTCAGCCTCTTGCATAGCTGGAATTACATGTGTGTGCCACTAGGCCTGACCTTTCCCCCTAGAATTCTTAAAGTTATGTGTATTATCAGGAACATCCAATCCATGTATTATTATTTTTCGTTATTATTCATATTATTATTGGCAGTATTAGGGATTGTATCCAGGGCTTTGCAGCATGCTAGGCACATGTTGGGAGCATTGAACTATGTCCTTAACCATTTACAAATTTTATTTTGGGACAGTCTTGCTAAATTGCTCAAGCTGATTTGGATCTTAGCATGTAGTCTACGTTGTCGTCACACTTGTGGTCCTGCTCCCTCAGTATTGACCCATGTATTTTTGACTCATTTATGAATAAGCCATCAAGTCTGCCTGAATACACACACACACACACACACACACACACACACACACACACACACACACACACACCATGTGATTGGTTTCCAAAGATGGTTACAACTCTTTTAGGTCTAATAACTAATCTAAACACAGGTAGAAAGCGATGGGGGGTTGTGTGTATCTGTATGTGAGTGTATGTTTGTGCATACACACCATCTTTTCTGCCCCTAAATGAGCTTTTGTTTTTAAAGCAAATTTAATAATTTAAATATTTTTTTCATATGTATATGTGTCTGTGTGTATGCAGCATGAGTGGAGGCTAGAACAGAGTGTTGAACCCCCCCATAGCTGGAGTTAGAGGCTCATGTGGTCTGCCTTGACATGGGTGCTCAGAACCAAACTTAGGTCTTCTCCCCCGCCCCACCCACCCCATGAGGCAGGGTTTCCCTCTGTAGTTTTAGTGCCTCATACTCACAGAGATCCGCCTGGCTCTGCCTCCCAAGTGCTGGGATTAAAGGCTTGCGCTACCACTGCCCAGCCAAATTTAGGTCTTTTGGAGGAGCAGAAATTGCCTAACCATTGAATGCTGGTTCTCTAGCCCCATATGCTTTAATTCTTTGGGATAGAATTTAACATAGCCCTGGCTGGTTTTGAACTGGCTTTGAGCCTCTGTCTCCTCTCCTAAGTGCTGTAGGCATGTGCCACCATACCTAGCAAAAATGAAGATATTCAATTCTTTTTATTTGCTTTATATAATTCAAGTTTATCATCTGTGCTGGAAAATCTGTCTGTTAAAGCATATTAATATTCTCAGCCTGAAAATTCCTGCACAAGTGCACATGGGAAAATATGGCAACAGAGTCTGCTTCTGGGTGTCTACAGGAAGCTATACTGAACGAGTTGCATCCTGTTTTTTTTTTTTTTTTTTTTCTTCTGGTTTTTCAAGACAGGGTTTCTCTGTGTAATAGCTTTGGCTGTCCTGGAACTCTTCCTGTAGACAAGGCTGGCCTTGAACTCACAAAGCTCTGCCTGCCTCTTCCTCCTGAGTGCAGTGATTAAAGGTATCTTCCACCACAGCCTGGCCTGTGGCTTTTTGTTTTGCCTAAATATGTAAGAGACTGGCCCCATTGCCCCATCACTTTCTACTTGTGGTTGAATTAAATAGTTAATGGGCTGGAGAGAAATAATTATTAGACCTAAAACAGTTACAGCCATTTCTTTGGAAAGAAACCAATCAGGAGTTAAAAGATAATCCTGTGTGGGGCTGGAGAGTTGGCTCAGGGGTTAAGAGCACTGTCTGCTAGCACTTCCAGAGGACACCGTATTCACTTCCCAGCACCCACAGGGTAACTCACAGCTGTCTGAACCTTCCATTCCAGGGGACTTGGCACTCTCAAACAGACATACATACGAACAATAAAAGTAAATGAAGAAATCATTAAAAAGATAATCCTGTGTGTTAGCTTAGGTTTATGGGCATTGCATAGCAGTTTCAGAAACTCGGGGACTATGTGTATGTTTGTCTTTTGCCTACATCTCAAGCTCAGAAAGTACATAAAGTAACTTTCCATTATTCCTCCTCCTTTACTTTCCTCTCTCCCCTTCCTCTTCTTTTGTGTCTGTACCTGTCATGCCACTTTACTTTTCCCTATTCATATTTTTCTTGGGGTGAATTGAAGGGTTTTGGAGAAAGGAAGTTGAATATTCATTACATAATGTCTACAAATAGAAAGCTTTTCATGAAAAGGGATATTTAATGAATATTGGGCTTGCAGGCTCTGTTGCTGTCTACATTTCAGTTTTCCAACCTTTTTATTTTTATGAATGAATTTTATATGTATGAGTGTTTCGCTTGTATGTATCTATGTGTACTATCTCCATGCCTGGTACCCAAAGAGGTTAGAAGAGGATATCAGATTCCCTGGAACTGGAGTTAAGAATGGTTGTGAGCTACCTTGTGAGTGCTCAGAATCAAACACAGGTCTCTTGCAAGAGCTCTAAGTGCCCTTAACTGCCTAGCCATCTCTCCATTCCCCTTCAACCTTGTCTTTAACATAAAAAAGTGGCCAAGCAAATAAGTTAATGAATAGGCAAGAACATTTTCAGTAAAACTGTACCTGTGATCACTGCCAGTTGACTTTCCTGTGTCATAAACTATCTGTTCTTCTCTTAATCCCCTTTCCAGCATTTGTATACAGAAGACCCCTGCCTTACAGGCTGTGCAACAGCAGGCAGTGATTTTAAACTATGGGCTGTATTTTGCCAACTTCAGAGATTTTTACCCAGAAGTGACAGCTTCAGCTTATACATATATATAGGGTTGCTTTTGTTATTATAAAGAATAAATGTTCTTGTTAATATGGTAGATGATATAAATGTTATCATTTCTTAATTGTGTGGTGCTCAGGATCCAATCCAGGGCTGTTGACTGGTAGGCCTGTTTTGCCACTGAGTGCACCAGCTAAGGAGAGTCTCTAATGGCAACTTTTGGGTCCATTCATAGAATACTCTGGGTGCCCACAAGATTAAAACTGGGTTTTCTGGGGTTTGAGAGATGGCTTAGTGGTTAAGAACGCAGCTTCTGTTCCTAGCACCCACATGGTGGCACACAACTATCTGTAACTTCAGTTCTTCAGGATCTTCTTGCCTTCACAGACACCAGGCACACAGTTCATAGATACACATTTAGTCAAAACACCCATCCATATTACAGAATCAAATAATAAAAAGTAAAAGAATAAAATTAATGAAACATAAAGCTGCTTTTCTGTGTCCCACTGGAAACTTGACAGGGCCTTAGAGCAGACTCTGATTTACAAGTTGAGGAGACCATCGCAGCTAGGCCAGTTGATGTGGTATTAACACCTCATGACACGGCAGATGGCTTCCTAGCTGGCTTAGCTGTGGTTTTGTTTTGGTGTGTTCCGTCCTGGCGGCTTGTGTGGTGTAATATGGTCACTCAGAGCTAGAAAGTAGGTTGTCTCAAATTTTCATGTGTTCTCAGCAATAAAGCCTTTTTATCGGAAAGAGCCAAGCTGTCTCATACAGGAAGGGTTACTTTCCTTCCTGTGTTTAAGCTTAAAACACAGCCAACCTGTTAGAGTTTGTTGGCACTAAGTACTTCACGGCAACGCATTGCCTCTACTTAGCAGTAGGCAGTTGCTTTATTTAAATAAGTGCTCCTTCTGTTGATCCTGGCTATGACAAAAATCAATTCCTGTAGTACAGTCTGAATTAATGGGGCTTGCAGTCATTAGGCTATGAAAGTAGTTTAATTAAAGGTGAATTCTTTAAGGCCTTATTATGTAGTATCATGAAATATACTTAACTAGGGGGAGACTGGTTGGTACTTAAAAGTACTTCCTCCCCCCACATCTTATTTTTTGTTCCTAACTTTGAAAGCTCCCCCCCCCTCCCTTAGGTTGTTTGTGTGTTCTCCTTAGGAGGGAGTGAGAGAGCACCAAGTCTATACTGTATAATGAGCTGCAGGCAGTGTCGTTCTTCTTGGGAGAAGCCCTTCAGACCCTGAGTTGTTTGAAGTTAAGTTCTTCCTCCAAGTTCTTTTTGCAGTTGGATTAGATGCTCTTCTCCATTTTGATAACAGACAGCTAAGTTAATGTTGTGGGGCTTTCAGGGTTTGATGGCCCCAAGTGCAGATCTGCATTCCCTACTCAGCACTCTTCTGTAATGAAAGGTCTGATTGATTTGTGACAGGCAGGTAAAGGGTTAAAGAGGGAAGCCTATATTGACTGGTTAATGGATTGTTATGCCAGCGAGCCCTTTGTTTTGGCCTGCAGAGCCAGTGTCAATCTGGCTGTGTAGTCACTGGCCTTCCCTTACAGATGCTGTTCAACACCACTGTCTCTTGGTTTGCTCCTTTACCAAATGGATATAACGAGAGGACCCGTCTGTCGGTCTTGTTCCCTATGTAAAATTCTTTAAAGAGTCAGTTGCTGTTTGTGTGTATGTACACGTGCCTCCTCCATGAGTTTCTCTGCACCATGTTTGTGCAGGTGCCAGCGAGAAGCAAGAGGATGTTGAATCCCTGGAACTGGAATTACAGCTGGTTGCCAGCTACCATGTGGGTGCTGGGTGCCAACCCAGGTCCTCTTGCAAAAGCAGCAAGTGCTCTTAACCAGTGTGCCGTCTCTCCAGCCCTCTTTGTAAAGTTCTTAGACAGCAATATCCTCTTGATGGGTCG
Organism: Peromyscus maniculatus bairdii; assembly: GCF_049852395.1. NCBI lineage: Eukaryota > Metazoa > Chordata > Mammalia > Rodentia > Cricetidae > Peromyscus > Peromyscus maniculatus. The sequence goes on from NC_134853.1 coordinate 167,459,746, forward strand.
CTGCTTTGTCATCCCTCTCTTGTTCATCTGTCTCCAAATCTCCCCCTCCTTACAATGTCTGTCATCGTGGGGTGACTCTTCCCAGGGATCTCCTCTTAGCTAATTACCTCTGTCATAATCATTTCCGAACGAGAAGTGTTCTAAGTACTTGAGGAGAAGACTGCTAGGTCCTCTCGGTCTGCGAGGCCCAATTCCTCATAGACTTGTTGTCTTTCTGCTTCTGCTTACCTAGAACCACATGGAATTTGCTGCATTGTCAATTTGTTTTTAAAACCAAATCTCAATTTTTTTTTTTTCCCAAATCTCAATTCTATTAATTCTCTTTTTCTGTTTAAAACATTAGTTATTGGAGCTGGAGAGATGACTCAGTGGTTAAGAAAACTGGCAATTCTTCCAGAGGACCTGTGTAGAATTCCCAGTCCCCACGTTAGCAGTTTATAACCGACTGTTAACTCAAGTTTCAGGGGCTTTGATGTCCTCTTCTGGCTTCTGTGGGCATCAGTCACAGATGTGGTGCACAGACATATATGTAGGCAAGACATACACAGAAAATTAAAAAAAATAAATTATTTTAAAAACTTAACTGTTTTGTCCAAACTGTGAGGTGATAATGATACTATAAATAATATTTATGGAGTGCTAACTATGTCCTGGATATATCTGCTTAAGAATCACAAAGCCACCGGGTGGTGGTGGCACACGCCTTTAATCCCAGAACTCAGGAGGCAGAGGCAGGTGGATCTCTGTGAGTTCGAGGCCAGCCTGGTCTCCAAAGCGAGTTCCAGGAAAGGCACAAAGCTACACAGAGAAACCCTGTCTCACAAAGCTGAGGATGGCAGCTGGAGGCCTATAAGTAGATCTTCTCACAGCCCCAGAAAGCATCAATCCTATGGATATCATAATCTTGGATTTTTATTGTCCAAACTGTGAGATAATACATTTCTCTTATTTGCGTCGTTTAATTGTGGTAGCCATAGGAACTAGGCAGGTAATGAAATTGTGAACTGAGTCACTATAGAGAAAGTGAAAAGAGATCTTTAAAATGCAGAATCAATAAATAATTACTTTTTGGAGTATGAGGAGGTAGGGAGGATTTTGCTCCAGTGGACAGGAGTGAAAATTATGTGGCATGTTAAGTTTGAGGCACTTGGTAGGACATTTCATTTCTAAGAATATTATGAGTACTACTTATTTTTCTTAGTTCCTAATAGGTTATTGTTAATGTTTTTTAAAAGTGATTGGATTTTGTTTGTTGAATAATAACATTTATAACCTCATGCTACTTCTGACTCTTTTCTTAGTTATTTTTTTAGATCTTACTCACTTAAGCAATATTGTCCAGATTTTTTTTTTCTTTCTGAAAAGCAGAGAAAATCAGGATAGAGAAAAAAAATGGTTCAGTGGTTAAGAGCATTTGTTGCTCTTGCAGTTTGAGAGCATGAGATATCCTCTTCTGGCCTTCACAGGCATCAGTTGTACAAACGGTGCACAGACATACGTGCACCTCATCCCCCACCCCTGTAAATCTTATGTATGCTTCTTGTCATGTTACAGTTAACGAGAGGTCTGTGAAAAGACTGAGTTTTGTTCAGTGGTAGGGTGTGCCAGTGACACCCGAGAACATCTTTCGTTCCCTCACTTTCTACACAACAAACATTATAGTATATATAGTCTTACTTTATTCTAGATTCTTTAAAATTTTTATATTCACTATGATGTTGAGTACTGGTTTGACATCACAGTAAGGAAGGAAGTTTTTATTTTTTTTTAAGAGAGTATCTCATGTAATCCAGGGTGGCTTTAAACATGCTATCTAGTTACAGTTGATCTTGATCTCCTGATTCTCCTTCCCCAAGTGCTAGGATTGCAGGTGTACACCATCACATTCAAAAACTCAGGGAATTTTTCATTGATATTATGAATTGCCATTTTTAGAGAGGACTGTGGTCCTGAGATAGGTTCTCATACAGTTTAGCTGGTCTCAAACTCATAATTCTCCAGCCTCAGCTATCCTGGGTAAGTGCTGGGATTACATGTGTCTATCACTGCACATGTCCAGCATCAGTTTTCTTTTTGGCTAGATGTTCCAGAGTATCTTTTCTGCCCTTGTGCACAGCTCCTCCCATCTGAATTAAGGGTGGGCATTGAAACTTCTCAGTTAGTTACGAGTGCAGCATCTGTGTCCCCTAAGTTCCACAACAAGGCAAGCTTTGTTAACATCTTCAGGACTTTGGTGGAGGTTCTGAGGAAGGACAGACAGGATGACACTCGAGTTAGTTTGTTTGCCCAAATTTACCTAACGGGATGCCTTCACACTTAAATTCGGTCCATTCCTGAATCAGAGAACCATAATTGGGAGTATGTAGCACTAGCCAGTTGCCTAAAACTGTAGAAGGACATGCCTAGGGCTGTGTGTCTTCCTGATGGACTATCATGCAGGGTTGGCAAGTATTTATATAAGAGAGTATTGTTTCTCAGGTGAAGCAACCGTGGCCTCAAACTGCTCCATTTCATCAAAATGTTTGTATTTGCTTTATGCAAATGTAGTCTGTAGATTTGTGAATATGCATGTGGCTGGCTAGTTGAGGGACAAACCAGATGGTTCAGTCTTGTGGCCCTCCTCCCCCAGTCTATGTGTACCAGTGCAGGACTGCCGTGCATGGCTCATGGTGATTTGCTCACAGAGTCTTTTTGAAAAGGAAAGAGGCAGTACGTTTTAATGTTTGATATTTCTCTAGCGGAGAATTTCTTATAGTTGTGGTGGGCTTTGACTGTTTGTACGTGTGTGTACACCTGTGGAAATGACATTCCAACCTGTTGGAGACATGATGTCTGTTTTTCTGCTGTTTATACCAGGTTAGTTGAACCATGAGATTCTGCTTCCCATCAGTGATAGGAGTGCTGGAATTATAGAGGAATACTGGGATTACAGAGACTCATGACACATCCATTTATATACACAATCATTTATTTTACTTTTAGGGATTAAAAATTCCATCCTCATGGTAGTGATGCAAGCACTTTTTTACTCATTGAGCCATGATCTTCTTTTTAAAAATCCTTCAATTTATTTTTATTGTCACCATCATGTATGTATATAATGTTTGTGTGCTATGGCAGGTGTGTGGCAGTCAGAAGACAATTTTGTGGTGTCAGTTTACATGGGATGTAGTGTAGTGTTAGGTCATTCTCCTGCCCATCAAGTTGTTGCCAGTGCAATTTAAACTCTGTGGTTGCTGGTGTGTGTGTGTGTGTGTGTGTGTGTGTGTGTGTGTGTGTGCATGCGCGCAGGTGAATGCTAGTACCTATGGAGTTGGAGCTGGAGTCACAGGCTCTTGTACACTGCCTGACACAGGTGTTTGGAAAAGGAATGACGCTGGCTAGTTTTATGTCAGCTTGAGTCATCAGAAATGAAGGAGCCTCTACTGAGGATGTTTCATATGATTGCAGCAGACAAGCTTGTAGGGCATTTTCTTAGTTAATGATTGATGGGGGAGGGCGCAACCCATTGTGGGTGGGACCATCCGTGGGCTGAT